>NC_081346.1:63886847-64085177 GCF_029784015.1 Lycium ferocissimum | reverse complement strand
TTTAAATTTAGGTTTGTATCAAAAAGATTACGAATGTACTGAGTGTAGACTAAATGGTAGAGAACACGAAACTGAATGACCGAACCGAATTAATTCGGTTTTTCGGTTTCGGTTTGCTGTCAAGCGTTCTCTTTTAATAATTTCGTTGTTCGGTTCTAAGTGTTCTGGGTTCTAAGCACGGCTTTTTCGGTTAAACCTAAGTTTTTTTTTTTTTTTTTTTTTTACAATAAATACAATTTATTTGGGAAACATAAGTAGACAATAATATTATAATACTTACATACTCTTAGTAACTAAATGTTATTAAACATTATATTACATGACAAGTTAAATGTTTTATAGTAAATCAAATTGCTATATAGATTTTAATAACTCTAATACCTATTGGTTCATAAAAGATAACGTTTATACAATTTCATACTTACTCCTTATTCTCGAAGATTTTTTCTGCCTTTTTTCTTACCTTCTCTACTTCCTCCTTATTCTCAACTTCTTTCATTATTCCATAAAAAATAAAATCTCCGCTTTCTATTTAACACTACAAGATATTGAATACAAGTATACTAATAATTTGGAGTGTTGATTTTTATTATATATAAGATAATAAAAATGTTATACATAGAATCAATATTCATATAATTTATTTCACCTATTATAATAAATTAGATATAACTCACATAATTTGATTATACACTATATAAAATTTTATATACTTTGTATGATTTTATTATACGTTGTATAATACATTATATTTTATATAAGATATTATCTCGTATGTGTGGATGATCACTATGGTTGATTCTAAAGTCATCAAACCTTCAAACATTTAGTCTAGCGTAAACCTCCGTAACTCGAAGCCAATCAAGAAGGAAAAAATGGAAATAAATGAGAGATTTGTAATTGCTAAAAAACCTAATTAAAAAACCGAAACCGAACCGAACCGAACTTCAAAAACTGAATCAACCGAATTACCTGGTATAGAAAATGTGTCCACTTTCAAAAAATCAAACTAAAAACCGAACCGAACTTTGAAAAAACCGAACCGAAAAACCGAACGCCCACCCCTAGTGTAGACATAGGAGATCCATTCAAACAAACCGTTGTACTAATCCATTTACAAAGAGCTGCAGAGAACACCCTTGCAATCCCAAGGGACCGGATCTAGATTCATATCAATCCGAACCAAGATAAAATACTTCGTGTCATTTACTTTGCACTTATTATTCTTTGCATTACGTTATAGTCGACTAGCATTCTAAGGTTAGTCGAATGTCTAAGCGAAAAGTTGCAACCCCCCCCCAGCCCCCGCACTGCTGTATCCCCCTCCTACCAAAAGATCTTTATCAAAGAGCCATAGCCCCTTTTTGGACTAAGTTATTAGATGAAAAGGTATGTTCATATCTTGAAATATTTTCTTTTAATTGAATGATGGTTTTAGTGTGTACATATTTTAGACTAGCGAGTGTGTTCCGCAATTTCGCAATGAAATGGATTCATATAACCTACCTCAATTTGTTTAGAATTGAGGTATGTTTCTAATCAGGGGCGAAGTTCAGGCAAGGGAATGCAATTGATTCCCCTTCATTGGATAATTGTAGTTTCCAAACAAGGCAAGATTTATTAATATTTTTCTTTAATAGAATAGGACTTCTAACTCCAAGCCCACCGTACTCGAAATACCGTTTCAACTATTGATGTTTATCGATACTATTAGTCTTCTCACTACCTACTAGAAAAATCTCTATCAAAATAGATTGAATCGATATCCTATACTTCACCTAAAGGTATATGGGCATAATGAGCACAAAATAAAGGTAATGATGCACATAAGTCATCATTGGGGTTTGTATTTTTAAGGAAGACTTATGTTCTTCCTTTATTAAGGTAAAGTCAGAGAGTAAGATAGACTTTTTTCAGCTCTTCTGCCTATATATAATATATGTTGAATCCCAATATTGTAAGGGAAAATTCTAATTAATGTAGTGGCAAACAGGAGCAGAGTCTGTTGACAGCTAAGCACAAGCTGAGTTAGTTAGGGGTAATATAGTAAGTGTACAAGTAATATATTTGTTGTATGATTAGAAAGTTAGTTAGACAAATTGTATATATACAGCTCATTTCATTCATGTAACAGTTAGTTGAAGAATAATAAGATTTCTTCTCTCTAACTCTAAATTCACTTTGTATCTTCCTTTGTAAGTTTCCCTCAACCTCAAGTTCACATCCATGACTGCTAACATGGTATCAAAGCCTTAAATGGTGATCCAAAAAGCTTTGAAACTCACTGATTTATTTGGTTGCAAAATAAATTAGATCAATTAGCACAGAAGGTTTGAAGAAGTAGAAACGCAAGAAATTGAAGTGAATTTGTAACTAGTTGAACGAAACAATTGAGTGAAAGTAAAATCGAGTGAAATAGCGACTCAATTGCAAGTTCAATCAACGATGGCGAATGAAAATGCACAAACAAGTGAAACTCAACCCAAACAACGAAACAACAAATTTTCCGCTATCGCAAAGAATCGTAAGTGTTCCTAAAATTGATCACAATCATCCACTCTACTTGCAACCTACAGATACTCGAGGTAGTTCACTTATCTCACTCATCCTTACCGGATCAGAAAATTATACATTGTGGAGTCGGTCCATAAGAATTGGTCTGTTAGGTAAAAGTAAGGTAGCATTTGTAGATGGTAGATTTCCAAAATCACAATTCGATCTAACACTGTATGACCAGTGGGAGAAAGTGAATGTTGTAGTTCTCTCATGAATAATGAGTGCATTTAGACCAAGTCTTCTAAGCAGTATAGTGTATGCATCTGATGCACACAAAGTGTGGGAAGACTTGAAGGAAAGGTTAGATAAAATGAGTGGATCTAGAGTACTTTATCTACATAGAGAAATTCATACTTTTACTCAGGGAACAATGACAATTGCAGACTATTTATCAAAGTTAAGGGATCTCTGGGATGAGTTTGATGCCCTGTCCTTCTTGTCCATGTCCAAAGTCAGTGAATTATACTAAGCATTTTGAGTATCAAAGACTGCTTCAATTCCTCATGGGCTTGAATGAGTCATACTCTCAAGCTAGGAATCAAATAATGATAATGAGTCCCACTCCAAGCATTAATAAAACATATTCCATGTTAAGTGATCAGGAGAGTCAGAGAGGTTTAGCCAATTTTTCACAAGCAGTTCACATTACTGAGCCAATTGATGGTGTTGTCTATAGCAACAAGGCACTATATGGACAAGGAACTGGAGGAACCTATAAGGGAAAAACACCTGCTGAGGTTGTATGTGAAATTTGTGGCTATAAGAAGCATACCAAAGAAAAATGTTATAGGGTCATTGGCTATCCACCTGGATGGAAAGGCAAAAAGAAAGGAGTTCCACCTAGCTACTATGTAAATCAGAATTAGAATCAATATGCAAATCAGAACCACTATGTAAATCATGGTACAGTTCTTGCTATGGGAGAGGGATCTAGTGGTCAAGCACATTTTGGTGGTCAAACTGGCACTCAGGTGCAGCATAGTGGTCATGGCACAGTTCAGTCCTGCCCCTCAAATGCAGTACCAACCTGGCCCTCAGATGCAGTATGGACCTCAAATCAATCCTCAGATGCAGCAGTATGGTTCAACTCAGTATGGAGGGAGTGGAGCTCAGTTCATGTCATAGCCTAGGCGCAATTTCACCCCTGGTCAATATCAACACCTGGTTTATATGCTGAAACAAGGGTCAGAGGAAGGATCATCTTCTGCTAACACAAACGGAGTACTGCGGTAGCTTTACTCTCCAATTACATTAATTATAATTGGATAGTAGACACAGGAGCCTCCAATCACATAACCTCTAACCTGCAAATGTTAAAGAAATGTCAGATCAATACAAATTCAGATAGAAGCAAAGTGCATTTACCAACAGGAAATGTAGTGATAGCATCACATATAGGACACTCATCTGTGTTTAATAACCAGGATATTAGAAATGTGCTATACTTACCTGATTTCAAACATAATCTCCTATCAGTATCCCAACTTACAAAAGAGTTGCAGTGCTCAGCCTCTTTTTTCTCTAATTTCTGCCTGTTTCAGAATCTTTATAGTGGACAAGTGATAGGGATTGGTAAGAAGTTATGCATCATCTCTTCAGTCATCTGGTTCTACACATAAACCGTCTGCATTTTCTGTTAAGTGTGTGTCTGACAAAAGCCATTTGTGGCACCTAAGACTAGGACATGCACCCATTGATATAATAAAGAAGCATTCATCACTTAAAGATCTAGTTGGAGTAGATTCTAAACACTGCACCGTGTGTCCTCTTTCAATACAAACAAAAATGCCCTTTTCTATAAGTTCTAGTATGTCTCATACTGCATTTGCACTACTTCATTGTGATCTGTGGGGCCCATATAGGGTGCCCACCTATGATGGTAAGAGGTTCTTTGTCACAATTGTAGATGACTTTACTAGATTCACCATGGATATTTCTTATATAGTCCAAGTCTAATATTGTAGTGGTCATGATAAACTTTCTTAATAAAGTGCAGAATATGTTTTCTACTTCTGTTAAAACTCTGAGAACTGACAATAGGAGTGAATTTTTTAGTACTGCGTATCAAGAACTACTTGCTACTCTTGGTATTGAACATCAAAATTCTTATGTATACACCCCTCAACAAAATGGAGTTGCTGAGAGGAGACACTGAACTATACTTAAAATTGCCAGATCACTCAGATTTCAGGCTGCTATGCCTTTGAGAATGTGTCAATATAGCTGTCTACACTCTTGACAGATTGCCCTCTAGAGTTATTGGATACAAATCCCCTTATGAAATGTTGTATGGTTATGCACCATCTATCACTCACTTCAAAGTGTTTGGTTTGTTTGTGTTATGCCACCTGCCCCAAGGAGCCTAATAAATTTGCCTCAAGGGTTGTACCAGAAGTTCTCATGGGCTATTCTTCTACTCAGAAATGATATAGAGTGTATGACCTGCACTCTCACTCTTTCCTAGTCAGCAGAAATGTGGTGTTCAAAGAAGATATCTACCCCTTCAAACATACGAAAGCAACTGGTACTTCTATTTTTCCAGTCCTGGATCTTCTTGATCCTACACAGCACCTGCATGCTACTTCTGGTATTTCTGAAAGTTGCCTCAATCCTGCTCCCACCTCTGAAGGTCAGGAGGGGCTACAGCCTTCCTTGGATGATCCACCCTCTGAAAATTTAGTGTTAGATGCTCCCAATGTTGGTTTATGTCCTGAAACTACAGCATCCTCTACCTCAGGTGTCCTTAAGACCAGAAAATCCAGCAGATAGTTCAAGCCTCCCTTATGGTTGCGGGACTACATTACACCTATTATTCCTATATCCAACTCATGTACTGTTATATCCCGAATTTTGTACATTGGGACAATCCGAGCTCACCATGATAAGTTAAGGACAAGACTATTCCGGGATACGAGGTAGAGACTTTTATTTGTTTTAAGGCATAAATTGCTTATGATTTTATTGGCATGGAATATTAAGGATGGGGTTAAAAGTGAATTATGAAAAGTTATTAATTCATGAAACCAAAGGGCCAAGTGGCCGTGCAATATGGGGTGTGGGCCATGGTCCACATGGATGCATAATATATGTAGTTATAAGATGACTATTAATTATATTCATCATCTTCACCCCTTAGAAGCTTAGAGAACCTTGGAGAAAAACAAGAGAAGCCATTCGGCCATGGCAATAGCCGAAAATTGAAGCCCTCAAATCTTGATCAAAAAAATATTTTCTTCTAGCAATTCAACCAAGTGGAAGGTCCTATTAACGTGGAGTTGTTGGAGTCAACAAACCATTTGTTTGTGCCATTTACAACCCTAGCCAACTTGTGGAGTTAAGTGGAAAAGGTAAGGTTTAATTCCCTTTTTCATATGTTATGAATGATTTGTACATGTTGTAGTGTGTAGGAATGGATGGGAATCATGAAATTTGTGTGTGGTGGTGGTGGCCGAATATGGGTTGTTTTGTATGGCAAGGAATGAACTAATTTTATTTAGTATTTTGGTTGTTGTTGTTGTGGATTCTATGTTGATAATGAGAGTTTAATGATTCAAGTTGAAGTTGTAATTGTTGTGGGCTGTTTTAGAAGCCAACGTGATTTGAGTGTAGTTTTTATATTTATGAATGATATCGTTAACATGTGGATTGTTGGTGTAATTCATAAATTTGGGAGAGAGGAATGTGTTGTTGTTGTTGTTCTCGGGTTTGGGAGGTTTCGGGTGGAGTGGAGTTTTGGTTGGGTTGTTTTGAATATTGTGCGGATTGTTTGAAATATTCTTGAATCTTGTTTGAATGATCTCGGATTAGTACTTGAACATGCGAGTGTTGATGTTGGCTTGAATGTATGTAGTTGAATTGAATATATACATAGTGCGCACGACAACATAACCGGCCCGGGACTCGGCGAAAGATGTAACAACAGAATGCACGAGCAGAGTCGTGAGTAACCATATGCAAATAAATCATCATTACAGACTCAATAGATAAGTAGACCGACCATACTCGGGGTCGGGATGATAGCCATATCAAGTTCGTGCTAAATGCCACTAGAACTACGTTAAGGCGGATCTTAGGGATCGTAGACATGTATCATACCAATCCGAGTCTGCCCATGAAAGTTACGGGCTTTACTCGTTATGGAATCTTCTACGAACATATCAAAGCGATCCGAGCCCGTCTATGAAAGTTAGGGACCTTATTCGACATAGAATCCTTTAAGAACAAAAACTCTTTATGCAACATTTGAAATCCAATCATACCAAAGACATAAGGACCATAGTTCGACTACATTAAGAATGCCAACATTAAGAAGTGAATAAGAATCGTAGACATGCTCGGATCTTAAGAATAGAGTTACCCCGAGGCTCGTATCATAGCCTACTTACAACTACGACATGCCAAAGGAAAGAAAGGTTAGGCTTTACATACCTCGTCCATTTCCTAAGCTAATCCGAACTAAGTCTTCGGCCTCCCAAGATCTACAATAACGTCATTAGACACTAACATTAGCTATAGGTACTTAAGAATTCAATCCCCAAACTAGCACTTTATCTACAGAAATTTGGGCAGTATTTCCCCTATAAATTTAACAACTCCGAGAATTCAACTCGGCCAAATCATCAACAACAATACCAACAACCATACTAACAACATCAACAATCAATTCAAAACGCATTCTAACGTTAGTAACTCTTTTCTACATACTTTGGCAACATTCCATTTATGTTCAATTCAACTACATACATTCAAGCCAACATCAACGCTCGCACGTTCAAGTACTAATCCGAGATCATTCAAACAAGATTCAAGAACATTTCAAACAATCCGCACAATATTCAAAACAACCCAACCAAAACTCTACTCCACCCGAAACCTCCCCAAACCCGAGAACAACAACAACAACACATTCCTCTCTCCCAAATTTATGAATTACACCAACAATCCACACGTTAACGATATCATTCTCATAAATATAGAAACTACACTCAAATCACGTTGGCTTCTAAAACAGCCCACAACAATTACAACTTCAACTTGAATCATTAAACTCTCATTATCAACATAGAATCCACAACAACAACAACCAAAATACTAAATAAAATTAGTTCATTCCTTGCCATACAAACAACCCATATTCGGCCACCACCACCACACACAAATTTCATGATTCTCATCCATTCCTACACACTACAACATGTACAAATCATTCATAACATATGAAAAAGAAGATTAAACCTTACCTTTTCCACTTAACTCCACAAGTTGGCTAGGGTTGTAAATGGCACAAACAAATGGTTTGTTGACTCCAACAACTACTCCACGTTAATAAGGACCTTCCACTTGGTTGAATTGCTAGAATAAAATATTTTTTTGATCAAGATTTGAGGGCTTCAATTTTCGGCTATTGCCATGGCCGAATGGCTTCTCTTGTTTTTCTCCAAGGTTCTCTAAGCTTCTAAGGGGTGAAGATGATGAATATAATTAATAGTCATCTTTTAACTACATATATTATGATCCGTATGGACCATGGCCCACACCCCATATTGCACTAGACCACTGCCCTTTGGTTTCATGAATTAATAACTTTTCATAATTCACTTTTAACCCCAAATTTTCCTTAATATTCCATGCGAATAAAATCATAAGCAACTTATGCCTTAAAACAAATAAAAGTCTCTACACAGTATCTTAATAGTCTTGTCCTTAACTTATCATGGTGAGGTCGGATTGTCCCAATGTACAAAATACGGGATATAACATGTACTTACCCTATCTCTTCTTATATATCTTATTCCAACATCAGTCCCACTTATCATAAAGCTCTTTCAGCCTATGCCCTTCACAAAGAACCTTAAAACTTCAAAGAAGCCTCCACTGATCCCAAGTGGATTGAGGCCATGAAATAGGAGATTGTCAGCTTCAGAGGATAATCCTTGTGGATCATCATTTACAGGACTCGGCAACGTTATCATTGGGCAGTGGATCTTTAAAATAAAGTATCAAGCTTCGGGAGATTTGAGGTATAAGGCCAGACTTGTGGCAAAAGGGTTCAGTCAAAGGAAGGACTAGACTATAATGACACATTTTCACCTGTTGCTAAGATGGTGACAGTCAGGTCAGTCATTGCTCTTGCTGCCTCAAAAAATTGGTTCATCTACCAAATGGATGTTCACAATGCTTTTCTCAATAGGGAACTGGTGGAGGATGTCTATATGCACATTCCTGATGGGTTTGCCAGACAGGGGGAATCAATGAAGGTCTGCAAAACTTCATAGGTCACTAGTTGGGCTCAAACAGACCCCTAGGTAGTGGAAGCTAAATGAAGTAATCGGTGGATGGGATTTTGAGAGTCATTTTGATTACTCTCTTTTCACTCAGAAGTCTAGTGCTGAGATCACAGTAGTGTTGGTGTATGTAGATGACTTAATAGTCACATGAAATAGTCAAAAGTTAATTGATCACACAAGGAAAGAACTACAAACCAAGTTTAAAATGAAAGACCTTGGTGAGTTGAAGTTTTTCCTTGGGATTGAAATTGCAAGGTTTGAGAAAGGTAGTGTGATGACACAAAGAAAGTATGCCTTAGAACTTGTATCAGAAGCTGGCTTAAGAGGCTCAAAACTAGCAGGAACACCATTGGAGATTAATCAGAAACTGACATCTATAGATTATGATGAGAATGTAAAAGAAAAATGAAGGAAGGAAAGGTGATAGACAGTCCACTCAAGGATCCAGGTCCATATCAAAGACTGGTAGGTAGATTACTATACCTTACCATGACAAGGCCAGATTTGGCATTCACAGTTCAAGTATTAGGCCAATTCATGCACAGGCCAAAGACATCTCACATGGAGGCTGCTAAACATGTGCACGATTCGGTTCGGTTTTGGCCATCAACGAGTTGAAATTTCAAATTTCGACTTTCCAAATTTCTCAACCAAACTCAATCCATTCTAAATTCAATTCGATTCATTTTTATTATTTCGGTTCGGTTACATAAATCGATTTGTTCAGTTTGTTCAAAATTTAAACAAGCAACTATTTTCATTTCAGTTTTAAAGTAAACATAACCAAAAATAATGAGATCCTAAATTTGCAATTTTATAACCAATACATTAACCAAGAAAAAATCATAAACTTGCAAGCATAATAACATATAAATAGCAAAACAAGAGCTTGACAACTTGTGCAAACATACAAATCCGCCAACACCACATTACATATACAAAATTAATAATCCAACATCTTGCAACTTGCAAGCAAACAAGCATAATAACTCAGTTTGCATCCTAAAATAAAAAGGCCAAGATCAAAGAACAAACAAAGCCATGGGTGGAGAAAATGACCAAAAGGCAAAGATGGCTCGTGAGAAGAACGCAAAAAGGATGAAAGACCAAAAGGGAAGTCAGCTTGAGGCCAACAAGAAGGCTATGAATATCCCGTGCAAGGTGTGCAGGCAGACGTTCATTTGCACCACTTCTGAAGTTAAATAAATATTACTTCACTATTAAGTATATATTAAGCATATATAGTTAGACTATTAAAGTATTAATCATATTAGTCAATAGTGGCATATAAATTCGGTTTGTTCGGGTCGGTTCGGTTGATTATTAAAGCCAACCGTATCCGAACCGTTAAACCATAATATTTTATAATTGCATTTGTAAATCGAAATCGAATTGTATTATCCAAATTGAATTATCCGAATTGTTTCGAATCGGTTCGAAAATTCAGATTGAACTGATTTGTGCACAGGCCTAGAGGTTACCCTCAGGGTAGTCAAGTATATTAAAGGGTCACCTGGACTGGGTCTCTATATGCCTGCATAATCCACAAACTCTCTAAATGCTTATTGTGACTCAGACTGGGGAGATTGCTTGCAAACTAGAAGATCAGTAACTAGATACTTGGTGAAGTTTGGTGGGGCTCTAATATCATGGAAATCCAAGAAACAAGAGACGGTCTCAAGAAGTTCAGTAGAAGCTGAGTTTAGAAGTATGGCCTCAGTGACTGCAGAAATTGTGTGGTTGACAGGGCTGTTCAGAGAACTTGGTACTGAGATTCAACTACTTATGAAGTTGTGGTGTGACAGCAAAGCAGCAATACAGATAGCTGCCAGTCCAATCTTCCATGAGAGGACCAAACACATAGATATAGACTGCTAATTTGTTAGGGAAAGGATCATAAAAGGACTGATCAACACTGAGCATATACCTACAAAAGATCAACTAGCAGACTTACTTACTAAGAGTCTAGGAAAAGCTCAACATGACTATTTACTGAGGCAACTCGGAATGAAGGATATATATCAACCATCAGCTTAAGAAGGGGTGTTGACAGCTAAGCACAAGCTGAGTTAGTTAGGGGTAATATAGTAAGTGTACAGTACAACTAATATATTGTTTTATGATTAGAAAGTTAGTTAGACAAATTGTGTATATACAGCTCATTTCATTCATGTAACAGTTAGTTGAAGAGTAATAAGATTTCTTCTCTCTAACTCTAAATTCACTTTGTATCTTCCTCTATAAGTTTCCCTCAACCTCAAGTTCACATCCATGGCCACTAACAGAGTCAGGTTGGGATAAGGGGGTTCATCCGAATCTCCTTCAGCGAGAAATTTCATTGTTTCTACATGGTTAAAATTACTTTTTATGTATATATACAGTAGATGTTGAACCCCTAATTTGGCTTATTCGAGTGTTTAGTTCTTCATATTTTGAACTCCCGGTGAAAATCCTGACTATGCCACTGGTGGCAAAGAGGGTTAAAAAGTTACATAGGTTTAAATTCTAGGTGCGACATTCTTTTTTTTTTTTTTTTTTTTTGAGTTCTCTTATATGAATTTCCAATTCCGCCTTTGCCACCGATATAGTAGGGAAAAAAAATTAACATAAACAAAAACAAAATAAAATAAAATAACAAGTGTTAATTTTTTTCAATTTTAGTGCTTGCCAAAGATGCAGAAACTTGGTTATGGGAGCAAAGAAGAAAAGGAAAAATCTAGGGATGAACTTTCTAAGTTCCTGAAAATTCTTGACAATGAAGTCAAAGACAAGAAATTCTTTGGAGGAGACACAATTAGATTTGTTGATTTTGTATCCATTCTCATAACATATTGCCTAGGAGTTATTCAAGAAGCATTGAAAGTTGAAGTATTGACAAATGGTGAATTTCCAAATATGTGTGCCTGGGCTGAAGAGTTGCAAAGTTGTGGCATTATTAAGGAAAATTTGCCTCCCAGAGAAAAATTACTTGGAGCTTATTAGGCAACTTCACTAGTTGCCTCATTTGACTAACTACAGGTGTCACATACCAAAAATGGCTTAGTGGCAACTCTTCTCTAGCTGGTAAACGATAAGGGGTCGTTTCACATGGGAAAAAGTTAATTTCGGATAGTGAACGATAGTACAATACAGAATGTAAGTAACAATGTGATTATTTAATAGATATATTTTTAATGATAAATATTTACTCCATTGGATTGACAAGAAAAATATATTGCATAATATAAAGGTGTATTTTGTTTAACCAGATAAATCGGGATAAATTTTTATTTTCAAATTTAATTTGTCTTCGTTAAACAATTGGGAAAAGCTTTGGAGAAGGATGAGATTAATAATTTTGAAATTGCTGTCTCACATAGAGGCGTGGTATGAAAAAAGAAATACTGCTATAATTGTAATTGTAATATAAATAATCTCTAGATTATTGATTTCGAGATAAAAAAATTATATTAAACGTAGAATAAAATAATGCATAAATCATCTCCTGAACATACGTAAGATGTTGATTTGATTAAAAATCAGGCAACTTCAAATCCCTTTTAATAAGAAGGCAAAAATCGAGAAGACAGAATTACAAACAAGCTAAGCCAAGAGTTACGTGCAATTAACAAGTAACAATGGAAGAAGTAAAATTGTTGGGTTATTGGGCAATTCCTTTTATAGTAAAAGAGAGTCGAAACTGCCCTGAAACTCAAGGGACGTATTCAATATTACATTGAAGAAAAATTATGTTAAATAAGACAAAAAATTTGGAAGAGTTGGTGACTCATGATGTTAAAAACACTTTAAAATTTGTAGGGGCCGTTTGGTAGTCAGTATACAACAACAATAACAACCCAGTGAAATCCCACACGTGTAGTCAGTATAGAAACAACTTATTCATGTATTAATTTCTGCATAAGTTATATCATGTTTGATTAGAAACCCCCATAACTAATATATGTATATGTTAGGAGGGAATTAATGTATAATTTTATGTGGGATAGAAAATGGAATAATTAATACCTGTATAATTAATACTTACATGACTATATAATACCTGTATAATTTTGACCAGCTACCAAACAACCCCTTAAAAAATAATTCTTCTAAGAAGGCAAGTCACAAGATTTGGTATGGGGTAGAAGATGAAATAATTAATACTCCCATAACTAATAACTACACAACTAATATCTGCATTCCTAATAGTTACCTAACTAATAGCTACATAATTCTAAATCAGCTGCCAAACTTGACTGCCTAATTAAAAATATTCTTCTAAGAAGTCAAGCCACGAGATTTGATGAAAATATTGGTGACATAAGCACATAAGTCATCTCTCGGATCCCGTTCTACAAGAAGGGCAAAAGTCAAGAAGATAGAAATGCAAATTAAGCCAACATTTTCGGGCAATTAAGAAACAGTGAAACATGGAACAAGTAAAATTGTTGGGTTCTTGGGCAAGTCCTTATAGTGTAAGAGTTGAAATTGCTCTGAAACTCAAGGGTATTCAATATGAGTATATTGAAGAAGATCTGTCAAATAAGAGTCCTACACTTCTCAAGTACAATCCTATTCATAAAAAAATTCCAGTGTTGTTGCATAATGGAAAACCAATTGTTGAGTCTCTTGTGATTCTTGAATATATTGATGAAACTTGGAAAGATGGCACTCCTATTCTACCAAAAGATCCTTACCAAAGAGCCATGGAACGTTTCTGGGCTAAGTTTATGGATGAAAAGGTATGTTTCCGACTGTAATTGATACTATATACACTACTAGAAATAAAAAAATTTCCTACCAACATTAAAATTTTATACTATAAGATATGATTTTCCCACCTCATTACCATCAAATCAACTCATGGGAAACGCACAGTGGAAACAGGTTCCCATTGAGCTGGAAACTTCCTAATTTTTCCATATGAAAACATTACTATTTAGATTTTTTCTACTGATATTACAATAACCACAAAACATTTTTCTGTGGGAAATTCAGGGAAAATAGTGATTTTTTGGTAGTGAGGAATTATTATTTTTTTACAAAGAATCATTTATTTATGGAAATTATTTTCCGTTCAAAAGTTTTATGTGTTTTTTTTAAGAGAGGAAGACATTTTCTAGGGAAAATATTTCTTCAAAAATTGATAATAGTAGTAATATTTTAGCAAACCTGATTGTGTGTTGATATATAAAATTTCGGAGTATTAAGAACTGATAATATTGTAAGTATTGGTTAATCAGATATGAAATTTAAATCTGGGGCATGTGTGGTATGAAGGAAAATATTTTTTGCAGAAAAATAAGTCATTTAGTAGGAACCAACCATCATTAAGTAGGGGACAACAATTTTCTCTGTTTATGTTTTTCTCCATTAGTTCATTTGAAATAGCGTTTATATTTTTAGAGAGTGCAAGATAGTGAGACGAAGATCCTTATGGAAAATATTTTCCAAGAAAATTTCCTTCATTCCAAATACACCCCTAGTTGAAATAAAATGTTGTGTACTCTTTTGATGGAAAATGTTTTCCTGAAAAAAATATTTTCTGCTAACCAAGTAGAGAAAATGATTTAGCTGTGGAAAATATACCAAATGTAGCCGGACCCTCTTGAAATATTTCCGTTCAAATTCATAGTCACTTTCATGTAATAACAAGTGTTATTTAACAATTTCAGTGCTTGCCAGAGATGCTAAAACTTTGTTATGTTAGCAACAATGAAGTAAAGGTGAATGCCATGGGAGAACTTCATAAGCTTCTTAAACTTCTGGAGAATGAATTGATCAAAGATAATAATAACATCTTTGGAGGATACATTGAGATTGTTTCCATTTTGATAACTTATTGGCTTGGAGTTATTCAAGAAGCATTGGAAGTGGACATATTGAAGAAAGAAGAATTTCCAAATATATGTCTCTGGGCTGATAAGTCAATTAGTTGTAGCTTTATCAAGGAAAATCTGCCACCCAGAGAAAAATTACTTGCGTTTTACAAAAATCATACCAAACCACTAATACTGCCAAATTAAGAACTTCCTAAGTAAACAAATCACAAGAACTTTGTATTGAAATCCTCAAGGGAAAAGTTGTGTTTACAGAGTGATGTACGGTGTGTTTTTTTTTTTCCGTGTAATTGTCTGTCTTTGCAATGGTGAAATAGTTCAAAAATGAAATAAAAATATCTCTATAGAGCACCCTTTTTTTTTTTTTTTTTTTTGGTAATACCGATCAGAAATTCATATTGCGTTACTCCATATACCCCTAATATCTACTCACATATGAGCCAACTATAATCAGATGCAGAGTCAGGAATTCAAAATCTTTTTTAGGAGATTCACAACTATATATATATATATATATATATATATATATATATATATATATATATTTAAATACCTTATTTACTTAGTAGTATAATTTTCAATGAAGGGGGTTCAAGTAAACCCCTTGCACCCCTCCGCCTCCGACCCGACTATAATGGGTGATCTGTGAGGTCTTTAACATTATGTTAAAAAAAAAAAAAAAAAAAAAAACACGAAGTGAACTTGGATCACTTTCAGCCGAGGTCATACAACATAGGACCAAAACATTTGGAAATCAAATCCTGAAAGTGCTTCAAAAAGTCAGGAATTGGGTGTAGAAAAGACTCCCAAGGTAAAGTTATTCGACACATGGTAGACTCATGCTAAGTCGTGATCGTGCTGCCCTATGAAGCAATTGCACTGCCTTCAGACTGATCGTCCTGAAGAATTAAGTAGCAGAGCACCGCAATCGCATGGGAGAGTAACACTATCACGGAAGGATACTTGGGCACACAGGATCGCGATCGCGAGGACCTGAGCGCCATTGCGGAGACCAAATCCAGTCAACTCGATTGCTATTGCGCCCCAGTACCATTTGTTGTTGATTTAAAACTAAAAGGGTTCAATGTGCCATTCAAAAGGTGAATGAGATATTGCTGCCAGAAAACAAAAGGTTTTAAGTGGAATTTGTTCCTTTTTTGTGCCCATTGAATGCATCGACAATGTGTGAAGGGAAAAATTAGCATAGAATTCTAAAGATATTTACCGTGTGTCCATGAGATGTGATAAGCATATCAAGAAGAAAAAATGGGACAAATAATGGTTACGGTGGAATGGTACTAAGTACTCTTTTGATCATAATCAGAGGCCGCGGATTCAAGTCCTAGGTGTGGAATCGTCCTTAGTTAAGAAGCACTTTATCTCCCAATATGGTACTTTCCGATGCAAATCAAAATTTAATCTAGTCCCAATTAATGTGGGTACCAAACACTTTTTGGGAACCAAAAACAGTTGGGAGAATATTTACAACTCACACTTGAATCCATTAATTTCTGTCGGATGATGATATTTTCATAATATTTCATGATTTTTTGCAATTCAAAAATTCATACTCTTTTGGTAGTTCTAACAAGTATCATTGAATTACAGAATACATATTGCCATTGGTGAAGTTATGAGAACTTAATTAGTAACTTTTGCTCAGGCTCTATATAAGTATGTATTAATATAATTATGTATTAAAGAATTACTCGTACACATTTAACTGCGAATTCAGTTACTATGTTATATTAATTTGAAATTGACGTAAGAATTGATAAACTTCATTCTTATTCAACATATTGTTCCCTAAGTAGCAATAAAGAGAATGGTGGACGGATTTTTCTGTTCTCTTCAGAGGGAGAACGGAATGGTCGGAACAGAAAATATTCTCCTCATTTTTTCAATTAAAAAGTTGATTCTTCATAGATTGAATAGAAAGAAAATTTATATTTGCGACACAGAATTTAAACTCAGTTTAAACTCGTAAGTTTATTATTTGAAGTTAAAAGAAATTGGTCACTGGACTATTTGGTCGGGGCTTAAAAAATTGTATCATTATTTTAATAAAGCGCTGAAAACAAAGCAAGAGTAGAGGTACATCATTTCAAACATTGGTACCATGTTCTAACAATCAAAAAGTTTGCACTAGCAAAATGTTTATTCAATAACAACTGGCCATAATAATTAGGAATTAATTAAGAGAAAAACAGAATCCTTATAGCAAATTACTTGCTTTTAATTTGATTCTCATTTGTTATATAAAAAAGGAATTTCTTGATCATATGGTGGTATCAATTGCCACCACCACCATGTCCCCATCCTGCTCCGGCGCCAAAACCACTACCACCATGTTGACCACCGCCGCCGCCGCCGCCGCCCCCTCCACCACCGCCACCACTACCATTTGCACCCGATCCATGACCCTCGCCATATCCAAAGCCAGAACCAAATCCACCATCACTACCTCCTCCACCTCCACCTCCGCCTCCACCTCCGCCACCGCCGCCACCACCAACAAGACCTCCTACAATTTGGTCAAACTCGCCATTTGCACCTGATCCATGACCCTCGCCAAATCCGAAACCAGCACCAAATCCACCATTAGTACCTCCTCCTCCACCTCCACCACCGCCGCCGCCGCTGCCAAGACCTCCTAAAATTTGGTCAAATCCACCGTTGAAATTAGGTAAATTGGGTAATAATGTATCCCCCAGAAGCTTCCTTGCAGAGGAAGTTCGCACTAGAACTCCGAGAACTAAAACAAGCATCAACTTGCATCTCATCTTTGCATCTATTGTTAGCACTGCACAGAAAAATAGCATTTTCTTGGTTAAAGAATATATGTAGCCTTTCATCAGTGGCAGAACTAGAAGTTCTATCAAGACAATTCAGAGGGAACAAATGGTACACTTGAAATTTAAAATGAGATTAAAAAAATACATTTTAAATCGTCTTTTTATTACAGTAAAAGTTTCCCTAGGATCAAAGGAATTCAACAATTTATTTACATATAAAATTATTTTTATTTTATTTCCTCAGTGTTATTTTAGACGATTGAATCTCAATTGAACCCCCTTCCAATATTAGGTAGCTCAACTTCCAACAACCACTACAAAAATGAGACTTTAGTGACAACTTTTTGTAGCGATCCATGCAGTCACCAATAAAAATAAGAGTTTTTGTGATGACACCACCGTTTTTGCCACAGAAATGGATCAAGCGAACACTAGTCAATAAGACTTCCATTGTCGGCTCAACTTATATGCATTATTTATTTATTAGTTTTTTGGAGGATATCCGACTTGAACTCGTTAGCATTTTTGAAAAGTATGAGCAATATAAATACATATATCATATCAAGAAAGATGAAAGAGGAATATATCTTACTTTGCTTTCGTGGTCTTTCTTTTGTGAGACTGAGTGCTGGAGTAGCCATCAAAGACCTAAAGTATTAAGTAGATTGTGGATTTTTGAGGTACTATGAAACATCTGCATAGGAAGGGGTTAAATACTATAGGTAATGGCCTGGTCAGTAACTATTATTAATGGAGGACAATTAATCAATCTATAAACGCTTGCAAGTTGCAAAACGTAAAAAACAAAAAGAAAAAGAGAATGAAGTGAATGTATACGTAGTTGAACATCAATAAAGACAAGAGAGTTACTAAAGGGAATTATAGTATGCGTTTCGCTTTTAATATTGAAAGTAGAAACATTATTTGACACTATATGTATTCCATTTGAACTTTTGGAAGTCTTAATTAAAATCCAATGACTTAATTACTCGACATTAAGTTGATCAAATTCCATGCATTATGAATCATGTAAACAAATAGAGTCCTGCAAAATATTCTGAATTAATGTATGTAATCGTCCAGGTATGTTTCAAAACATTTCATGGATAATGTGCAATGGCTTGCTCCAATAAAGCACATACTAATGTTCTAAAACATTTTAAGAAACAACTTGCATGTCGTGAAAAAAGAACCTTAGCAAAATACATTATCTTAACTCACCTCGTTTTTCCTTCAGAATCTAATCGAAGCTCCAGCCTCGTCATCAACTCAATTACCAAATACTACGATCAAAATTCAAAATCGATTCCCAGCTAATTCCTCAGTATTCTCATTTTTTTCATTCACAACTTAAGAGTCATAGATTCAATTCCTTGAGTGTGTAGGTGATAAGTTGTGTTACATCCTATGTTTTAATGATTTGTCAAACAGCTGGAAAACGGAGAGGAACCTGGTCTATTATATATTCTTTCTGTACACCGTACGATTACACGACAAAGATCTTGTCTGACAGCAAATTGTAAAGCACACAAGTATAGCAGAGCTGCTGCGATTCGGCTTTAAGTCAAACAAGTGGCCTCTATCCTATCCATATGTTCCCCAATATATATACCTTGCTCCAACATATTGGGCATCAGTTGTAAAACCTAGAATCACTTTAAAGTGTAGCCGTCACGAGATTCTCCAAGTGTTCAAAACAAAGCTAAACACAGACTGAAAGACCATATCCCAGCAATTGAAGATGCAAATGTCCCTTAGTTTGGTTTGAGCTTTGTTTATGTTCTTTATCTTGTAAACCTACTCTTCTCTAAAGAAGTTGTTGTAGGTATTCTGAATTCTTAGTAGTTGTACACTTGTTTGTAGCTATTAAGTGGTACCCTTGGCTAGAGTTAGTCAAGGTGTATTAGTTAGTTTGGCTAGAGGTAGTCAAACTTTGTTGAGTACGTGGCTAGAGTTAGTCATAGCGTGTAGCTTACAATAGGGTTATTGTAAGGGTGAGGGATTAAGGGTTAAACTCCTAGATTACAAGAGGGTGTAATCTGAAGTTGCTCGGTGTAGTGAAGTTGAAATCCTACGTGGTAGATCGTGGTTTTTAATCCCTTAAGCAAGAAGTTTTCCACGGAAAAATCTTGTCTTATTCACTTACTGCACTGCATAAGGGAACATGTAGACAATCAGGTCCTTTCATATATCATATAGTGAACATATAGCCTACATTAATTGGTATCAGAGCGGGATCTTTCTAAAATGTTAACACCTAGAAAGAGGCCTTAAAATGGCTGCTCCACTAAACTTAGAGGGAGGACAATCAAATACAAAACCATCAGGGGCTAGTGAAAAGCATTACAGATGGTGTGCTTCAAGCGATGATGAACCTAACATGGAATGCTTCAGTCGCAAACTCCAAAGGATGATTGAAAAACTCAGAAACACAATAGAAAACCAGGCTGCCCCAGCAAAGAGAGTCCTCCCCACAAGCAAGCTCACGATGAATATGAGTCAATTCCTGCATTCATGGCCAAGTTAGATGCAGATGGTAACGATGAACAAGATAAGGATAAGGTGAACGGAGGCGGTCATAGATAGTACATGGATAGTGGCTGCTCAAAGCACATGACCGGCAAAAAGGATGATTTTCTTTCACTCAAAGTCTTTCAAGGTAGAAGTGTGTCCTTTGGAAACGGTAAAAAAGGGTACATTCTTGGAGTGGGTAAAGTTGGAAGGACACTCTCTCATGCTATTGAGAATGTGTACTATGTAAATGGTCTGAAATAAAGCTTGCTAAGTGTGTCCCAAATCTGTGACAAAGGGAATGAAGTAAAGTTCCTGTCATGCTCCTGCCTTTGTCATAAATCTCACAACTGGTGAAGTGGTGCTGATGGCTAAAAGATTCAAGAATGTATATGTTGCAGATTTTGGTCCTCAAAGTAAAAATGATCTCACATGTCTAAGTGCAATGGAGGATGACCCTGAGCTCTGGCACAGAAGACTGGGGCATGCAAGCTATGCGTTACTAAACAAACTTGCTGTGAAGGACCTGGTTCGTGGACTACCAAAAGCAAAATTTAAGGGTCACAAGACTTGTGATTCTTGCATAAAATGGAAACAAGTAAGATCCTCCTTCAAACCAAAAAGGGAAGTAAGTACCTCAAGGCCACTTGAACTTCTTCACATAGACCTATGTGGACCGATGAGAATTCCAAGATGGGGAGGAAAGAAATACATTTTTATGATTGTCGATGACTATTCCAGATTTACCTGGACTCTATTTTTTAAAAGCAAAGATGAAACATTCCCTGTGTTTTATGCCTTTGTAAAATAGATCCAAGTAAAACTTGGTGTGCATATTGTGAGCATTAGATCTGATCACGGTACTGAATTCGAAAATGCAAAGTTTGACAAGTTTTGTGCTGAAAATGGTATCAGTCACAACTTTTCTGCCCCCGGAACACCTCAACAAAATGGTGTTGTGGAGCGAAAAAATAGAACTCTTGAAGATATGGCCAGAACTATGTTGATAGCGATGGTGTGTCTAAAAGTTTCCGGGCTGTCGTCAACACAGCTGGTCATATAATAAACAGATGTATGATCAGGTCTTTGCTAGAAAAGACTCCTTATGAGCTGTTAAATGGAAGAAAGCCCGAGTTGACATACTTACGAGCTTTTGGCTGCAAATGTTTTGTCCTAAACAACGGCAGGGAAGGCCTGAGAAAGTTTGACGCTCAAAGTGATGAAGGAATCTTCCTAGGTTACTCAGCCCATAGCAAAGCATACAGGGTCTACAATAAAAGGACGCAATGTGTAGAGGAAAGTGTGCACGTGATCTTTGATGAGTCAAACTCCTAAGGAAATGACAAGACTCCTAATGATGAGGATGAAGATGGACTCTTTCCAAAGGTACCAAATGAAGCAATTGAGATATCAACTGGAAAGACAGAGTTGATGAATCAAATCAAACAAGTTGATGAAGCAGATACTAATAGTCCCTCAAAAAGTGCGGAGGAACCTGATTCTCAAATTACTACACTTGAAGCAGAACCTAGGGTGGTAGATGCGGTTTCAGGCACTCCTAAAGCTGATCAAAAAAATGAAAGCCACGTATCAATCAACGCTAATGATGGATCCAACACTGAGAAAATTGGTCCGTCCACTTCGGTGGTTCAAGCCTCTAAATGGAAGCACAGAGGATCTCATCCTCTTCAAAACGTGATTACTCCCTTGGACTCAGGTATTCAAACCAGATCTCAGGCGAGAAATATGTTCACATTCTCTTCTTTCCTATCCCAAATTGAGCCCAAAAACATCAAAAAAGCCTTGAAGGATGCTGACTGGATAGCTGCTATGCAAGAAGATCTTCACTAATTTGAAAGAAATAAAGTGTGGCACCTGGTCCCCAGACCATCAGATAGAACAGGGATAGGGACCAGATGGGTCTTTCGCAACAAACTTGATGAACTAGGCAACACTACCAGAAATAAAGCCATGTTGGTAGTTCAAGGGTACAATCAAGAAAAAGGAATAGATTACAATGAAACGTTTGCTCCTATGGCTAGAATAGAGGCAATCAGGATTCTTATAGCCTTTGCATCTCATATGGAATTCAAATTGTTCCAAATGGACGTCAAAAGTGCATTTTTGAATGGGTATCTCAAGGAGGAAGTCTTTGTCAAACAACCCCCTGGCTTTGAAAATCATGACATCCAGAGCATGTGTTCAAGCTTGACAAGGCATTATATGGTCTAAAGAAGCTCCTCGAGCATGGTACGAAAGATTGTCAAAATTTCTTCTTGAAACTGGCTTTACCAGAGGAAAGATCGACAACACCCTATTTCTGAAAAAAAGAGGAAGAAACTTGTTAATTGTATAAGTTTATGTAGATGATATCATTTTTGGTGCTACAAATGATTCTTTATATGAAGAATTTGCAAAGCTCATGGGGAGTGAGTTCGAGATAAGCATGACGGGAGAGTTAAACTTCTTTCTCGGTCTGCAAGTAAAACAAACCTCAAAAGGGACTATGATCAGTCAGCAGAAGTACATCAAAGAGCTACTCAAGAGATTTGACATGGAAAATGCTAAGCCTATTAATACTCCTATAGCTACTGCCACTCGACTTAACATGGACGAACCTGGTGCTCCTGTAAATGAGACGATGTATAGGGGCATCATAGGATCTCTGTTATACTTAACGGCTAGCAGGCCTGATATAGTGTTCAGTGTAGGGTCGCGTGTGCGAGATTTCAATCTTGTCCCAAAGAATCTCATTTGAAGGCTGCAGAAAGAATATATCTCAAGGGAACTCCAGGCTTAGCCCTTTATTATCCATCAGGAGACAGCTTTGAATTGATTGGGTACGCAGATGCTAACTATACAGGTTATTTGGTATATAGGAAGAGCACATCTGGCATGACAAATTTTTTAGGATCATGTTTGATATCTTAGGGAACAAAGAAACAAAAATCAGTGGGTTTCTCCACTGCGGAAGCTGAATATATTTCTTATTCATCCTGCTGCACTCTATTGTTGTGGATCAAGCAACAACTCAAAGACTTTGGTGTTCTCACCGATTGTGTACCTTTGCTATGTGATAATACAAATGCACTCAACATGGCAAAAAATCATGTACATCACAAACGAACCAAGCACATTGATATCAGACACCATTTCCTGAAAGATAATGTTGAAAAAGGTCTAATATGCATGAAGTTTTACAAGACAGAAGACCAGGTTGCTGATATCTTCACAAAGGCTTTGAGCAGGAAGCATTTTGAAAGAAACCGTCTTAAGTTGGGATTGATCAAGACTAACTGATTTTCCTTATTTTTGGCTATGATAGGAGAAGAGTTATAATACAATAAAGTATTTTTCGATGGCATCTAACTCACTCTTATACTATTACAGGTATACACGCATGGCAGTCTCAAAACCAACGCAAGCTTATGTGACAGTGCACACTCCAGAGTCTCTCTTAAATCTTTCATAAACCAATCAAGGGACATACTCCTTGTGACTCAGGTTAATAATCCTTTCAATGCGTGAATAAATTTTGCAACTGTTATAGTGCCATGTCATCTCTAAATCGATCCACTCAATTGCACTCAACTACCTTCCCATAAATTCATGATTCTTCTCTTCTCTCTCCTCACTCAAGTCCACAACCCTACTTTACTCCTTCTTCTCCATCGTTCTGGATTCGCCTTCACTATTGTTTTCTCTTTAACCAATTTATCATCAAGTATTGGTATTATCATTTTCAGTATGTCCACCTTAGCTAAAACTGTTTCTACTTCCTCCCCTTTCAAATTTGCATTCCCTGCCTCTGCAACCAAATCACGAGGCTCCTCAGACAACAATCGACCATCCTTCCCAAGATCAAAAATCTCTGGCCTCTTTCGGACTCGCAAAAATCTATCTCCTAGAAAATTTGTAGCTTTCCTGCCCAATTTTGACCAAGCTGACCAGCTTGAACTAATTAAAGAGACTGAAATACAAGGTCAGGAAACTGCAAATAAAGTCGTTGCCAATACGGAAAGGTAAGTCGGTGAGAATTGAAATGAATAAACTAATGAACAAAGATAGGTTTGTCCTTCCTGCACTTGCAGGAAACTTATCTCCCTCTCAAAGAAGGAAATGGAATAGCTGAATCGTCCAGAGAGCTAGATGGGTACACCTCAACAAGGGAAAAAGGTGGATCCAATCTACCACACAGCGACGCTGCGATGTTGGTTGTTCTTGCACAAAACTTGCAAGCCATGAAAAACGGTGAGGGTGTTATTGGTAACTTGTCATCTAGGTCTGCAAAGCTAACAAGAGACTCCAAAGAGAGACCTTCTCTCTCAGCCCGAGAGGAATCTGGGTCTTCTACGCTCTATGCAAAAGAACATGGGTATACGCATGACTTACCTAAGGATATGGATATCGTGCTGGATGAAGATGTTGTGATTTCTGATGGTATGAAAAGTGTGATCCAAAAGGGAAAGTCGCTGAAAACAAAACCCTCCAGGAAACAAATCATCAAGTCACTAAACCACGTTCCTCCCTAAAGAGCACAAGTAGCAGTCAAATGGAATCCGATTTCTCTATACACCAACAGAGTGGTAGAAGTTCTCCTCAACTCGAAAAAGAACGCACAGAAAATTCGAAGGGGTCTAAGAGATGTGTGTCCAAGACAGAAGGTGTCGACGGAGTCTCTACCATCTCTACGCTTCTTGGAGCTCAGAAGGTTGCAAATGGTGATATTCATAGGGTTACTGCTGACAATAATCTTTTCAAAGCTGAGCTATCTGGAACGACAGAGGAGTCTGGATCCTCTTGTCCCTTGGAGGCTACTAATGCTGAAATCGTGCGTCTGAAGCTCGTAAATAAACGGCTTAAGCAAAGGGTTGATGTCCTTCGCGACCAGATGCTGCAAGATCAGTGCACCAGTAATGCACGTTTTTGATAAACTCCTGACTGCCCTTCTCCCTAAGTTTTCATCTCCCACTCCCTCACTAGTTCTTCTTCCTCCTTAAGTCAGCATTTATGCTATCTTGTTTTCCTTCGCTGTGTAATTTGGCACTATGACAGGTAACTTCTTATACACTATTGATCTGATTGCTATCTCCTGCTTCCCATCTCTACTATTTTGGGAGTCCCTCTGTCTTATGCACTGTTACTCGCTTCCTCATTCATAAACTGTTCATGCCGTGTTGCCCCCTAGTGGCTCCGAGTTAATGCTATTGAACTTCTTTGTGCTCCATTAACTTTGCCCCTTTTCAATGATGCCAAAAGGGGGAAAAATATTAGATGCATGTTCGAAGATGGAGGGAAGAAAGAAGAAAATAGCCTGTGTTTCAAGGGGAACTGTTGTTACACCTTGGAAATTTTGGATTTGTTGCCTTGTGAGTAGGCTAACGTGAGCTTAAGGTGATTATGCAAACCCTTACGAGATTAAGGAAAGTATTAGATAGCTTTAAGTGCATACTATAAGATTTTTAAGTCATATGAATATGTGAAATTTAGTTTGTTGAACGAAGTGAAATGTAAGTCGTGTTTGGAAAGGTTTTAGCTATAATTGAGCTAATATTTATTTATAAATATCTTGAGGGGCTGCTATAAGGCCTATGTTATGGTCAACGAAGTGTTATGTAAGTGCCAAGAAGGTTCCACGAGGATTGAAAGTCAAACGAGTCGACGAGATTGAAATTCAGAGAGTCCCAGTTGTACGTCCATATGTACGGATCGTATAAATTATACGGCCCGTATAATGGTCCGTATATTCCTTCCAGAGAAGGGTGTCCCCTGGTGAGATTATACGGTCCCATTTATATGGACCGTATAAATTATATGACCCGTATAATTGGCCGTATAATCAGGTCGGATCAGATTTTTATTTTATAAACATAGCCGACCCTCACTTCATTTTTCATTTTCCACTTTCTCTAAACTTTTCAAAGCTCCAAAACCCTTCTCCAAACATATTACACTCAAATCCAAGAGATTACAAAGATCAAATAGCAAGAATCAAAGTGTTCATCTGTTATAAGGCTTCCTAGGGTTGGTGGATTTCAAGATTTGCTTGGGTGTTGTAGCTAGGGTTTTGCACAAGTTGATATCTTGCTCCAAATCTTGTTCCTATAGGATAAAATGTTAGTTTCTATGCTTATTTCGTGTTATTAAGAGTGCTTGGTTGTGATAAAACTTGGATGAAAGGAGAAATGTAGAGAGTGAGTTCTAAATATGGAGTTCATGATGTCTATGAGTAGTAAACTAAATTGAGTCGTGATTCCTAGTATGATGTGGATGTGTTCTTGTTATGAAAGATAATAATGGCGATAAGGAAGTTTGTATGAAAATATGCAAAAGTTAGTATGAAGTTGCTAGTATGAGTTGAATATGAGAGTGAATATTGAAGGCTTAATGTAATGTGATTACTTGATTATGATATTGTGGATGTTTGGGAGTTGTATAGTAATATGGTGGAAGTCGATGAAATAGGGAAAATGCTGTCCAATTTTCGTTAGATCATGAATTGTTCTAGTTTGAATTTAACAGTATTATTAAGGCTTAACTATGGTATGAATCCTCCTAAATGTAGATTGTCCAAGCTTCAACGGTGATCGTTGAGTAGTTAAGAAGACGATGAGGTATGTAAGGCTAAGCCTTCTTTCATTAAGGCATAATTCCTTTGCTATATACTCCTCATGGGTTCCAAAATGTCTTCCAAATGACTTCATCCCTAGAATTACTAAAGCACACGATTCTCGATATTTTCACGATGCTATTGCCTCCTTTATATGAGAGTTGATCCTCTAAGGAAAGATGTAACGAAAACGACGGTGATGATGTTGTTAATGGTGCTTATGTACTAGTATGTATACGTGTATAAGTATGTATGGCTATTATGTAACATCGAGCTTCCATGGCCGGGTATGATACCTATCGCGCGCACACCACTGCAGTTGGGTACGGATAACACTGATCCTTGGTAGGGCCAGACATGTATAACACCAAACCTTATCATGGTCGGGTATGTAAGACACCGAACCTCTATGGTCGGGTATGATACTTCTAAATGTATGAATGTATGAAATGGAAGTTTCCCATTAGAAATAGGGTAAGTAAATATAATGAACGTCGCTAGAGGTATACCTAGCTCTTTCATTTCATGACTCGTCTATCTTATGTTACTTCTTATGCTTTCATTATGTTATTGATTATGCTTTACATACTCAGCACATTATTCGTACTGATATCCTTTTATTTGTGGATCTTTGCATCATGGTGTACAGGGACACCGACTTGATTCATAGATTACTTGTTCAGGGACTGCATAGTGGAGCTCCATCTCATCCGGAGCTGCAGTTGTTGGTATTATTATTTTGTGTACATACATATGGGCATGGCGGGGTCCTGTCCCGTTTATATGATGTTACATACTCTTCTTAGAGGCTCGTAGACAGTTGTGTATGGTTAGATGTCTTGTAGCCTTGTCGGCTCATATTTTGTATATTATTTTGTTAGCCTCGTCGGCTAGTGTATATGGATATGGGCATAGTTGCTGATGATGATATAAATGTATCGTTGCCCGATGTGATTAGTATTGTTGATGTATAGAAATTATGAGTAGGCCATGTGGCTCACCTAGATATGAAGATGATTGTATGATAAGAGGTGCTCAGGTGGGTTAGCACCGCGTGCCCGTCATAGCCCTCCGGTTGGGTCATGACAACTGGTTCTTATGGGGAAAACGATAACTTGCAACTTGCTTTAAAATAAGTCTCCAGGGGAACATCAACTCGGCGTTTATCACCATCAAAAAGGGAAAAATTGATAAGTTGTGTTACATCCTATGTTTTGATGATTGTCAAATGGTTGAAAAACGGAGAGGGACCTGTTCTATTATGTGTTCTCTATGTACACCATGCAGTGCATACAAGAATTGTAAAGCAAGCACATCTGACAGCAGGAGTTATTTCTTTGTTCGCTTTAAGTCAAATGTGATAAGTGGACTCTATCCTAACTATATGTTCCCTAATATATATATATATATATATATATCCAACATATTGGGCATCACTTGGAAAACCTAGAATCACTTTAAAGTGCAGCCGTCACGAGATTCTCCAAGTGTTCAAATCAAAGCTGACCACAAACTGAAGGACCAGATCCCAACAACTGAAGATGCAAATGTCCCTTAGCTTGTTTTGAGCTTTGTTTATGTTTTCTATCTTGTAAACCTACTCTTCTCTAAAGAAGTTATAGGTATTCTGAATTCTCAGTAGTTGTACACTTGTTTGTAGCTATCGAGTGGTAACTTTGGCTAGAGTTAGTCAAGGTGGATTAGTTGGTTTGGCTAGAGATAGCCAAACGTTGTTGAGTGTGTGGCTAGAGTTAGTCATATCGTGTAACTTACAATAGGGTTATTATAAGGACAGGGGATTAAGGGTTTAATTCCTAGATTACAAAAGGGCGTAATCTGAAGTTGCTCGGTGTAGTGGAGTTGAAATCCTACGTGATAGGTCGTGGTTTTTAATCCCTTAAGCAAGGAGTTTTCCACGGTAAAATCTTGTCTTATTTACTTACTGCACTGCATAAGGGAACTGGTAGACAATCAAGTCCCTTCATATATCGTTTAGTGAGCACATAGCCTACATCAGTAGGTTTGTAAACTTTAGTTTCTTGTAGTATTTCTCATTCACAACCACTATTTTGTTATTAAATATAATATTGTTATTCAACTTCGATGAAGGTTAAACTTGGTTGTCCAAAAGTCCTAGTTCTTCCCTCTTGATAATTATTCCTCGTGGAAATTCCTTAAAGTCTTGTTGGAACACTACTAAAATGGGTCACTTTTAAGCGAAAAAAATCAATCAAACGCGATCGATTTTGAAGAATTACATACCAAAAACTTATTGTATTGGATGGGCCTAAAAAAGGCTGGTCGGTTAAAAAAATCACCGACTCTATCTGTTAATCAACTAGGAAAAACAACTTATAAAATTGACCAAGTTGGTTTTCTTAAATTACACAATTATAAAATGCATCAGTCGAGATCAAATGGAGGTCTGTACTGTATAGCAAGATATTATTCTACCACTAGGTCGTTGATGCTTGCTGTAAAAATAACCGACATACCTGGTCGATTTTTTTTATTGAAAAAAATTACCGACCACTTCAGTCGGTCTTTTTAAATGAGTTGACTGAAGAGTTGACTTTAAAAAATCGACCAAAAATCAATTTTTAATTATTTTAACTAATAAACCAACCACATTGGTCAGTTTGTCAAAAATATTATTTCCCTATTGAAATTTTCGATCATGTCGGACAATTTTTTTTATTTCTCGAGTTAACTAAGAGATCAATCCAATTCAGTCAATTTTTTCAAAAAATGAACTTTTATTTTTTGAATTTATTTTTAACTTATTTCATCTGACTTGGTTGATTTTTGAGTCGGTATTGTTGACTGACCAAATCGGTCGGTATGCTTTGGTCAAAAAAGAACTGTTTTGGGTAGTGCTTGATCACGTTGAACAATTTGTTAGATTCTGCAATTGTACAATTAAGTCCATTCGGACCATTTTTGTAATAGCCATTAGTAGCTACTGTAAATAGTCTCTCCATCCCAAATTATTTGTTATGGTTTCTAAAAATAGTTGCCACAAATTATTTGTCGCTCTTGAAGTTCAAGACAAGATTAATTATTTTTCCTATTTTACCCATATTAGAAATGTTCTTGAAGATTACAACCACCTTAATTATGGGTGATGTTATGACTGTTCAATTACTAATGAAGGGTAAAATAGTTAAAAGCCTCCTTCCAATTGATGTTTATTAAGGGGCGTGTAAAATAGAATCACAAGATAATTTAAGACAGAGGGAGTAGTTAGGTGTAGGATATATTTTCGTTAGCTTGTTTTGATGAATATGATTAGGAACTCGTTAAGAACGTAAGGATGAATTCTTTTGTTGATGTTAAGCTTATTAAGGTGATTTTCAACTTTACTTTCCCAGGGTTATGCCTATAGGTTTGGTTCTTGTAATTTCTAATTGTTAGGCTTCTGTCTTATTTCAGAGGTTTTTTTAATTACTTGGATCTTTCCCAAATATTATCTTCTTTCTTGGTACTTGCTTCTAGGTATGAATTCTTATGTAATCTAGTATCAGAGCTTGGATTAGTAAATATATAGTATATGTATACATAAAACAACAATTAACCTATATAAGATTCTACTTTGTGTAATTTTTTAATAAAAAGGTGAAAATCTACTCTCCTTGAATAAAATAGTTCATCCCATGTTTGCCTCCCCATAGAAGCTGCAAAGGTAATAAAAGAAGGGTTCAGCAGTCAGGGTTAAATCAGTGAGTTGTTGAAATATTTTTAGAGAAAAACTATCGAGTACTGTGAACACCAGAATTTGAGTTCCAAAATAGCTAAATATGCAATTGCATTCACTCTATGCGAATAAGGACAAGGCTATAAGTTAGACTTTGCAGCCATTACAACTCACAAGTCTAATTGGATCAGCCAAAAAAGGTTGGTCCACAACCACAAATAATGCTTTGAGAGTAAGCAAAAGGAGTCACGTCTCATTAAGTCAGTAAGCAAAAGGAGTCACGTCTCATTAAGCCTTACAAGGTTTTCGCCAGGAGGTCTCAATCAAGTAACTACTCCATGCACCAGCCACTAGGCCTTCTCAATTGGATCATGCCTAAGTTTTATGTACAAAATTTGGGGCATAATCAGATGAGAAATTGACATCAATAGCCGCTTACCAAAATAATAGCCAGTAAATGGATATTTTTTGTATATTCGTATACAAAAAAAAAAAAAATTGATACATAATAAGTATAATATTTTTTCGTATTTGACTAGCGAATGTAATTATTGTTGACCGATTAGCCAGACGTGTAACTTGCCCTATGTAGACAGTGGTTTTGAGCTTGTCGACAGCCAAATGCTTTTATATAAATTGCACTACCTTGTATGGTACATTATCCAACCAACACACAAAATTAGTCCAATTCAATTCTACTTCAGGCATTACTTATTACTTCTGCCTTTACCTTACCGTTCAATTTTCCTAGTTTTGTTTTAGCCAACACTAGTCCACACAGAGGCGGATTTAGGATTTAAATTGCAGGGGTTCAACATCTTATATTTTTAGCACTAAACCATTATATTTTTAAAATTATGAGTTCATATCTACTATTTATTGTATTTTAGTAAATTTTTACACATAAATTTATATCCCGCATCAAAAGTTTGGAGTTCAATTGAACCCCAAGTTAAAGTGTTCCATCCGCCTCTGAGTCTACATCCAACTTCTCAGTTCTCACACAATTCAGCACGTAATTTTTACCATCTTAATAAATGCTTTCACTGAGTTATCCGATTGTTTCTTTCAACTCAAATAACAACCTATTTCGGAATTTTATTTTTTATAAAATACAAGCACGTGATGGACTCCATGAAGTTAAATCTTTAACATAGTCAGTTAAACCGGGGACAAATTTATAGTCATATACACACATTACACAACCTGATCAAAGTTAATGTTTTAGGCTATGTTTCTCAAACTTTTCAAAATTGTCAACACATACTCGTGGAATCCTCTAAAAATAGTCTCTTTGAAGAATCCAACACGAATACAATAACATTTTTATAAAAACTCGAGCAATATTGCTTTAGGCAATTTTACTCAATTTCACCCTCAATTAGAAAGCTAGCTTCTTCAGCAATTAATTTTGCCAATCATCCTTCCCATTATACAGGGGACAGACCATGTGATCATATTAACTACTTCCCCAGCTGTTTGTATATTTATATCCAACCACGAACAAATAAAGAAATAAGTTATCATATAATAAGTCCAAAAGACATGTTAATTAAGATCTGTGATTTTCATAGTGTTTTCTCATTCCTATGCTTGGAAAACTTTATAAAATGCTGCACTGTTTAAATCTCACCAAACAGTAGCAGGGATTTCAATACTTACTAACTTTATGGCTGCAATAATGCATCATTTTATGATCTAGGCATATTATAATGGTTAATGAATTCAAATTAAATAGCTAGCCATGTGGAGGAGCTGTGCCATCAACTTGGTCCATTAATTCAAGCAAGTTGGCGTAGATTATTATTGCCTGCCAGGATCTTGACTTTCAAATATTTCTAAGTATATGACCCAAAAAAAAAAAGAAAAAAGGAAGTTCAATTGTATTCCACATGGCAGGTTGAAGCTTGATTACTTCTAATCTAGGATAAGAGTTGAAAATTGTTTATGTAAGCATAGGAGTTTATTTGATTATTTCTAAGTTTACAATACAGATCAGTTAGTTGCTATCAACTTGAAAATTGAAAACTTAGAAATAATCTAGTATAAGAGTTGAAAATTGTTTATGTAAGCATAGGAGTTTTTTTGATTATTTCTAAGTTTACAATACGGATCAGTTAGTTGCTATCAACTTGAAAATTGAAAACTTAGAAATAATCTAGGATAAGAGTTGAAAATTGTTTATGTAAGCATAGGAGTTTTTTTTATTATTTCTAAGTTTACAATACAGATTAGTTAGTTGCTATCAACTTGAAAAGCCATTACCAATCTCAAGAATTCTAACCCAAGAACAGTGAAACACCCTCTTTTTTTTTTCTGAAGATAAAGGTCATAAATGCCCCTTCATTACGCTAAATTAAACAATTTTGTCCTTTATTAAAAAAGTGTCTCGTTCTTAGCTCTACATTACCAAAGTGAAAGGTGTAAAATTTAAAAAGGGATTGGGTCATAAAAGTAAAAAGATTGAATTTGCTTTTGAACTTTGAAAATGGTCAAAATTTGCCCTTCAATTGTTGCTATTGTCAACCCATAAAAGCTATCGAGCCACTTTGGTAACTATAGGGCTAGGAAGGAGATACTTTTTTAACAAATGACAAAATTATTCCATTTCTCTAGTCAAGGACGTATTTAATCCTTTACCCTATTTTAAATGGGAGGCATGTATCTCAATTAATCCAAGAGATACTTGCTACCTCATACCCCAATGTAAGTATAAAAAAAATTGTCTAAAGAAAATTATAGTTCTTGTTTCAGATAGAAGTAGAGATGATATAGATCAGGGGCGAAGCTAGGAGACGCAAAGGGGGTTTGAAGGGGAGATAACATGTCATAAGAGCATACAAATTAGAGAAAATGATGAATCTCTCATTAGTAATTGAAACCAGAAACAAGATCTGTCTCATTTAGCATTGAAAGTAATGAAATTGTCATCATAAGAGAAATTACAACATGTAAAAAGCCTTTATCTTATTCGAAAATGGTATCATAAGTAGCATATGTCACTCATATTTAACCAACAAAACCTGATCTCTAGTGCTTGTGAAAATCTGGATCCTTAACAACAGTCACAGGGCAGGTCGCAACAGACAATACATAGTTGGTCACACTTCCCATGATTATCCTGTTTTACCAACAGATACATATCCAAATATTAATGACAAAATTACTACTTGAATCAGAAAAAACAAAGATCAGCTATTTAGTAAAAAAGAACTAAAAAAAGAGAAGAATTTTGAATTTATAAATTCTAGTTAGTAAAAAAAAGAGGTGTTTCTTAATAAATTCAGGGGCAAGTTAGAATTTTGAATTTATAGATTCTAGATTTTAGAAAAAAATGATACTGAATTTTTTATTATTTATATTTATTAAGTGAATATTTTTAATACAATTACAGCTAAAATCACCTTTTGATGGTACTGAGGCCTCTGCTACCCATAACCAAAGAGTTCAACTTCAGATCTCCAACAGCTTCACATAGTTTCTCCCTAGCATCTCCCCAGTATATCTTGATCACAACTTTTATCTATACAATGATCAAATGAAAAAAAATCAGAAAAATTAAACAAACCAAAATTATCAACCCAAAAAAAAAAGGGAAAATGTTGGATGATTGATTGAAAACCTCTTTTTGCCTGGTAGCAGTATCAAGCAAATCAAGAACTTCCACATCAGTCTTCACATCATATTTCTGCAACACCTCAGCCTCCCTAAACTCCACCAATGGAATTAAAGCTAATCCAAAAGCAAAAACAAAATCAAAGTATTAATTAACACCCTGTTTCACAAAGATTTTAACTTGTCTACAATCAGGGGTTGATTTCTCAAATGGTAAATCAACTAATAATTATTATCTCAGAAAGTAATCCGTTTTCTTGATTTTAATATTTTTAATAAAGAAAGTAACTTTCTGACATATAGTTTATTAACTATTAGTTCAGCGACTATTTGAGAAATCAGCTCCTAGAATCAGATCACCTAACTATAGATAGACAAGTAGATAATTCAAATCCATAAAAGTAAAAATAAGAACAAGAAAAGAAGCAAATTAACTTACGAGAGCCAGATTGAGCCCAAAGCTTATTACGTGACTCATCAGAAGAATGAGTCTTGATGTGGATGATGTAAAAAGTGTCACCTTTATCAGCTAAATTATCAATGGCCCATTTAAGAGCTGTTTTGCTGCTTTTTGAGAAATCCATTGCTACACCAATTGTTCTGTCTTTCACCATTTTTGCTTGCTGATTATTTCTTGATCTTTGTTTTTCTCCTAATTAATAATGAAAGAGATATAGAGCACCTTCTTGTTGCGCGTGAAAAATGAAAGTAGATATAGGAGATGCGCGTTAAGGCAAAAAGATATAAAGCAGGGTTCGTTTGGACCAGCTATTTAAGGTATACTTTTTTAGTGCCACTTGTCTTCTTTCACTTTCCTAAAATATGGACAAATTGAAGTCATTCTTGTTGGACAGAAATTTATTCACATCGTTTGTTTATAGGGGCGGATTCAAAATTTTAAGTTTATTAATTTTTATAGTAGTTTTAAATTAATATATATAATAATAATTGAGTTCACAATTAGATGCTTATAAATATTTAGAGAATTGGAAAAAAGGATTCATGTGAACCTGTAATTGAAACTGAGGCTTTGTCCCTACAGGGGCTGATCTTGTTAACCACTTATAGGCTCATCCGAATTGAGTAATTTTTAGCTTGAAGTTTGTATATGTTTTAAAAAGTCAATAAAATAAGTAAAAGTGAGTATATTTTAAAATTCAGTGAACTAAATAGATTGTGATGAAATACTGAACTCAAACTCGTAATTTTCAAATTTTGGGTTTGTCACGGGCACCAAATTACATTAGCTAATCAATGTTAAGTAATATATAGAGGTAAAATGTAAATTAATTACATTAATTAACTTTAATAAAGTATTGAAAATGTATGTAAATGAAATGTGTCTATCAATTTGTTAATTTCTTGTAAAAAAGTGTGGATGTGTTTTAATGTTCGAGTTGCTTAAAATTTTGCGAGGAAAGAAGAAAACCGCGTTGCTTACAAGACATTACAAATTTATTGTTCCTTAATTAGTAATCTAAGTTGTATTGTTGATCTTGATATTATCTATTTTGTCCGTGTACCTTCTTTATGCCAGAATGACCATATTTAGCAAATTTTACATTAGATGCATGTATTCAAAGAGTAGGCAAAAAGCTCACGACATTTGTTTATTGATATAGTGTAAATAATGTTTACGGATATGCTTTTTGGAATTGAGTTGCTTATTTCTTTAGTTTAAGCTTAAAATTCAAAGAAAAGAAACCACACATTTCAAAATTTTCTATCTCAAATGACATTTCAATTTGTTGTTACTTAATGAGTCACGTTATGTTGTTGATAACTCCTTTTTGATAGTTTAGTAAAAGGAGAATTTTGCATGCATTCTCTTAGGTATGAATCCGCATTGATCATATATTTTATTTATTTTATTTTGAGTTTTATATTCAGTATCCGCCGCTTCCATTAGGTGGAAATGCTCCTTACCAAAGATTTTTCCATTCAAATCCAAGATTTGGAGTTATTTCGTTATGCACATCTTTTTCAGGGCGCTCAACCATATCGGGAGGCCTAAGGCCAAACTCTAATGAGAGGCCTTAACTTTTAAAAAATTATATGTATTTATTTATCTAAAATTTATTTTTCTAGCTTTTTGAGACGCAAAATTACCTATAATTTTTTAATTATCAATATCTTCTAATAATTCTGTTTCAATTGACAATATAGCTAATCTATTCAATTTTTCTTGAGGCATTGTTGATCTTGGTAAGACAATTTCAATTTTGAGAATTTTTTTCGGATAGCTAATAAAACTAATAAAAGACAGAAAGATAGAACCCGATTCAAGAGATGGATAACTTGATTTTAAAATAATTTTCGCTCTTCCAAAATCCACAATCCTTGAAAACTTGAAAAGAAATCTAAAGCATATCTTCGGCTCTTTTTTTCCTCTCTTAAAATAGAGCCCGTTTGGATTGGCTTATTAGATCAAATTATATACGTTTTCACTTATCAGATAAACGCAGCTTAAGCTCTAAAAGTTTGAAAAGCCAACTTTTCCAATTGTAGTCCGATCAATTGATTTTGAGCATATATGAGAATGGAGATTGAAGAGCTGGAGATTGAAGAATAAAAAATCAAAGAGAATTTGTGTTTTGATGAGTATTGAGGAAAAGTTAAATAGTGATGAAAAAATTAAAAAGTTAAATATAAAGTACAATAATTTATTAGAGAAAAGATGTATGAGCTACATTTTTGGCATGAAACATAAAATAGTTTAACTTCTACATCTTTCTATCACTAACTTTTATTATTCTCTCTCAATCCCAAACGGTGACCTCTTCGTCCTTTTTTTATGTTTTTTTTATTTTTTTTTTATTCCCATTTTTATGCTAACAAGATAGTCGTGGTAATTTTTCTCCTAAAAAAAAAAAGAAATACTACATAGTATAAAATAATGTGGGGCCCCCACAATTGTGGGGCCCTAGGCAATTGCCTATGTGGCCTATAGGTTGAGCCGGCTCTGTTTGGTGGTCGCATTGATCATATATACTCACTAACGCAAACAGTTTGAAAAGATTTTTAAATTGTAGTGCATGAGTCAGCTAATATGCACCTTGATAATTGATGGGATACTTTACCAAACTCATCAACATTAGTATGAACGCTCTTTTGATTTTTCCAATCCGAGTACACGGCTATTGGTACATGGCGAACGGTACAGTGGTACATGTCGCACGGGCAGACGTGCCCTCAGCCTAATGTCTTCGGGTGCAACTTGCGTTCAAAGACTTGATTGTTCACGGGATTTTGCAATTCACTCCAAGAATCGCATTTCACTACGTTCTTCATTCAATGAACACCGTCCTGCTGTCTTAATCACCAACACCGATCTAGGTTAGCGCGCAATTTGACACCGTAACCTAGCTTCCGGGTACAGAAAAAAAAAAACCTTGATAGTTCTTTCTTGTCCGAGAAGAATGAAAGATAACATAGATCAGACAAATAAGAGCATATCATCAATCTCTCATTAGTTATTGACACCAGAAAAACTATCTGTTTCATTTAGCATTGAAATTAAGTAGGGAATTGTTATTACAGGAGAAAATAATTAAAAACCATTTTACAGCTTTCATATTTATTCAATGGGCATCGTAACTCGAATTTGTTAGTCGCATTCAACCCATAATTCTTGATCAGTGCTTGTGGAAATCGGGATCCTTGACCACAGTCACAGGGCAGGTTGCATGAGACGTTACGTAGTTGGTCACACTTCCCATGAATATCCTGTTTTACCAAGACACATCCAAATATCAATTTGCATAAACAACATAAAAAGACCAAATTTTACCAACTAAATTTAGAAGAAAAAAACAAGGGAAGTTGACATAAATAGCCGCTCACTAAAATAACAGCCCAACTGTATATTTTTTTGTATATCAATGTCTAATATACATATTTTATATTAGTATATAATAGTGTATATTTGACTAGCGAATATAATTATATTTGCCGATTGGCCAAATGTGGAAGGTGGTACCTTTGGCGGGTAGTAAGGCCTCTGCTCCCCATAACCAAAGAATTCAACTTCAGATGTTCAACAGCTTCACACAGTTTCTCCCTTGCATCTCCCCAGTATAGTTTGGTGACAATTTTTATCTATACAATGATCATAGAAATATTTTAAGAAAAAATGAACAAAATGAAGAAAAAAATGAAAATGGTGGATGATAGATGGAACACCTCTTTCTGTCTACAAGCAGTATCAAGCATATCAAGAAGCTCAATATCAATGTTCACATCATATTTCTCCAACACTTCTGGCTCTCTAAACTCAGCCAACGGAATCAAAGCTAACAAACAAAACAAAATCAAAGTATTAACACCTTGATCCACAAAGAATTTAACTTCTATATGTCGACCGATAAAAAATATTCTAATATTAAATCACCTAAAAGATATTGCAAGTATATTGTCGATAGAAGTTGTAAGTCAAATTATTTTACTAATCCTTTTATTTTAGTTTATGCCGCACGCGTTCTTTTTTAATTTGTCTAAAATAGAATGTCACTTTTCTTTATTTAGAAATAATTTAATTTTAAAAGTCTCATTTTTCCTTTATGATAAGTATGATTTAATTATAGCCACAAGAAACGTCTAAGGCTTGTTTTAAACCACGAGTTTCTTAACTCTTTTCTTTTTTCTTAAACTTCATATCCGGTCAAGCAGTGTCACATAAATTGAGAGATGTGGTTACCATAAGTTAAAATACAGGGGAAAAAGTACTGCGTTGTTAGTATATTACACATATAAGCTAATTAATTCATCCACAAAAGGGACAATGAAAAGAGGAGAAAGATTAAAGGGGTAACTTACGAGAACCAGACTCAGCCCAGAGCTTATTACGTGATTCATCAGAAGAATGAGACTTGATGTGGATGATGTAAAAGGTGTCATCTTTATCAGCTAAATTATCAATTGCCCATTCAAGAGCTGTTTTGCTGCTCTTTGAGAAATCCATTGCCACACCAATTGTCCTGTCTTTCACCATTTTTGCTTAATGATTAGTTCTTCTTTGTGGTTCAACTTACTAATTAAAGAGATGCAAATTAAGCACCTTATTCTTGCGTGTGCAAAATTGAAAGCTATAACACAAGAGATTGTAAAGGCAAAAGGTATAAAGTTGGTTCGCTTTGGACAGCTATTTAAGGAATATCGGTCACCCTTATGGTAGCTATAGTCTACTTTCGTTTTCAAACACCCAACGATTTACATATGGATAAATGTTTAACATACCCCACTAGTCCATTATAGACATATAGTTGACCAATAATATATAGAGCTAAAAGAAAAGATGAAAATATATACGTCAATACTCCTCCGTCCCAACTTATGTGACACCATTTGAATAGGCACGGAGTTTAGGAAATAAAAGAAGACTTTTAAAATTTATAGTCCAAAATAAGTTTTAGATATTTATGTGGTTGTAAATTATCTCATAAAATAAAATTATTTCTAAATATAATAAGATTACATTCTTTCTGGGACAGACTGAAAGTGTACCACATAAAATTGGGACAAAGGAAGTACTTAGGTCATCTTCCAACCTTGCACCATTTTTGCACCAACTGCTATTTTGGTGCAAAAAATGGTGTTTGAATACTCCAGCCATCTCCAATTCATTGCACCATTACTATTCATTAATAATTTATTATTATTTTTTATTATATTACACTTTTAATTTAACATATTATAAATTTTAATTTTTACATTTAGATTCCTAATATACCTATTCATCTACACCATTACTATTAATTAACATTTTATTATTATTTTTTATTATATAACACTTTTAATTTAACATATTAGAAATTTTAATTTATAATTTTAGATTCCTAATATACCTAATTATTTTTTATGTAATATCTTATAATATTAATTTTACATCTTAATTTTGGAGTGTAAGTTTTATAAATTAATTTTCGTATATATTATTTTATATAAAATTGTAAGTTAATTTTATTATAAGTTATAATTGTATTAAAAAATATAACCATCACAAAAATAAAAAGTGCAAATATAAAATATAATATGTTGTTAATAAATAACACAATGTTCAATAACATAATAATTTCGAATATATATATAACACAATGTTCAATAACAACACAATGATCAATAACATAACAATGTTCAATACATTAAAATTGAAAATACATTAAACAACATAATAATTTAGAAAATTATAACAATAATTTAGTACTCTGGTAGGTTGTTTCCAGATCCACCAATATCATTAAAATATTGAGTGTATGGGGCGAGGATTGTTGTGGTTGTCGTTGAAATTGTTGACTTCTTTTATCCATTATTCGTTTTTGTTCTTGTCGAATAAATTCACGAATATTTGAATCACCAATAGAATCTAAATTCGACAATAAAAGATGTTGAACGTGCATTTGGAGTTTTGCAATTATTGCAGGGCCGTCGCATTTTTGGAGAAAAGAAGTGCTACATGATATATTAACATCATGTATTATCGCACAACATGATAATCGAGGATGAGCGTGATATTAATGCACCAATTCAAGATGCTTGGGAAGGTCCAACTCCAACAGAGAAATGGTAGTAGATGAAAATTATTGATTTGAACAATTTTTAGCTCGACACAAAAAAATTAAGAACAAAGATGCTCATTTTGCACTTCGTAATGCATTAGTAGAGCATTTATGGGAGCAACGTACTAATCATGGAAGTTGAATATTTATGTAGAAATTAAAATAAATTCTACCTTAATGTAATAGTATTTATTTAATTATATTTTATCAATGATTTCACTTTTATTTGAATTATCCATTAATATGTATAACGTATAATATTTGCTTACAATTTATATTATTTAAAATTTTATGGTATAAAATAATTTTATATTAAATGACTATATAACAAAGGATTGTGAATTACATGGGATGGGTATGTAAAAAAGAAAAAAAAAGGATTTTTTTTATGAAATTAAAAATAAAATTTAAGTAAAAGAAAATAATATAATATAATATAAAAGAGAGAGAAGAATATAAAAGGAATATTCTTTTTTGGTGCAAAAATGGTGCAATGGGTTGGAGTTAATTTGCACCATTTTGGTGCAAAAAATGGTGCAATGGGTTGGAGATGCCCTTAATACCCACAATCCAATATAACCTGGTTAATTCAAATTCGGATTCACACAGCATAGGATACTTCCTAATGGGAGTTTTGTCATTTTTAAAGACTTGAACTCAAGGCCGTTAAAAAAGGGATTTTAGGCATGAATCAACCTCAAAAGCTAGCTCATGGGAGGAGGATTGTCCAAAACAATATAAGGAGACCACTTATCTCATAAACCACCAATATAGAATTTCTTCACATAGGCCTTTGGTTAAGGGTGAATCGATCTCATTTACATTACTACATCTCTTGGTGATGTAAAAGTATATTGTATTAATTAACATTAGTGAAATGATGAAAGTGCATATAAAAGATAATATGTTGTTTGTTAATTGATTTAATGTAATTATTGAGTATGTAATAATTTTCTCCGTAAAACTTGCTTATTTCTTTTGTTTCCAATTCGGCTAAGAGTTTTAGAAAAAACTGTTTATTTGAATAATCAGTCTCAACTGATGAGAGAGAATTGGTAATAGAAATCATTCATTCTGACTTTATATTTATTCGAATAATACTTAGTCAATTTTATACGCCTAATAGAAAATTCCTTTCTTTCTTTCAACTTTTCGATCTTACCGTTCATTCTTTGGGTGTAATTCTCGTTTGGTTCACCAAAGAAAAAAAAACGTGTAATCTAATATTTTCTTTGTCAAGTGACATTACAATAAATATTTATTGTTCCTTAACGAGCAATTATGGTGTGTTGTTAATTTGATTATTATCAGTTTTGGCAATAAAGTAAACGGAGTTTGACAAAACTATAACTCATTTTTCTTATGATCTGGAATATCACTGAAAGCTCATTCTTCCATTACTTATATGACAAAATTATATTGTTTCTTAAATGGATAAGTTTGACAACGAAAATTTTCTTTGTTTTATGTGCCAATCGAACCTTACTTTAATATTACTGTTTTTAGAGAAAAATGGAAAAATTGTAATTTATATTTGAGTAGGTTCAGAATAGTCCTTTAGGTTCAGAATAGTCCTTTAAATATATTCCTGAAGTGTTTTGGTCATTTAAATTGTCAAATTTAAACACTATTAAATCTGTCAAAATATTTAACAAACCTCATTTGTTAGATTTAACGAAAATATTGGATCATAATTGGGTTTCAAATACCAAATAATTCTACCAAAAATGTTGAGTTAATTCCCTAGATGATCACCCAAGTTTGGGAAATTATCTACAAATATCACCTTTTTTTTTAGGACAACAAAATCACTCAACTATCACTATTTTCCTCAAAATATACTAAACATCTCAAAAGTCTCTTTCTCTCCCAGTTGGCATGCCATGTCATTAAAGCTCATTTTCTTAATAATTTACCTATTTAACTCATCAAACTCATTTAACCAAACCCATACTTTATACCCAATCAACTATGAACCGGTTAAACATCGGCAAAGGTATTAAACCATACTTTCTATTAAGCCACTTTTTCAAGTCTAAATTTTTTTATCTCAATTCAAATATATTATCTTTCAATTTAAATTAAAATTTAAGTAGTTTTATCTTTTTATTCTTCAAATATTTTTAACTATCATATGTTGTCCACATTAAATGATATATTCTTTCCACATTATAATGGAATTACACAGATAACACAAAGATTACTTTCGTTTTAGTTTAACTTTTAAAAAATCTAATTGAATCTTATATTTCTTTAAGAAATAAAGTTAATGTAAATTTTTCCTTTGTATTTTGAGATATTTATCCTTAAATATGTAGCATTTGATTTTTTGGTATTTTTCAACATCAGGTAGGGTGTAGACAATGTTCTCATTATATTTTATTTTTAATGAAATGTTTAAGATCATAAGTTTTAATAGTACTTTTGCATTTGGAAAATATTTAGTTGGGATTAAAAAAAATAGTATTTTGAGGTTAAAGTTAAATAAAGGAGTGCTTTGAAAGTTTTAATTATCTAGAACATAATACTTTCATTTGGATTATTCATCAAACCAGATTTTCAACTTCAAATTCAATTCTCTATTTCAAGTTAAAGTTGAAAATAATGAACCAAAGAGTAAAAGAGGTCATATTACTGTGCAAATATCAAAGAGATCATGATAAAAAAATAAAAAAAAATTAATGACATGGCATGCCAACTCAGAGAGAATGAGGTTTTTGAGGTGTTTAATATATTTTGAGGAAAATAGTGATAATTGAGTGACTTTGTCATAAAATAAACAAAAATGATATTTTGAAGCAATTCCCCAAACTTGAGTGATCACCTAGGAAATTTACTCAAAAAAATTCTACTAAAAAGAATACCCTCCAAGACTCATCCAGGTGGCCCAAAGTTTTGGTATGTAATGTCAATACTCGATATAAAATTCGATAGCAGACACCAAGTGGATTGCTAAGAATATTTTAGCCGAAAAAAAGTGGATTCCTAAGATTAAAACTACATAAACAAATTGAAAGAACATGTTGTATGTACAGAGCATCAACCATAGTACAGGTTGAATACAATATATGGAGGTATTAGGTTGTAATCCACTGGTTTGGGTCATCACTAGGGGTGTACATGGACCGGGTTGGTTCGGATTTTTTAAACGCCAAATCAAACCAATTGCGTCGGGTTTTTAAATTTATACACCAAACCAAACCAATAAAATTCGGGTTTTTCAACCTCGGGTTTTCTCGGGTTATTCGGTTTTCTCGGGTTTTTCGGTTTTTTTTTTCGAATAGTCTTGATACAAAACATATAACTTTTACTTCAAATATTTCTTTAATTCTAGTAAGATACAACTATATAATTAAGGTGTTTCTTAAGAAAATAACACAAAATGTGAGAAGAGTGATGACATTATATTAAAATATTCAACAAAAGCTAATAAATTCGATCAAAATAAATATTGTTAATTAACAAGCCATAAAGAAAATGACCATAATCTAAAAAAATTGAGTCATGCTAAAATAAGTACGAAATAATAAGTATTAATTACATGACAAAGAAATAAAACTTAAGTTATGTTTTTTCACTCTCTAAATAAATTATTTTGAAGAATAGATATCCAACATTATTATCATTCCTAGTGGTAAATTGAATTTCTTTTGTTAGTTTTGGTTTGGACTTTATTTGAGTTGGACTTTATTTGAGTTACTAACATCCATTGATATAAAACTTATTGACATTCAAAATTCAAGTTGACTTAATAATATGATAATAGTTAAAGCTACGAAAAAATTTAAGAAATATTTATAAATTACATTACAAATAAATATTTTTATGTATAAAATATTTTAAAATTTGAATACATGTAATGTCGGGTTGGTTTGGTTCGGTTTGACTTTTTTTAGTTAAAAACCAAACCAAACCAATTATAGATTCGGGTTTTTTTTTTCCAACACCAAACCAAGTCAAACCAAACCACATCGGGTTTTTTTCTCGGTTTTTTAGTTTATCAACCAGTGCGGTTTGTCGGTTTACTTTGTACACCCCTAGTCATCACCCCCTCCACTTGTCTTAAATTATTACTTAGTTTAAGATTGAAGTTTAATTTGATGAATCAATATTGTCCCTTATTGTCAAATTGATTGACAAAATCAATCTTCTAAAAGTTAATTATGGACAAAAATTATGAATAACTTGTTGCGATCCATTTTATTAAATGCTTGGTCTAATATTATCCTTGCATTTAAGAAAGGGTCTCATTTTTGTCCTTAATTCCTCCGTCCTGAGGATAGTTGTAAAGATAATCAAAAGTTGTGAGCTAAATTATTTGGACCCCTTTTCCTGAATTTTTTTTGGCACGTGGAGTCCATCCATTCCCCCACTGATAAGAGCAAATACAAGACTATTTGAATGGCAAGGATATAAAAGGACGAAAATTGTAATGAAAAAAATCATTGAGGAATTCAGACGATATATTTTCCGAAATAAAAATGGTTCATACTATTCTTTGAAGTGTTAACTTTTTCTTTTTTTTTTTCTGGACAAGAATCGTTATTCCGAACCTATTACTGTTTCCAGTATCGCTTTACCTTTATTGTACGAGTCACAATATTAAATTATGAAAATAAATTTAAATAGATTTAATTTTACAAGAATATTCATACGATACTGATCCATTTGTATTGTAAAGAACATTGAAGCATGATTCTTTGTATGACTTAAAATACAGAAATAAAAGTGTCCCTTGTCTAATGTGTTAAATTTTTTAGATGAAATTGTACACAAAATTTAGTTTCATATTAGAAATAAGTTTTAGGTTCTAATGTTACCGTTGCCTTTTAATAAAATGTTTTACGTGCATAGCAGTTTAGAAACAAAATCAAGCCTACAAAAGACTTAAGAGGGTATTTTATGTAAGCCTTAATAAATAATGGCATCATGTTTATAGATTACGTGGTTTGCACAAATCAACACTTATATTCTTGGAACCTGCTTGTATTTAGTCAATGCAGACATTTTATCTTTTTTAGTTAAACGTCAACCAGTAATGTATTTCAAAATTATCTAAAAATGTTCTCCATCCGTACCATAATAAGTGTCACCTTAGTCAAATTTTTTTGTCTCATAATAAGTATCACCTTAGAAAACCAAGACATAAATTAACTAATTTTTTTCAATTCTACCCTTAGATAATAAAGTAACATCTAAATGATGATTGGAAAAAGCCACATAATAACTTGGTATTGTTGGATTACACGATGCACAAAGGTTTCTTAACGTGGATTGCTCTAAGTAATTACTTCAATGATGTCTAATCAAAAGATAAAAGTAATTTATCTTTATTATATAAGGTTAATTTGATAAACTTCATTCGCATTATTAGCTTAATATACGTGTTTTAAAGGTAAGTTGACACTTATTATGGGACGGAGAAGATTACTATATTATCGTCATGAAGAAGCCAATATTTAAATTTGTAACTGTATAAGTTTTCTTTTTATTTTAGGAGGGATGGTTTCTCTCTCCGACGGCGAATAGCTTTGATTTATTTGAAAGGATTTATATTTCTTTATTGAATATCATATAATTTAAGCATTATTATGTGGGAAGAGAACATGAATGAATGCATCCGAGGGCCACGACATTATATTTTATGTCGACCTTTAAAATTATATCTTGAATTTAAGTTCTATCATTGACGATATAAAGAAAAATTTGCACAACTAAATTATTTATAGATAATTGCAGGTACATATTATTAGTTGAAACTTAAGAAAAAGGATATGTGATCGATCATTAAATTACACTAATACTATACAAAGATTTTGTACATACCTTAGTTCCTTATCGTCAACTCCCTTCCTTTCATCATTTTTCTAAGGAAATATCTTTCTGTAACATAAAAAATAAAAAATAAAAAATAAAAAATAAAAAATAAAAAAACAACAATTTGGAGCATTGCCTAACAGGATAAGGCTCCAGGTGAGAATGCAAGACAAATAGGGGTAGGGACAAGAAATGAAGCTTCCTATATACTTCTCTATCCTCATCAATATCACTTAGCAATATAAAACACATTCGACTCTTTGGGTTTGTTAATCCCAATTTGACAATTTGGCGTTGCATGTCAATCTACTCAGCACAGTAAATGATATAATATAGCCCAACCTTTTTTTGGTTTTCTTGGATGTAGATCATATTTATTCTTTAGCTTAAGAAATTGGTCTTATGTAGCCAAAATCGTTATTTGTAAATATTGCTTCAATAATATTTTCTGCTCTCCCGTTACTAATCGTTTTCTCCAATTTCTTTCAATCACTCTCCTCAATATTTTCAATCATCCTCCCTAAATCTCTTCAAGAACCTGGAAGCATCATAGAAGGCAATTGAAGTTTTATTCGACTGTTTTATTTGCATATTTGTGATTGTCACTTAGATATCAGGTTTAGTTGCAAACGTTTTAAGGAGCTTGAATAATTCATTCCATACACGAAGAAACACAAAGCAATTATTTAATTATTTGGATTCATAGAGTAATTATATGATGAGAAAGAATCAACCCAACAATTGTTGAAGCTAGTCTAGGGGAAGAATTAATGCCTTACATAAAAAGAATATGAGAAATCGTGGGTAACCGTTTGCACTGGGGGTAATTATAAAAGATTGCTAGAGATAGGGGTAAATTTGACGGATTATACATCGGTAAAGATAAATTTGACCCTTTTCCCTAGAAAAAATGAAAAGCCAGTCCCAAAAAAAAAATTATTTGAACTTTGTAAACCTATTTATTCTTCAAATTGGTAGAATTTGATATGAAATCGTGGAAAGTGAATAATATATCTGTTGATTTAAAAAGTAGGAACTTTAAATCTAAACCAAATCGAATAACTTAGTTGGCTTTGGCCATCCAGCACTCTTTGGACCGAAAAGTCTACAATCAGTGTCATAAAGGGGATAAGTGCACAAATAGCCGCTTGGAGGACCACTATTTAAAAGAAAGCTGGTAGTTAATCAAATTACAATTTGTGCAACTAAAATTGAAAATCGCAAAACTGAATTTAAATTTTAGTCCTTCAGATCTGAAAGTGTAATAGTCAGATCCTAACTTTGGACCTCAACTCTAAAGTTTGAATAGCAATTCAAACTACATACCTCCAATCATATCGATCACCATAACACCATTTCATATCTTACATAGTTCAAAAATATTTTTTCCCAACTATTTTAACTAAGTAACCAGAAAAATGCAATGGTGGCAAACAATTGTGAACCACTGGCTCAACAAGTATGTAAAAAAGGCTCATATATGCAAGCGTATACGCATACTCAGTGGAAGATGATGAAATAATATCAAAGTATAATGTAAAGGCCAATTATCAAAGAAAGAACACGTGCGCTCACAGAAATTACATTCTTTATCAATTTAATTACATAAATTTACGCACACAATGGGTTCTTTTTATATATCTTTTATTGGTAATCATTCACCTATTCGACACAAAAAAAAAAAAAAAAAAAAAGGAATTCTCAAAAATTATACTAATTAGGATTCATTATTTAGTAATGATATTATTAAAAGATCGTAGATGTTGGTATGAGAAGAGGAACACCAAGGTAACCAAAAAAAACAAAAAAAAAAAGAATAACAAGAAGAATAAGAAACATCACTGGTTTTGTTTGAAGTTTGCTTCTCAGGCTAAAACTTAAATATTTCAAAAAAAAAAAAGTAGCTAGGCTTTAAATATCACATGAAAATAAATACCTGGTGCAAATCCACATCATAAAGCCCAATTAACCAGATTAGAAAATCTAGTTCATTTTTTTGTGCGGATTGTCCTTCAAAGGCACTGGTCATTAATTTTTGGCCCTCAAATTGGTGGTCTTTAATTTTTGCCCTTGGCATAATATCTCGAGGTCCTGGGTTCGAACCCCAGCTCAATTAAAAAGAAAAAAATTGCAAGGCAGAGGTTTGTAGCAAAGTTAGGCCTATTCGAGCAAAAGTTAGGCCTTAAGGTAGAGGTTTGTAAAATTCAAAAAAAAAAAAAAAAAAAAAATTGAAACTCTACCTTGCGATTTTTTTTAAAAAAATATTTTTTGACTGAACGAGGTTCGAACCCGAAACCAAAAGATTTTTAGCGAAGGCTAAAAATTAAAGACCAGTGTCTTTGAAAGGAAATCGTGCAAATGACCCAATCTAGTTTAATGTATGGGTTTGCGTTATGTCGAATTTCAAAAAATTGCGTGGATTGCCCTTCGTACGGACAAATCTTTAATTTTTGTCCCTACTTCTCATTTAATGAAATTTTGTAGGCTAAAGTACCCTTTTCACACTAGAGATTCTGGGTTCGATCCCCAACAGAGTCGAAAATAATAATAGTTTCGCAAGGCATAGGTTTCTATGTACCTATGCCTATTCGGGCGAAGTTACATGAACCTATGCCTTGTCCGACAAAGGTTCGTGGAAATGAAGTTCTGCTTTAATTTCACAACTATGCCTATAGGCATAGGTTCTATGTAGTTTCATAGAAACCTTTGCCATGTCCGGCATAATTTCTATGTAACTACGTAGCGAATAGGCATAGTTTCATATGAACTTATGCCTTGCAATTTTTATTTTTATTTTTGACTAAACGGGAATTTGAATCCCGAACCTCGGAATATTTTCAGCCACTTTTTTAAGAGAAGAAAAAAAAAATTAAAGAGCAGCAATTTGAGGGGCAAAAATTAGACCAACGCCTTTGAGGGTAGTCGTGCGTATTGCCCAAAATTTTCCAAACAAGAAAGGGTCATTTGCACTTTTGTCCCCTATTTTGTGTTGGAATTTTTACGCGTTATAACTACTTCTAATACATAAATAGTGGTAATAACTACTTGTTATTTTAATTACTAATAATAACTAAATACTGTTCTAATTTAACTATTATAGCTACACAGTAACTTTCAATTACCATTTCACAAATACATCTAAAAATTAGCACCCCCAATCCCATATCCCCTTTTCATGGTAACAATATTAATCACTTAATATACATTATCATTCTCTCTCCTTTTTCATAAATTCTTACCTTTTAAGAAGGAAAGAATCTGTGAATGCCCAGTGAAATAGTAGTCTTCTTCCTCTCTTCCCCCTTCTGCAAAAATTTCACTTCCATTCTCACCAATTAACAAGTTTTTTAGGATTTTGAGAAAGTTTTTTAGGGTTTTGAGAAGACGAAAAATATATGTATTTGTGTATGTTCTATGATATAACTACCAATTGTTGTGGTTGGTGGTGTATTTTTGTTAGTTTTTCTATATATTTGTGTATTTTGTTCAAATTAATTCCATCAGTTCATCTAGTTTCAAATACACAGGTGACGCAAATACATGGTAAGTTTTCTATATATTTATGTATTTTGTTCAAATTAATCCCGTCAAATACATGGGTGATGCAAATTGTTACTCACACAAATACATGAGATTTAATATAAAATACATGGGGTTTGATTGGAAACTTCAAATACATTAGTTATGCTATCAAATATATGGGTGATTGGAAACTTCAAATACATTAGTTATGCTATCAAATATATGGGTAAATGAAAAACGAAATCAATATTGAAAACTTCAAATACATTACCACTAAATACATGAGTGATGCATATTGTTACTCACACAAATACATGATATTTAATAGTATAAAATACATGAAGTTTTATTGGAAACTTCAAATACATTAGTTATGCTATCAAATACATGGGTAAATAAAAAACGAAACCAATATTGAAAACTTCAAATACATTGGCTGTTGAATATTTCAAATTTTAATTTTTTTTTTTTTACGTTTGAATGTTGAAGATTGGATGAAGGAATAGAAAACGGTTATGGAAAAGAAATCTAAAATCTGATTTTGTGGAAGAGTATGGTAAAAAAATACCAATTAATAACTAATTAAATGATTCCACCGTTATGGTCTAAAATCAAGGGATATGTTTTCTTTTTTACTGTGTTTCTATGAATTTACACGCATCAAATACATCCGAAAAAATATTTTAATTTGGAAAAACATAGCTACAAATGATAATATTTAAAAGGGTAGCCATAAATGATAGGAAACTACCATAAGGTAGTCATTTGAATAATTTTACCTTTTGTGTTGGTCTTTAGTTTTACCCTTCAAATGGGCTGGTCTCTAATTTTTAACCATCAAGATCAAACTTAAAATCAAACTTATGTCTCTAGAGAATAAGTTCTTTAAAGGCGCTGGCATAACTTGTGAATATTATAATGCGTAACTTATGTCCCTATAAACATAAGTTCGATTTTGATGGATAAAAATTAAAGACCATCACATTTGAAGGGCAAAATTAAAGTCCAATCCTTTTGAAGGGAAAACCATGCAATTACTTGACGAAGAAATTGCATGGTTTTTCTTTCAAATGGACTGGTATTTAATTTTTGCACTTTAAAAGTGAATTCATGTCTAACGGGCATAAGTTCTTAAAGAGTTCGGAGCATAACTTATGAGATATCATGATGCAAAAATATTAAAATTTTGGGAAAAATTATTTATTATGAAGGCAAAAATTAAAGACTAGCACAAAATGGGACATAAGTGCTAATGACCCAATCTAATTCAATGTGAGAATTCAAAGTTGGGCTTGCGTTATGTCGAATTGTCCAAACTCTTCAGACATACAAATTGGGTGACAGCTTATGATGTGAAGTCAATAGACATAGTATCAGACAACAAAGCCCACATACAAATGGACCAACTTTAGTGGATTAGACCCATCAAGTAGCTGGCAGTCAACCGGACTACATCCTCTGTGACTGACAATAATAGCAGGCTGTTGGTTACCTACTCTTAGCAGGCAAAGCAAATTTCTTTATTCTGAATAAAAGAATTTAGAATCAATTAAACCTTCAAATTTGAAATAGTACGATACATCTTGTATGTTCCTTTGTTATTTGACTTTTTTATGCATATAGCTTTATCTAGAATAGTCGATCACAATAGATACTCTAATTATTTTTTAAGAAAACTTTAGGGAAGATCAAGTAGACTATAAAGTTATGTTTTAAACACAAGTTGAAAGAAGGGAAAAGCTAGAGTGTTTGTGAAGTAACATTAACTCCATGCTATTGATTAAAAAAAATTGGGCATTGTGTTTAACTCAACTCAAAATAATAGTTCAAAAGATGAGTTTGCTCAAGATTATAAAAAGATATTAAATAAACATCTCACCCGATGTGTGACAATTCAACACACCCTGCACGGCCAAGGCCATCAATTGGAGTGTGTACAACATAACATAAAGCTCCAACATCGATTAAACTAAGAATTGGATGTGTATAGCTTTGCTAGCATAATAAAGAAAAGATTTTTTAACATATTTAGCCACAGTCAAAATAATTACATTAGCTAGCTAAATATATAATTACTATTGTATACGGGTGAAATCGAGGTCAAAGCTACCCTCGATTTCCCGTTATGTTATGTAAGGATTTGGACAGTTATATGGGATTGAACGGGTTCCAATCGAGGGTCTCGTAGTTGAGACTTCAACATGGTCGAGGGCAAATATCCACATTGATTCAACCGAGCCCGGAGGTGGTCGAGTTAATCGAGTATCGATCATGACCGGGCATAGCCCGAACGGACTAAGAGTACCGAGATGGAATAAGAAGCAGTTAAGTAGATAAGCATGGGGGCCGTAATATCCGCCACCGACCGGATATTTCTGCACCTTTTTAGGTCGATTACTCAAGTGAAAAACGTCTTTGCTATCTAGAATTGTAAATAGGGTAGGACTCCTCTACTATATAAAGAGGAGCACCCCCTCATTTTTCAGGTCCTATCTTTTGACGCGCAAGCAAACTCTAAGCAATTATATTCAAATTCTAGGCTATTGTTCTACATTTTCTTTAAGTGTTCATCAACTGTTCATCAATATTTTACACGACTCGAGCCTGTTTCCAACAACCCGAGCTCGGTTCTGTTATTCTTTATCAAGGACAAGGTTCTTTATTTCTTTGATTTGATCACTAACTTATTTCCATATCATTATTTGTTGTTATTTTATCATACGTATTAAATTAAATCACGTATCATTTACACCGCATATAAATTCAATCGTTGTCTGCTTTAAGGGTAAACAACTATAAAAAAGATGTATCAACTAGTACTGTTGTAAGACGCAACTATAATGTGTCAAAATCCCATTAAAATAGACTTTAAATTAAATCGACCTCAAAAGAACTCATGATAATTATTCAAATCATTAAGACCGGATACGGGATATCTACATTCACTTGACGTGGGACAATTCAATAAGCTCTTTAACGCTTTTTTAAAAATCTACAAGAACAAGAATATTTCCTAGTTACGAGGCCTAATTTATATTTACTGCAGCACTGTACATGAAAATTACCTCGTACTGTAACGTCTTTTTTTTTTTTTTTTTTTTCCTTAGACAGTCATTATATATATATATATATATATATATATATATATATATATATATATATATATATATATTTTTAAAAACTTTTTCATTAATTACTTTTATGTCCTAATTTTATTTATTTAAGTCAATTTTTTTGTTTTTTGTTTTTAAAGTCTACTTTTCAAAAGCAATTAGCCTGGGGACTTTTGTAGTCCTTACAATAATTTTTAAATTTTTTTAAAACTTTTTAATTAATTACTTTTAGGTCCTAATCTTATTTATTTATGTCAATTTTTTTGTTTTTGTTTTTAAAGTCTACTTTTTAAAAGTTATCGAACCTCCTACCTCATTTTTCACGTTCTTTGATTTAAGTGATTGGTGCTCGATATCCGCATTCGAGCCCAATTAATTAAATTGTGCCTATTCGGGGAGCGCTTCCTAAGATTTTTTTCCATATCCATGTTCGAACCCCTAATCCTAATTAAAGAGAGAGCTCCATTCTGAGTCGCACAAGTTAAATTATGTATTTGTCTTAAAAGTTCATTAACTATGTATAGATTATTTATTTAGAATTAAATAACTTAAAAATTAGGATACATAAGTTATAATGTCAAAATCAAGTTCCAAATTTGATTTGAATTAAATAATTTCATCAAAATGGAAGTTAAAATATTAAAAGTGGAATGAAAATTTTGCTTTTATATAACTACCCACTTGTGGGACTACAATGGGTATATGGTTGTTGTTGTTGTTGTTATTGTACACTTGTACTAACACAAATTATATTTCTTTAGTTAAAATATCTGCTTTTATATCTTGAGTTTGGGCGGCTTAGCACGGCCTCACATAACTAGTATATATATATATATATATATATATATATATATATATATATATATATAAGGTCCATATATCTCCACAAACATATATCTAGAAGAGTGGGTTTAGTCGTCAACCACCCACTCTCGACCAAGCCCACTCTTCTTTAAAATAATTATAAAAAAAAATTAAGATAGGGTTTACGTGAAGTGGAGTCCATGTGAAGAAGTAGGAGACAATTGGAAAAAAAAATTAAAGTGTGGTCCACGTGAAGAAGTAAGAGATAATTACAAAAAAAAAAAAGGACATTTAAACAATGATAATAAGTTTAGAAAATGGTAAAGGTACGCTTAGAGAAAATTTAAAGAAGAGAAATTCAGGAAAAAAAAAATAACGATTTAAATTGAACACAAAAACAGCTAAAGAAGTCATAAAACCAAAAGATTTAAAACTTATACTTTTGGGTAATGATAAAAATGCACTAATTTTAGACACATACGTCTCACACAAATAATAAGGAATAACATCAAGAAGATGAAATATAAACAGTCAAGAAACGTATACACATATTTTCTTAAAATAATGAAGTTGGTCTATACTTAAAAATTTAAGACTACAACATATGCTAACACATGAAACTGCTTTTCAGTGTTGTTGAGTAAAAAGAGATGATGACATGAAACTCGGTAGGAGAAGGTGTATTTCAAATCTTTCAATTGGAGAACCAAATCAGGAAGGTCATATATGAGAGAAGTGGACTAAGTAAAATAATTTATTAATATTTTCAATTAATTGAATTATAATACTTTTTATAATAAAAATTCTATAATTATATTACTAAAAGGTACTCTCTCTATCCTAATTTATGTGACATAATTTGACTAGGCACGAAGTTTAAAAAAGAAATGAAAGATCTTTAAAACTTGTGGTCTAAAAGAAGTCATCAATATTTATGTGGATTTAAATCATTTCATTGAAGGTAAAAGGGGAAGTTTAAGTTAAATGATTTCTTAACATAAAAATATACCATTTTTTTTTAGACAGACTAAAAAACGTGTGATACTATTTTTTGTGTTGGGCCCGTGCTAGCTTTCATCATCTAGTAATTTAATACCGAAAAGGTCTTTTGGCCACGTTATTTTAGCCACAATGATCCAAATGAGATAAATTCATATGTATATTTAAGACAAATTTAATAATTTATGCTTACTTAATGTCATTTCTATCTTTTTTTTCTTAAATTTTATCTTAATTTAAAATTATACAATAGAAATTTTGATAATTTTTACATAAGCATGATTAAATTTGGCTCAAATTAGTGTGTTCATTTATCAACTCTCATTTAATACAAGCTGGTGCAGCCTGATGATTCATGTCTACTGTGTACTCTTGCAGTTATTTTTGGAACAATATTGGGATTTGAGCCATAGTGACTATTGCTGGTTCATACAAATACATATTCAACCTTATTTATCAAAATAATAATGACTGTAATAATTGACCGTACGAAGGTTGTTTTGAATTGATCATTACACCATATTTTCAACCTACCCCAATTATGAGCAGCTATATGCCTATATCATACACTTTAATGCTGATATTAAGGTGGTTTGTCCATACAATAGCGTTTTTTATTTGTTTTGTGCATTTTTTTTGAAGAAAAAGAATAAAAAAAAACTCTTTTGAGTAACTTTTCTACAAATTCTTCTTTTAAGACAGACAAGAAACGTCTAAAGTACAAACTACTAGCCACTATTTTTTTCTCCAACAATTTTCTGCAAGAAACCTTCTCAAATATTTACCCAAACAGGAAAAATAGTTTCTGTTTGTAAATATGTTACTCTAAATAGTTTCAAAACTGTTGTATGTAAAATAGTAGAGACTCCACTGTTTCACTGTACGCCTGCCACGGTGAGCGGTTTACATCTGCTGTGTGATTTGCCAGCTATTGCAGAGTGAGCAAATTATCCAGCGCATACCTGAAGGGTAGCGACTGAGGGTTTTCATGGACTTTACTTGTCCAGTTTGGACTTTACACGTCCTTTAAGAAACAATAATTGATATGGGTCTTCTACCACAGTACACATATAAATTGAAATTTAGTCTTAGGTCTTGAGAATGAATTGAAGAATAAGTAATTGATTTTAATGGTAAAACATGAAAAAAAAACACATGTTTTTCTTTTGATATGTTAAAAGTGACGAGTAAAAGTAAAAATATATTTTTAATAAGACTGGACAAATAAAAGCGAAGGAAGAGAGTAACAAAAGATTATAATGTCTTCCATTACTCTGTCTCACTCACTCACACACACATTTTAAGGATAAATTTTTATGTTTAAAGTCTAGAAAAAGCAAACCATTCCGAATTTGGAATTTTTATATTTATATGTTCAATCACTAGTCCTTTTGCCACAAAATAGTTATTATGTTTTTCTTCTCGAAAGTTAATTTGATTAATTTTTAAAGCTAAATTAAATTAAATTAATTCAGTATTAAGATTAGAATTTGGATATTAAAAATTATACAAAAAAAAAAGTTGCAATTCTTCACATATAAAAAAAATCTTAAAATATTAGTCAAATTTTTTATTATTTGAGACTCAAAAATGAAACAAGATAAGTAGTACTCCCTCTGGTCCAACATAATTGAGGATTTAACCTCTAAAAGTTGGTCCAAGAATAGATAGTTTATTCTTTTTTCAAATTTACCCTTGATACATTCATAATTCAATGACTCATTCATAATTCAATGACGAAATTTAATGCTTATTATAGTTTCAAAAGCCCTCTTAATTAAGGTATTTTAGTCAATACACCTCTTAATTTTTTTGAGTAAGTAAATTTCTTAATTCACGTGCCGAAGTCTAAAACCTCAATCATTTTGGGCCGAAAGGAGTATATATACTTAATATTATAGTAAGTTTTAAGGATATTTATTATATTGAGGAAAGATCATGCATGCACCCTCAAACCAAAATAATTACCCGCCCATACCCCCATTACTTTTGTATCCTAGAAAAAATCAAAAATATTTACCCGAGATGCCCCCAGTTATGATACCAATATGGTATATAAATATAATGAGATGGTATCATGGAAGATGTGACATACTTTTCTCCAAAAAAAAACTTCTATGATATTATCGTCTTATAGACATATATTGTGATAGTATCATGGAGGACTGCTTCAGCCCTTAAATGATACACTCCTCAGGACCATGGTACTATCGCGGTATATAAATAGACTGAGACGGTATCATGGAGGATTGATTCAGTCCTTCTCTTAGTCCTCCATGATACCATCATGATAATAAATATACTGCGATGATATCATGGAGGAAGGGGTTTGGGCAAGGGGGACACGTCGAGTAATTAGTTTGGGCTGGCCTGGGCAGAAGCGAAAATAGTTTGGGAGGGGATATGAGCGGGTAATTAGTTTGGGTTGGGCGGGCAATTAGTGATGTTTATCCTATTATATTTGATAAAACTATAAGAGGAATTTAGCGTCATTGATGAATTACTGATTAATCAATTGTCTGATTGTGATTATATTGTCGTCACAACATTTGTTTTAATTAGGCGTGTTAAATTAATTTAAATTTTGGGCAATTGAGTTGGGTATATATATGCATCGGCGGGTCACTTTGGCCATAAACCGAGTTAGCTCATTCATTTGATGTAGCCATGATAAAAAAGAACTTTGGTTTTATTAGTTACTATTTGATTTGTTAATTAAATAAATCAAGAATCTAAATGAAGACCACCGGAGATAAGCCAAGTCTTAATTAACTTGCCTATCTCGATGCAAACAAACATTATCGTCAGACAGGCCCCAAATTGAGCGGTAGATGCAAACTTTCAGAAAATGGGAGACAGATGGTCAAGTTATTTTCCACATAAAATTCTTTTGTAGATGCAACAGAAAAAAAAAAAAAAAAAAACCATTTTAGGCACTCACCGTCAATTAAAGAGATATTAAACGACAGCGTTTGGTAAACCCCCTTAACGTCTTGCGCTAATCAAGGCAACATGTTTCCTCGTTGTGTACACTTCACCAATGCACTTTGCCTCTCCAATTAACTCACGCGCCAAACACCCCTCCCTACCCCCCGGCCCCCGCCTCTTTTTTTCTTATTTTTTTATTCTCTCTCTCTATATATAAAAATTCTTTTTTAAGTATTTGGACTATATTTTATTAGAGTTGATAGAAACAAATCATCTCAAGTCGAAGTTGAAAAAATTGAATTTTTTAATGAGTTTGGACATAACCTGAAGTAAAAACTAATTCGAAGATATACGGATTTTCTCCTTGCAGAAGCGGATCGTCTGTAGCAATCACGACTTGAATTACTGTCGTCGAGAATTCACACAGTAGTGGATGAATCTCCATATTTCCACAACCTAAAAGTACTCTCGATACAGAGATTCTATATGTACTACTCAAAACCCTAGTCGTCGTTTGTTTTCCATAAGAAACATTAGGAAAAGATCATCTTGTCTCTGTATCATAATGGTGTATTTATAGGTTATAAGTAGGGTTTAGGAGAAGGACTAATTAGTGGGATTATGGGCGTCTAGCACCCGTTATGGGTGACCTGACCCAATAATAAGTTTCAACATCTCGCACTCACACATAAGGGAGTGCTCAATCTCCATCGATCTGAGGAGAAACATAATTTTCCTTCTTATCCCATTTGCATCAGTCATACTGGATAAATAGGTCGTGCAACCAACATATTGTGAGAGCACGTTGCTATACTTCTGTTAGGAGTATATAGCCTCCCGTTGTCATCATGAAAGTCTTTAAGTAGATCACAAAAAATGTATGCTTACTGCCCTAGATCATTTGAATCACCTTGATATGCCCCTCTTGATCTAATGTATTATAATTTCTTGTGTTCCAATTATGACTCATAAGTCATAACTAGTGCCAACAAACACAAACTAAATGAGATTCTATCAATGATCTTTCTCTTCTCACTAGTCTGTCAACTTGAATTCAATTCGCTTTTCTAGTCATGCTACGCCAAATTGAATCTCTCATGGTCATTTAGTAGCATGCTAAAATAGCGAACAACGAACCAAGCTTCCAGCCAATGATAGTAGTCGTGAGGCTACTCGAATTAGGGTCTCACACGCAACGATAAGTTGAGATAAAATTGTTAACCCCTTTAGTCGACATTGCACACATGGTATGAAAACACGTGTTATAGCATTTTCTCCTTTCCCATTGAGTTTATGTCTTTATGTAATAGGTTAATATTGTATAGATGATATTCAGACACCATGAGCATCTGAACTAAGTTCCGTGATCTACTAAATAAATGCGAACTCACATCAGACCTCTCGAAGTAGATTGAGTGAAACTTATTTTCACCATCAAAACACTGTAATAACATTTTGTCATTACTTGTGCGACACTAAACATCTTTACGCCACATGCTCTAAAATTATCCTTATGATAGTTTGCTTACGAACTCGTCTCATCTCCCAACGACACTAAATTGATGGAGACGATCACCTGTATGAGAAACTGGTCTCTGTCTACCCAACATACTTTACAATAGTATCAACGAATGTATAAAGTATTTCATAATATGAATGTGCCAAAGGATTCCATAATATAAACGTACCATAAACATTCAAAATAAGAGTGTACACAATCATTCAGATCATAAGTGTATGCAAATCAAACTTATATTGATTTTCCAAAAACAGTAATATTTTGTGAACTTTGGGAAAAATAAATCAAAACCAATGACTCTATAGCAAAGCCTACATTGTCCTTAAGATCTTGCATTCGCAACAGATGCATCCCAGGAATAGGTTGAGTCAATGGTTTGCAATTGTTTGTGCAGATGTACTTTATGTTCACTTCTTTGCGTGCAACCATGTTATTTATGAAATTGACGTTGATGTCAATGTGTTTGACTTTAAAAAAATGATATTTAATTTTCTTGCAGCTCAAAATAGCAGATTGAGTGCCACAAAGATTGTCACTAGACCAGTACTATCTGCAGCACTATCAAAATGGTCCACGGTCCTTTTTAACCAAACAAGCATTTGCTCTACTGAGGAGAGTGAGTTGCATAAATATGTTCCATGTATCATATAATGATTTTTCATATTTTTATTTTTTAAAAATATCACAGAAAGTAATTAATAAGTAATTAACATTCTCAAAATGTTATTTCTTATAGAAAAAATATTTCTCAGTTTGATAGAATTAATTTTAAAATATGAAAAAATCATATTTAATTTTGAACAAAAAAAAAGTTTATAGAAATCGGAGCTAGGGGTGGGCCACACTCGCTGATGCAATTTCTAGAGCTTAATAACAAAACCCAGAACAACACTAGAGAGAGAAACCAACACAAAGAATTAAAGCAAATGTCAATTTTATGGCTTCATAGCCAGTCGGTTCAGCCCTTATTCCCCAATTCGCAGGTCAATCCGAGCAAAAAAATGGGTTTTCGCGATTTCTGATCAACTTTCTCAATATTTTGTCCTAAATGAAGGATTGATTTCAAGCATCAATTTCTCAAGAAATCATTAAAAATAAGCCATAAAATAGCGAAAATAGTTGGGGGGGGGGGGGAGTTTCAATTCAGGTTTTTTAAGTGTTAAACCCCGTACTTTTATACGTTAAGTTTCTTCGTGAGTTGGTTGTTCTAGATTTGGGATACGTATCATATAATGATTTTTCATATTTTTTTTTTAAAAATATCACAGAAAGTAATTAATAAGTAATTAACATTCTCGAGGTTTCATAAGATTAGACATGTTCATCTCCAGTATACAAGGGTCTAAGTCCATGCTTAGTATGTGTTGAGAGAATTAGAGTTAAACGAATCGACAAGATTATGTTTCGGAAAAGTTGGGTTTTACGGTCGGGTATACGGACCGTATACCCGACCGTATAATTTTTATAAACCGTATATCTGATTGACCCCCCCCCCCTCCACCGTAGATTGAGAGAATTAGATAAACGAATCGACAAGATTATGTTTCCTTGGGTTTTACGGTGCATATTTTACCGTGGGGGTGAGCCACTGATTGGATTTTATGGTCCAATTATATAGACCATATAATTTTTACGGTCCGTAAATGTGGACCGTAGATTTAAGTCGGTGGCAACTTTTTCTTTTATATATATTCCATACCCCCTCATTTTATGTCATTTTTCTCCACTTCCCATGACCTCCAACATTCTAGAAAACCCTCTCCAACAATATCTAATCAACCCCGAAGAAAAATCAAAGATCAAAAGAGAAGATCAAGTGTTTAAAGGTTCTAAAGTGATTATGAAAGCTTGTTTCTCCTCTTGGTTGTGGTTTTGGAGGATACTTCAAGGTGAATAAATTTTGGAATTGATGTGTTCTTGAGTTTTGAGGTAAGATTTTATCTTAACTCCATGTTTATGAGTGTATATGATAGTTATGCTAGTTTTGGAAAGAAATGAGTTGGAGGGAAGGTTCAAACATGAATTTGAGTTTGTATTGGGATATAATCTAACTTGAGTCATGTAGTTAATATGTTTTAAGCTAAAACCTTGTTGTAAGGATGGTAGATGGTGTTGAGGTTGTATTGAGGATATTATACTTGGTATAATTGGAAGAAGAAAGTGTATAAGTGTCATATACAAAGCATATATTAGGCTGTTTTGATATAAATCTTGAAGTGAGTAGTGATGTGGAATTAAAGAGACTTATGTAAGGTTGTTGTTGTGTTGTTGGCTGCTAGGTGTACTGTAGTGACTAAGGAGATTGTAATACCATCCCGATAGTTTCATTGTGGGATTTTGTTGATGACTTGAGGTATGTTAAGCCTAACTTTTCTTCTTTTGGCATGACCTTTATGAACGAAACGTAAACGTAATGCTACTCCATGATGATTATATTCTTAGTAGCTATAGATGTTCCATGTTGATTCATGTTCTAGAATGTTGTTTCAGTAAATCCTTCTTCAGATTCAGTATAATTCCTAGAATCACTTGTTGCTGAAAATTCTATCTCATAATGATGTTCGGAGGTGTAACGACCTTACGTCATTCTAACAGATTCAGGATGTACTTTTATCATATTTATGCATTGCATTACACATATATATATACAGACCTATAACCCCTCAGGTGTTGCATGCGCGTATGTTATGCATTATATATATGGGATATGGGGAAGGTGACGGCGTTATATACGCACTACCACCTGATCAGCTGGTCACGTGATGATGATGATGATGATGATGATGCCCACAAAGGCCTATATGATACGATGGGATGTCCACAGAGGCTTGACAGGCGTTATATACACAATATATGTATGACCCCTATGCACGCATGCACAGTATTTATGCATATCATTGGCCCCCTCGGAGATGCGCTTTAGACATACATGTTGCATTCATTTCATCTTATGTACTTTTATGTCTCTTTTATGTTACTCTCATGCCTTACATACTCAGTACTTTGTCCGTACTGATGTCCCTTTTCAGGGTGCGCTGCGTTTCATGCTCGCATGTTCAGGTAGACAGTTTTACGATCCGCCACTGTAGGTTGCTGTTCAGTTGATATTGCAGCACTCCTCTTGTTCCAGAGTTGTTGTTGTGTTTTTGGTACGTTATACTTTTGTGTGCATACGGGTATGGCGGGGCCGTGTCCCGACCTTATTATGTCATACACTCCAGTAGAGGATTATAGACAGTCATGGGTTAGTTAGACATTGTATGGCTCCCTTGGCCTATGTTTTTGTTGTATAGTATTCCATGATGGCCTTGTCAGCTGCACGTCGCTTTTGTCCAGCATAGTTATATAGTATGTCGCTTCGGGCTCATCCCTTTTTCTATATATTTCTCTTATAATATAGCAGATTCTGTTCTGATGACCCTCGAGGTCCACTCTTGTTTTGATTATGCTATGAAAGTATGTTTAGCGGTGCTCGGCAGGTAGGGTTCGGGTGCCCGTCTTGGCCCTCCGGTTTGGGTCGTAACATTAAGATTCGGACAAAAAACCATGATTTTCGGTCAAAGAATCTTCAATCAAAACATTGCTTACGTTCCTAAACGTATTTTAGGACTAATTTGGATAATCAATTACACAAAAAATCGTTCAAAAGCTGAACCATATGATCAAAGTTACTGCATCCATCCCAATGTATGTGGGACCGTTTGACTTGGCCCAAAGTTTAAGAAAGAAAGGAAGACTTTTGAAATTTGTGGTCTAAAACAAACATTATACATTTGTGTGGTTGTAAATTATTTCATTGAGGGTAAATGATAATTTTAAAGTTAAATTATTTCTATTTATACAAAGGTGACATTCTTTGTAAGAAAGACTAAAAAGAAAGGCTGCCACATAAATCGAGACAGAGGAAGTAATATTTTTCGTTTTGAACAGATCGTTTTTCCAATGAAAAACACAATTGATTGACTAGTTGTGCTCCATTAATATGTTGAAGTAATATTTTTCGTTTTGAAAACGGATAATTGAATCTAGGGTTTTTCCTAGAATGAAAAACACAATTGATTGACTAGTTGTGCTCCATTAATATGTTGTAACAGATTAGACAACATATTTCGTACAAAATTGCATGAAACACGGATAATTGAATTTTCTAGGGTTAAATTTATATTAATGAAACCCTAGAATTTAAAAGCTCAATTTATCACTAACTACAACGCTAAATTTTATGATCTAGCTATGGTCAAAAAGCTCTCAACTGGCCGAAATGTTTTAAGTGTTTAAAGATCTTTAAAAATCCTAAAGTTGAACAAGGATCCAAGGGAAATATATATATCATTGTGAGAGAACCCATTAAAGTTCATCAAAGACAAGGCATTATGTAATTAGATGGTTACAATAATATAAAGATAAATTTATCCATGTTATATAAAGATGGAAGTTGAAACACTTGGATTACGAAAGAATATAAGTAACATGAATGTGTGAATAGTGATTATGCTTGAGTATAATCATGTTATAAATGATATTAAGAGTATGGAAATCGACATTGTATGTGAATGAACGTATTGTCGAGTTATGACTATGAATGTAGAAAGAGTGAAAAACTATGGATATTAAATATGTTTAAATGGAATCTCGAATATCTCAAAATCTAATTGAATTAGTTGAAGCTAACACTATCCATCGTAACTAGTCAATGAAGGTAGGAGGTTCGATTATTGTAAGGTCCTTCCGATGTACGATTGTTCATCTCGGATTGATCTTAGCTACTTTCTAATGCGTACCAAAGCTGCGAGGATAGATCAAGACCAAGTTTTTGGTCATTAGAAGGTTCTTCGGTCTTTGCTCCAGCTGATATTGATTGACTCGGGGTTGACTTTTTGACTTTCATTTTTTTGTGCTTTCCATGTGTTTTATTAACTTTCTTCGGGTAAGCTATATAAATTCTTTTACATGAGTACGATGTGGATAGTCCCCCTCACTTAGAGTACAATATGTTAAGACCATGTAAGTGCCAAGTAAGGGCTACGTATACAAGTCTCGCAAGTTGTAGATACGAAAAAATGGATAATTTTAAGTACGAAATAGAAATGGAACGTCCCTATGGAAAGTGTGTAAAATGAGGCTATTACATCATGTTATCCATTATGCTTCCATATTGAATGATCATGCTTTACATACTCAAGACAACCATTTGACAACGTATTATTTTTCAATTCTCTATCGTATATATTCATGGGATATATGGCACATTCGGGTTGGAGATAATATCACGCGCATGTACATTTATAGGGGCATGTATGTTATTCGATGATATAGATATGTCATTGCCCGATGTGATTAGAATGATGAAAAAAGCATGATATAAATGACTAGAACGGGTTATTGCGTATCAATACTCCAATCTTTTTTTTCGTATATATATCTATCCCTCAATAATATAAAGATAAATTTTGTTATTTAAATTACGTGATTATATGTCTTACAAGGACAAAACTATTATTTGTTACATTACTTTTATTATAGATGCCCCCGGTGAACTAGTCTGGGGAGGTTTGAGTCCTTGTGAGAGGTTGGATATAATAGGGTGCTCCACGATATTGATTGAGGCTTTCCATGTGTTTTATTAACTTCTTCGAAATTCTTTTACCGATGTGGATAGGCCGGAAAATGGATAGCATTGTGGGGTGGTGATGAACCAACAACGCTTTTTCAATTCTCTATCAGGGATATATGGCACATTCGGGTTGGAGATAATATCACTGATTACTGAAACAATAATGACACTCTTATTGCGTATCAATACCCAATTTTTTTCGACTATCCCTCTTTTTTGTTATTTAAATCTGATTATATGTCTTGCTATTATTGTTACATTACTTTTATTATAGGCCATAGATAGAAGGGATATATGGGAGAGGTCGTAGGCCAAAGTATTACGACATGGCGCAACTTCAAGATACCGAGGACATGAGTAGGAAGTTATTACGGTAGAAGGTGAGTAGGAAGTTAAGCGTTGGCAGGATTTGGGTTGGTGCTAGTCTGGTGCACCGTATTTATCGTAGTATTAGCCTTATTCATGTAGTTTCTTGTTTCTTATGTCTGTTATCATCTGTTGTTTCGTTGTTGTACTATTCTCTTGCATGGATGCACTGTTATGCTTTCCTTATTATTGCCTTGTCTTCTTTATGTCGCATTTACATTTTCATAGTTATTTGATTTGCGATACTTGAGCCGAGGGTCTTTATTTTATGGGAAAAGGGTTAAAAATATCCCTCTACTTTGGAAAAGGGCTAAAAATACCCTCCGTTACGAATTTGGGTCAAAAATACCCCTCCCGTCCTTAAAGTATTCAAATATACCCCCACTTAACGGAAATCCCCAAATTCCTCAAAATAACACGATTTCATTTTTCAAACCCACTCTATTATTTAACCTAGCCCAACTAAATAATAACCCATACGATTGAACAAAAAAGATTGATTTTTTCAACAAAAGTGGGATGATTTAACAAACCCAACAAAGTCTTGAACCAAAAAGATTAATTTTTTCGACGAATTTGTAATAATTTAACAAACCCAACAACGTCTTGAACCAAAAATATTACTTTTTTCGACAAATTTGTAATGATTCAACATACCCAACAAAGTCTTGAACCAACTTCCTCACAAAGATGAAATTTTTAGACAAATTTATAGTAATTTCACAAACCCAACAAAGAACTGAACCAATTTCTTCACAAATATTTTAAAAAAAATCGACAAATTTATAGTAATTTCACAAACCCAATGGAGTATTGAACCAATTTATTCACAAAGATTAAAATTTTTTGACAAATTTATAATAATTTCACAAACCCAACAAATCTTTGAACCAATTTCTTCACAAAGATTAAAAATAAATCGACAAATTTATAGTAATTTCACAAACCTAACAGAGTATTTAATGCAGGCTGTGCGTTCAGCAAACACAATGTAAGTATAGAAGGCAAGATATTATCGTGGAAAACTCCTTACTCAAGGGATTAAAAACCACGACCTATACCAGTAGGATTTCAACTCCACTACACCGAGCAACTTCAGGTTACAACTCTCTCGTAAGCTAGGAACTATGTCACGACCCAACCCGCCATGACTGGCACCCATCTAAATCCTAGTGGGCGAACCAACATACAAGACACCTATCCATTCAATCCGGTTTTATATTAACCAAGCTAAACAATTATTACTCATTTAACAACAAGAGACAAGGTAAATCATGCATAAAAGCCGAAATAAGTGCGGAAGTTCTAACTATTACAATCCCCAAAATCCGAAAGTCATCGTACAGGACTCTAAGCTAAAAACATGTCTAAGAATCTGAAGTCTAACAAGTAAGTAATCCATAATGTCCAGAGTACGAAAAGACATCATAGCAAGAAGATCTTCGGGCGGCCTGGCATGGGAAGAAGCTCACCCAAAATCTGTCAACAAATATCCTCCACGCTAGATGTGAGGACGAGCAACGGTCTCTATATCACAATCTGCACTCAAAGAATGCAGCAAGGTAGTATCAGTACAAACACTATGTACCGGTAGATATCATAGGCCAACTAAGATTAGTATCATGCATATTTCATAAAATTAATAGAATAAAACAAGCCAGTCAACAGTCATGAATATCAATATGTCACAGTAAGTCAACCAAGAACAATCACGATCAAATCACCAAGATGTCAAGCATCACAAACACGCAAGTCACAACGGAAATAAATTTACCACAATAACCTCACTCGCTGTACATACATGCTAGTTGATGTCTTAGTTCAGTAGCCATGACCTGCAGGGGACCCATGGTGTCCATGTACCACCCGTTCCGGATCCATTCCTCGGACCTGAGCACAAACCTCCGCCCTGGAACGAACCTCGATCGCAGGACATATCAAAGTACCTCTCGTTTCTGGAACGATCCTTGGACCACGAGCCCATAATCTAGGTCATATGAGTGCCTTTCCATACCTCTTACAGAACAGTGTTTCTTACCTTTCTAATATCAACAATCAACTCATCATTTCATGTCACAATACCCTTGAGAAGATTATATTAGCTTCTCATCACAACACATCCACTGTAGATTTAAATCACACAGGAATAATGGCACGGAGCCTACACAATCAATCAATCACATTCACGTAGGAATTTAACCACACAATACCAGCCATGAAAACTAGACATGCTTTCTCCTAAGGAGATCACCAAACATACAATCAACTAACCAAAGTCTAACTTAAGTAAACCGTAACCTAACTCTAAGTAGAGCTGGAACACGCAGGTTACTCTGCTACCGCCTTTCCTTTCCTCATAGCCTCAATATGTTCACGGTCTAAAAATAGAAGACTAAATGAGTCACATTACTCAATTTACAAACACCAAAGCAAGAATACCCTTCCCTTCCCCCATTCTAAGGGTGGATGATTTTCTAGGTGATAAACACCCTATCAAGGCCCCTAGTATTCATTTACCATCAATTTATACAACATTCTATCAAACATTCCCATTACAAATAGTTTTCTATGGCAAAAACACTATTTTTATACAACCCTAGGTCTCAAATCACTTAGTTTATGATTCTAAATGTTCAATTTATGACAAATAGCAACTAATCAATCCATTTAAATGATAAATACGCGGTAATAACCCCAACCCACCAAGTTTAGAAGGTTTATTAACATTCTAGGGTTTCTACTTCACTTTCACCATTAAAGACCCATGAAGATGATTACAATAACGACGGGGAAGAGATGATAGAATGAAAAGCAATGGAACTTATCTCTCAAGGTTATCTTGCCCTAGCTTGAAAAATTTCTCTAGGTGTTTGTTGGGAAGTGTGTTGGTGTTTTGTAAAAAAGAGAAAATAAAACTGAGTATATAAAATTTGAGCAACTGTTTTTTACGTCCGCTACGGCGGTCGTCATCACGCAAAACGTGCCGGTACGTATAGAGGTCAAGTGACCGCTATACGTCCACCACAAAATCGCTATGACCGCTATGTAGGTACATCTACCGATATAGCGGTACCGCCATAGTGGTACATTGCCCACTACAGCAGCCACCAAGGAAAATGGATGGCCGCTAGCGCCGGTCCGAAAGCATACGACCACGGTACCGCCGCGGTACTCTTTACAGACAATAGCGGCTCATTTTGGGCAGTGAGCTCGATTTTGCCCGCCTTTTTCCCCCCATCACCCCACATTTCATCCAAGGCCTCAAAAATACATCATAAAATATGCACACAAACAAAAAGACGCCCCACGAATCCACCTGCGGCCTTGGAATTTCCAACGAAGTCTTAATTTCCCATAACGACCAGAAGGGTCGTTACAAACTAACACCCATTATCCTCCGCCCTTACAATAACGCTTATGTAACCTAAGAACTAACTCTCATTGTCCCTCAACCGTTGCAATACTCCGATTGCAAGCAACTCCACTTAGCTAACTCTAGCTAAGGACACTAATATACTTAGACTAATCCTAGCCTAATGTACCACTCAACAGCTTCAGGAAACACACATCCAACAAGCACCCTTTGAGACTTTTGATCTACTTACAAACAACTTCCTTTAAAGAGAAGAGTAGGCTTACAATTTAAGGACAAACGAACAAAGACTCATAACAATATAAAGAATTTAGACTAAATCTTATGTCTGGATCAGGTTTTTCAACTTATAGGTGACCTTGAGAACTTGTGTCGGCAGCTTTACATGATTTGGATTAGGTTTTCAAGTCTGCTCAATATGCTGCAATCATGTTGTATATATATTGGGAGCATATGGGATGGATAGAGACCATTCATTCACTTTGACCTAAAGCATGGGCCAACTCACAGCTATACTTGTGTACAACAAGTAGCTCGGCTTTACAATTGTTCTCAACTGATGGTGCAAGGTGCACAGAGAGCAGGTTACAGACTAGTCTCTATCTGGTTCTGAAATAGTTTGGTAATCATCAAAACATAAATGCACTTGGACTTATCAGTTTCCCCTCTTTTTGATAATGATAAACTCATAGACGATATTCCCCCTAAAAACCAGCTTTCTACTTGTTCCTCCTGCAAAGCAGACCATCATTTTAGAACACCTGCAACATGTTAGCAACAATGCAATACACTCCTCTGCGAACTGGAGGTCCTTTTAATTTTAGTACAGCATATCGTACCAGAGCGAGCCATTGTTAATGACAGCTTTTAGCAACATACATAGCAGTTTTATACAACATATGATAATTAAAACACTAAAGAGAGTTAGTATCAATAAAGAAGATTAGAAAAGGAAACTTTAAAGATATTGAGACAACAGGAGGAGGATATAAGCATAGAGATTTGGAGGTCAAGGAATTAATAGGGCTAAGAGACAGAGGCAAAGGCCTTGATAAGATTGTCCAATCGTAAGCTGGCTGCCCGCTGATCGTTGACTAGCTGATCTTTGATCTCATCAATCTACTGTTTCAACTGTTCATTTTTAGCCTTCAACCTTGTGTTCAGAGTTTCTTGTTCAGCGCAGGGATCAGGTTCCTCAAGCAACTGAGTCTTCAAGAGAACATTTTCAGCTCGTAGCCTAGCAATTTCAGCAGTTGCTTTTTCTTGAGCATCAATTAGACTTGAAATAGTCGAAGTAGTTCCAACCCCACCCCTCTTGGGCATACACTCACAATCCTCCAATGTGGTTATTGTGACCATCTGCTTCTGGGTTCCCTTTGTAGCCTTGCCAGTTGCCACTCTAAAGTGTTCAAAGATCTTTGTTAAGAAGAAACCATAAGGAAGACCATGTCTACCCTTGTTGGTATGTACGACCTTAATCATGTGCTCGATCATTAGAGACGGCAAGCTAACGGATTGATAATTTCTAGAGCTTTAAGGAGATATAGGTCGGTGATGAAAGCTTTGCTTCTCCCCTCAGTTCTTGGCAGCAACACTTTGTTAACAAGCTCGAACAGAAGCTGATATTCAGGCTTGAGTTGTTTTTTGAAGGGCCATTCTCCAATGGTTGTTCCTTCTAGCTTGATAATCAAGTCCTTGAAAGCTTGAGTGGCTTTTCCTTCCACAGACTTTATTTCATTGGTAGGTACATCGAGGATATTGCTCAACCTAACTTCATCCAATTCAATCTCAGATCCATTTACATAAGATGTCAAAGAGGTGTAGTCATCAGAATAGCTGAGGTTTGCATAAAATTCCCTTACTTCTCTGCAAAACACTTTTGGTCTCGGAGCAATAAAAAGATGACTCCACTGTTGGAACTCGACGATCTCTACTAATTCATTCATCCCATTGTACTCAGTGATCTTTTCATCAAACACTCTCCCAAGTAGCACTTTTTGCTTCCTCAGATTCTCTTGCCTCTGCAGTTCTAATTCTCTGAGCCTTCGTCTTTTTGCAGAGTAATCAGTTAATCCTTTTGAACTGACTTTTCTTTTTCTAGAAGATGAGGATCTCCCCTTTTCTTTGGATTGTGCATCCTCCTCCTCAACTGCCTTGATTTCCTTCTCCTCAGGTGCTTTCTCTTTTTCATTTCTTCTTTCCTTGGAATTTCTTTTCTCTTGAGTAGGATTTTTCTCTTTCTCTCTCGACTCGAAAACCATGATATTCTCCTGTAGATTAATTTCCTCATCAATGAGTCTTTTCCTTAGCAGCCTTGTTCTCGTCTTCCCTTTAGTCTCCTTTGAATTCTCTTGAGTAGAGGGACCAGATTCCTCTATAGGTGTCCCTCTTGACAATTTTTCTTTCAGACTTCCACCGTTGCCTTTTTCCACAAGTGGAACATCATCACAACACATCCCACTATCTACTCCCTTCTCCACAACATCAGATATGGTTTCACCCTATTTGAAGGAACTAACTTCCAAGATTGTGGAGGATTTCTCCACCATTTCACTCCTTTTGGAAGGAGTAGAAATTCCTGGTGTCTTTAAGTTTTCCTCAGAGATTTCATTTCCATCAGCAGAGATATGTTCCTTTGCACTAACTTGATCTTTCATGTCCTCAACCTTTTCTTCATTTTCTTCGAAGTCCTCGATGTATTGAAGAGCTTCCACGACAGTCTCTGTAGGTTTGGAAGGGGAATTTTTAGAAGAGGATACAAGTTTTTTGGGAATCTGACTCTTGTGGGTCCTAGAGGAGTCGGGAATTTTGGGTTTCGAGAGAGTGATAGAAGGATCTTGATTCGATGAAATAGGGATTTTTTTAGGAGAGGATTGAGGTTCTGGGTCTGATGGGATTGAGCTTTTAGAGGGTGAGAGAGCAATCTTTATTTCAAGCATGGTCGAAAATTCATTTGAGACATTATTAAACTGAGAGAGAAAGAGGTGGAAGCCCAGAGTTCTTCACTAAGAGTTCTAAAGAGAGGATAATCGGAGAGTTCAAGAGAGAAAGGGGAAAGAAGCCTTTTAGTTAAGGAAAGTCAGTGACGAACCAATTATGATTGGCTGGGAGAACTTTTCTTTATCAACTGGGTTGGTTCAGATAGATAAGGCATTTTGGATCAGCAAGGTTGATACAAGGAAAAATTCTAATGGCATGGCACCCTTTAGCAATTTAAAGACATATCAATACTGAAGAACTACTAACCTGAGTCTAGGAAACCAGGTTCTTTGACAAACGAGTATCAGGTATGTACTCTGAGAAAAGCAAACTCTCCAATACTTCAATCATCCTAATATTTTCCTATGTGTATACCTTTACTCTTGTCATTGCCAATCATATAGAGGAACCTTTGGAGGGAGCACAACAAGTTTCTCATATATGGGAGAGTGTAGAGCCAGTTTTGCCATAATCCAAAAGAAACACTCTCATTTTGGTAAGTCTTGAGTGAGAACAAAAACTTGATTTATTTTTGTTCGGAGCAGTCTAATATTTAAGTCACACTGATAGTATCCCCTTTGACTGCCTCCTCTCACTCAAGTCTTTCGGCAGAATTATTTACCAGACTTAAGAACCCAAACTAATTTGTGTCCCCTATCATGATAAAATGGATAAATCAGATCCCTCTTTGCCCATGCAGGAAGCAAATTCTTCTTTATCCAGGGACCAGGTCCCTCCATTTTGAGTTTCCTTTTGATGGATTTTTTTTCTTTTCTGAAGATACTGATGTCTAATTCTGAAGGCATCTTTACAGCAATTCCTTCAAACATTGTGTGTATTCAAACGATTTCCACTCTTGGCATCAATTTTTTTAATAGGGTAGTTAGGAGTTTTATAGTCCTGAACGTCAATTCTCTTCTTGCCTTCACACTCAATCATGACTGTAGGAGCAATCTTATTCATTGATCAGGACCAATTATGAGATTTGTCCAGAGAAATACTAACCCCTTTTAGATCCTCCTGTAATTGTGTGTTCTTTTCTTGCTCAGAGGTGAACTTCGCTTTGAATTTCTGAAGCTCATTTTCCAATTCAAGTTTAGCCTCACAGGCTTCTTCCTTTTCTTTTGGAGTATTCATCCATTGCCCTTTGTTAATTTTTAGCTGAGAGTTTTCTCTTGTTACTTTAGCAATTTGATTTTCAAGATCTGCAATGGATGCTCCCATATCATCCCTTTCAAGTTCCAAACCATTGATTTCCTTATACAGAGAACTCTTTTCTTTAACAAGACTATGAAAAGCATCGATTAGTGCATTTGCTAAGGAAATCAACTTTATTTTAGAGTAATTTTTTAAGTTCTTCTGAACTTCAAAGAAGTTTACCTCAGCATCTTCATCTTCACTATCCGAGTTAGATCTGGCCATGAGTGCACACGTTGATTCATTTTCAGAAGCCTTATTGTCGTCTATCATGAATGCTTTGCTTTGAACGTTCCCATCTTTGGATCTGCCGAAGATATCCTTTCAGGCACTCTGCTTGTGAGAAGGACAAGTTCTAATAACGTGGCTAGGTTTCCCACACTTGAAACAGCAGTGTTGTTCTCTTAATTTTTCTGAATTTTCATTTCGAGCTTTTTTTTACGTCCTTGATTTAAACAGTCTGGGTCAGACTCCTCCTCACTTAAGTTACTTTCAGCAGCCACCTTGTGGTTCAGACTCTCTTTTTCTTTCAACTTTCTCCTTTTTGGATCTTGCACGACTTCGTCCTTTTTTATCTTGAGAAGTTCGAACTTTGTTCTAAACTTGTCAAATCCATTGTGTGCACTTTTGAGAGCCTCTTAGATATCCTTTGTTGTCTTACAACAGGCAACTAAGTTGTATTGCCCTGATCCAATACTTTGAAGGAGAATCCTTTTAGGTTTTTTATCCTTTTGCAGGGTATAGCTATCTTGTGTAAGAGTAAAAAGGCCATCAGAGATATGTCCCATAGCTCTGGGTCCTCAGCAGTGATGAGTTCTTCCATTTTAGCCTTCCACCAGTCATAGCGTTCTGCACTGAATCTTGGTGGTTTTGAGATACACTCACCCTTCGTTTGGTTTGACGAGCTAGCCATGAAGAGAATCATTCTAGGTGTTAACCTTTTAGAAAGAATCTTTGATACCACGACTTCGTTCACTCAAACACTTTTGAGTACCGGTTCTTATGCAATGTAGTAAGTATAGAAGGCAGATATTACCGTGGAAAACTTGATTAAAAATCACGACCTAACATGATTTCAACTCCATTACACCGAGCAACTTCAAAGTTACAACTATTGTAAGCTAGGAACTAACTCCCATAATCCCTCACCCTTACAATCCTTTGTTGTCTTACATACTCCGATCATAAGCAACTCCACTTAGATAACTCTAGCTAAGAACACTAATACACTTAGACTAATCTTAGCCTAATGTACCACTCAAAGGTTGAGGAAACACACTTCCAACAAGCACCCTTTGAGACTTTTGATCTACCTCTTTTTAAAGAGAAGAGTAGGTTTACAATAAGGACAAACGAACAAAGACTCACAACAATATAAAGAACTTAAACTAAAGGTTCTTCAACTTGTAGGTGACTTTGTATTATATCCCGTATTTTGTACGTTGGGACATTCCGAGTTAACCGTGAAAAGTTAAGGACAAGACAACTTTGGGATACGAGGTAGAGACTTGTAACCTCCGATTTTGTTTTATGCCAAGTTCTTATAGTTTTATTGGATGGAAATATTAAGGAAAAATTAGGGGCTAGAAGTGAAAATAAATATTTCATGAAATAGCCACAAGAGGTGGTTTGGGTGTGTGAGATACTTACCTTTGAGATGTCCATGTGTTCATCTTATGTTTGTAGGGGCATATATATATATATGGGCAAGAGATGATAGACCATTCATCATTTTTACACAACTCTAGAAAGCTGTTAACCTTTTGGAAATTGATCAAGAAAATTATTTTCTTCTAGCTTTTCAACCAATTGGATGGTCCTCTATAACGTGGAGTGGTTGTTGAGCAAGAAAAGCATTCATTTTTGCAACTTACAAACCCTAGCCAAGTTGAGAAGTGAAGTGGAAAAGGTAAGGATTAATCTCCTTTTATATGTGTTATGAATGGTTTGTAATGTTAGTATGTGGAAATGAATGAAATTCATGAAATTATGGTGTGAAAGTTGTACTGTATATGTTGTGTTGTGTAGGAGTGAAGAACTAATTTTATTTAGTATTTTTGGATTGTTGTGTTCGGGTTCTATGATGCAAATGAAAGTTTAATGGTTCAAATGAAGTTAACTCCGTGACTAGTTGTAGAAGCTAATGGAATTTTAAGATAGTTTCTTGTATTTATGGGAAGGATGTCGTCAATGTGTGGATTGTTGGTGTAGTTCATGAATTTGGAAGAAATAAATGTGTTGTTGTTGTTTCTCTTGAAGTTGGGAGGTTTCGGGTGAAGTAGCATTGTGGTTGGATTGTTTTGAATGTTGTCGTGATTGTTTGAAATGTTCTTGAATCTTGTTTGAATGATCTCGGATTAGTACTTGAAATTGTGAGCGTTGATGTTGGCTTAAACGTAAGTTCTGAATGTAAATGGAATGTTGTCGAATTATATATATAAAAGAGTTACTAACGTTAGAATGCGTTTTGAATCAATTATTTATGTTGCTAGTGTGGTTGTTGGTATTGTTGTTGATGATTTGGCCGAGTTGAATTCTCGGGGTTGTTGAATTTATAGGGGAAATGCTGCCCAAATTTCTGTAAATAAAGCGTTAGCTTGGAAATGGATTCCTAAGCACCTATGGTTAATGTTTGGTGTCTAATGGTGTAGAAACAGTTCAGCGTAGGAAGCGGACGAGGTATGTAAAGCCTAACCTTTCCTTTGGCATGTCTTAGTTGTAAGTAAGCTATGATACGAGCCTCTAGGTAACTCTATTCTTGCGATCCGAGCATGTCACGATTCTTATTCACTTCGACTTTCGCATTCTTAATATAGAGAAGAGTCTTTAGGTATGATTGGATTTCAATGTTGCAAAAAGAATTTTTTTTGTTCTTAAAGGATTCTATGTCTAATAACGAACAAAGACTCGATACGTTCGTAGGAGGTTCTATAGCATATAATGTCCCTAACTTTTAAACTAATGATTCTATAATGAATAACGTAACTTGTGTCTGGGATCGATACATGTTTATGATGACTTGTAGGTGACATATTTTTGATATTTCAAGAGAGATCTTGACTCGAACTTGATTTGTCGCTTACCTATCGAGTCTTAAAAGATGATTTTGGATATGGGTTTTCAATCTTTCACCGAGTCCCGGCCGGGTATGTAATATGTTGTCATCATTTATATATATAGTGGAAGCTGTGACGGGTGGAATGGATAATCTCCTCCACCGAGTCCCGAAAATGGCGGCGTTATTCAGTTCACTGTTACGACCTGACATGACGAGATGATGACTTTATTCACCGAGACTCGCGTATATATATATATGATGATATGATGACACGATGAGATGATGACTTTAAAGTGGCTCGGCTTTACGATGATATGATGATTTTATTTACCGAGTCCCCACCGGACGGACACGTTATATATGCATATGGATGATTATTCACTTATGTTTCTAAGTTCCATAATGAATCGGATACGGATACGCATAATTTATGTTTCGAGGCAAGCCTTATGATTTTCTATACTCCCTTTGACACCGTATTTATCCGTTTAATAATTTGGCAATCATCAAAACACAAATGCACTTGGACTTATCGAGCTCCATTGAACCTTGGTTATGTTAGAGATTACGCAGTCTTATAGAAAAGATTAAGTTTTTCGACAAATTTATAGTAATATCTTGATTTGAAAAGACGAAAACACAGTTGTTCTTTGACAAACTTTCATTATTCTTCACAAGCCCAAATGAATGAAATTTAGTCTAATGTAAAATATTTACACATGGATTTGGTTTTCAAGTTTGTTATGTTGTCATCATTTTATATATATGGGTGGGTGGATAAATCATTCAACCTAAAGCATGGGCCAACTCGGTTTTAAAAAATGAAATCGGGTTATTTTGGGGGATTTGGGGATTTGGCAATCATCAAAACACAAAGACTTGGAGAGAACCAATTTCTTCAAAAAGATTAAGTTTTTCGACAAATTTATAGTAATATCAAAAACCAGACAAGGGATTGAACCAATTTCTTCACAAGAAATGAATGAAATTTAGGCTAATGTAAAATATTTACACCATTATTTAGTTTCGAGTTAAATAACGGTTATTTGGGGGATTTGGGGATTTCCGTTAAGAGAGGGGTATATTTGAAAACTTTAATGACGGGAGGGGTATTTTTTACCCAAATTCATAACGGATGGTATTTTTAGCCCTTTTTCCAAAGTAGGGGGGGTATTTTTGGCCCTTTTCCCTTATTTTATTGTTGTTACTTTTATTATGTTCATATTATCAAAGGATCAATTAAATTTGAATGAATTACGTGGATTTGCAACGTCGATCATAATAATTTAATGGTTGACCTAACAAACTAATTTTAGGAAATTTACTTGATCACGTCTCTATGTAAATTGTAAGAATACGTAATCTCTTTCATGGAATGCAACATGATTTTGTATTAACAAGTAAAGCTTAAAGACTAGTATTTTGTAATTCTTATTTTCGATATTAATTCAGATTACGTTGACATAACTGTTACTGTAATTATAACGAGAAGAAGGCATTAATTATGCAGACAACACAATGATTGAAGACCACTATAATAATTTTGTCTTCGTTGAATTTACAGATGAAAAACTTAGAGGTAGTTAGTTCGGTTGGTCAACTTTTAAAGTGTCTTCTTTTTCTTCCATAGAAATAAGCTCACCAACTCTGCAACTAATTCTTTTGTATCCTTGTGGTTGTGGAACTGATTTCATCTTTTGATTTCATGGGTTAGGATGACCAATGTTTGCCTAATAGCTCCTAATGACATATTAACTTTAGTAAGACTATACTTTTCTTTAATTTCATGACTAAAAAATACTAGGAGCTGGTTTTGCATTTTTTATTTTTGTTAAATAGTGAAACTCAATTTTTGTTATACTTTTTTTAAAAAAATTGTTATACATTTTAGGGATACTACAGTGTTAGTCCCTCATTTACTAATAAATTTTGGTTTTAGTCCTTATGAGTATGACACTACGCATTTAACCTTTAGTTAATTAAAATGTGTGATTTTGGACCCTTTATGTAGAGAATATCTTCTAGTTTGACATTTTTACAAGTATATTACCCTCAAATATGAGTAACAATATAAGTTTAACATAACACGGAGTAATTAACAACAAAACGGATAATATTTTTGAATGATTTTGAATATTCTTAAGCAACGCGGTCAAAAGTACATATTACAAATAATTGGAGGTTAAAAGACTTTGTTAGATATCACAAAAACTAATGTTAAGATTACTCCTCCCCCAGGAGCTCCCCCCTTTTTGCTCTCTTGGTGATTCGAACTCACAATCTTTGAGTTGGAAGTGGAGGGTGCTTACCATCTGAGCAACCCCCACTTGTCCTAGACATGATAGATATGTGAAAATATAAGGGTCTTTTCACTTTGATCAAATATCTCAAGTTCGAATCTTAAAAAATAAGTCCTTTTAAGAAGAAGCGATTTATCTCTTCCCCTAGTTATAAAATATTTCTTTAGTACAAATTTTGAGTAGTCAGATAAGTAAATTTCGGATTTTGAAAAGAAAATCTCAAATACAAATCCAATTAAGCTCACACGTGCCTTTCGATAGAAGGCTACACCACAAGGCAACGGTTGATTTTTAAAGCAATTTTAAGTTGAAGAAACAAACTAAGAGCCGTTTTGGATTGACTTATAAGTTGGCAAGCTTTTTTAGTGTTGAAGAAACAAACTTCAAAAAAATAATTGCCATTTGATTTGGAAGCTTATCTGGAGTCCGGACTTATAAACCAAAAAAAATGACCAACTTAATAAAAAACGACTTATAGAAATAAGCCAATCCAAACGGGCTCTAAGAATGCCAAATTGGAGTCCGGAACCTAAATGACCCAATAAAAAACGAATTGAACCAAAATACCCCACGAAAAAAAAAAAGTTACCAAAGTACATTTAACGCATATTTTTTATGCGTTATGTAAAACTATGTTAACGTTGCCCGTTTACATCCGTTACCCGAGCTTTTAAAAAAATTAAAAAAAAAATTTTTTTTTTAACGCTGTGACATTTTTGCGCTATCTTTGTAGGTAGAGAGATTTAATATATGATGATAAGGGTTTATGGGTTGATACAAGTCTTATTCATGTTGAGCTTTATGATGATACAGCCCTAGGTGATGGTAACTCTAGACAAATTTAACCAACTTCTACTTCTACTCTAACTTTCACTTTTTAGTTTTACTTCTAATATCCTATAGAATTTTGTTAAATTTAATATTCTAAATATTAGTTAAAGTTTTAAATGTTACTACGGTCTATCCAACATTGAAATACATTTTCAAGAAAAAAATTAATTTTCAAAGGGCATAAAAAGGCGATCAACATTTTGAGGATATTTTTGTCGTTTAATATTTAGCGTTTCAACATTCATGTTAATTAATTTTAGAAATTTTTATAAAATAAAAGAAAGTAAGACACTTAAATTGGTGTTGAGGGGATATTATTTTTCTTAAGCATAAGCTAAATCTTATATATAAGTATATATTTATAAAATAATTATAATTATTTTCTATAAAAAAAAGTAATACACTTAAATTGATACCGAAGAGATATTGTTGTTCCTAAGCATAAGCTAGGTATTCTATCTTTGTTTTCTTAGAAATGATTATAATTATTTTTAAATACAATATTTTCGGTTGCCTTAAAATATAATTATAATTATTTTCTAAAAAAAAAAAGTAAGACATTTAAATTGATACGAAGGGGATATTATCTTTCGTAAGCATGATCTAAGTCGTATATTTTTGGCTGTCTTAGAAAATGATTATGATTATTTAAAAAAAAAAATTGTAAGACACTTAAATTGATATGAAGATGATATAATTTTCTTAAGCATAAGCTAAAACTTACATGTTTGGTTATCTTAAAAAATAATTATAATTATTTTTATAAGAAAAGTAAGACACATATTATTTTTTCGAAGACGGATATAAGACATAGCTTATGCTTACGAAAAATAATATTCCCTTCGTATCAAATTAAATGTCTTACTTTCTTTTTTTAGAAAATAATTATAATTATTTTTTGAGGCAACCAAAAATAATATTCAGAAAATAATTATAATCATTTTCTAAGACAAGAAAAATATAACACTTAGCATAAGCTTCAGAAAAACAATATCCGTCTTCAAAAAAATAATATCTCTCGGTGTCAATTTAAGTGTCTTACTTTTCTTATAAAAAATAATTATAATTATCTTTTAAGATAACCAAACATGTAAGTTTTAGCTTATGCTTAAGAAAATAATATCATCTTCGTATCAATTTAAGTGTCTTACATTTTTTTTTTTAAAATAATCATGATCATTTTCTAAGGCAGCCAAAAATATAAGACTTAGATCATGCTTACGAAAGATAATATCCCTTCGTATCAATTTAAGTGTCTTACTTTTTTTTTTTTTTAGAAAATAATTATAATTATATTTTAAAACCGAAAATATAGTATTTATAAATAATTATAACCATTTCTAAGAAAACAAAAATAGAATACCTAGCTTATGCTTAGGAACAACAATATCTCTTCGGTATCAATTTAAGTGTATTACTTTCTTTTATAGAAAATAATTATAATTATTTTAAAAATATATACTTATATATAAGATTTAGCTTATGCTTAAGAAAAATAATATCCCCTCAACACCAATTTAAGTGTCTTACTTTCTTTTATTTTATAAAAATTTCTAAAATTAATTAACATGAATGTTGAAACGCTAAATATTGAACGACAAAAATATCCTCAAAATGTTGATCGCCTTTTATGCCCTTTGAAACTTAATTTTTTTCTTGAAAATGTATTTCAATGTTGGATAGGACTGTAGTAACATTTAAAACTTTAACTAATATTTAGAATATTAAATTTAACAAAATTCTATAGGATATTAGAAGTAAAACTAAAAAAGTGAAAGTTAGAGTAGAAGTAGAAGTTGGTTAAATTTGTCTAGAGTTACCATCACCTAGGGCTGTATCATCATAAAGCTCAACATGAATAGGACTTGTATCAACCCATAAACCCTTATCATCATATATTAAATCTCTCTTAGCTACTCAGCATAGCGCAGCAAAATGTTGCGTTATGTAAAAAAAAAATCTTTTTTTTTTAATTTTTTTAAAAGCTCGGGTAACGGATGTAAACTAAAAACAACGTTAACATAGTTTTACATAACGCATAAAAAATATGCGTTAAATGTACTTTGGTAACTTTTTTTTTTCGTGGGATATTTTGGTTCAATTCGTTTTTTATTGGGTCATTTAGGTTCCAATAAGAAAGAGATCTGGATCTACAAGAAAGGAAGAGTGGATAAAAGTACTGTTATATCATGTGCACCTATCTTGTCATTTTAACGGTGTAACCTAACAAATAGACACCTGTTCTTCCTAAATCATTCAACCACAATGTCCCAACGTGGGATCGACTATGCATAATGTGTTTGCTAAGTTTTATCTATTTATGTCTATGCATCGTGGACCTTTTATGATCAATCTCATACCATGCCAATACTTTATGATCATATTCTTTTATCCAATATAAGAACAATTATTGTTGTTAAGTTCATGTACCATTCTCTTTTATGAGGGCATTGGGCAGATCTATATATACTATAGCCTCCACACACATCGGGAATCTTCAAATTGTAAATATAAGAGAGTATAATTAATACAGTATTCTGGACAAAATAATTTTTTAATTGTGATTTTTTAAAGTTCTTTTAAATATTTTGAATTATTAGTTATATTGACTTAATAGTGTTTTCATGAATTCAAGTATGTAAATTTCATTCAAAAAGCTTTGAGAATTATCTTTTCTGACACTTGTCTTTCAATATCTTCACATAAAATTGAATGAAGGGTGTAATATTCTGCACATGATGTCTTAAAATATGTGGCAATCGATGTCACACCATGCCAATTTATTTATGCTCATTCCTTTATCTCTAATATAAGAAGAACTATTGTCGCTGAGTTCATGCACAATTCTCTTTTAAGAGGGCAGATCTATGGTGTCCATAGGAAATCTTGAGTAAATACATGAGAGTATAATTAATATAATCTATTTGCGGATTTTATGTGATACTATTACTATCTGGGGAGTCAAGTTATTTTTCTTTTATTATAATTTTCTCAAACATTGTAAAATATTTTTGAACAACTATGCTAACTTAGTAGTACTTCTCACATAATTCTCAAATATAAAAATTCAAACTATGAAAATTTTCTTCTTGAATTTACATCAAAATTAGGTGCTTGACCCTTGTGTACTTTAAACACATTCACATAAAATAGGACAAAGGATTTAATATCATTATGCACTTGATGTCTTACCATTTGCTTTGATCTTTATTTAGATCTAGAAATCGCGACATGACAGCTAAATGATAGAGAAAATTTACATCTATGGAATTACTTATTCTTTGACTTTGTCTAGTAGTCGTCTAAGTTCACAAGACTCATCAAGCTTGAAGTGTATGTGACAAAATCCCCTTTGTCCCCAACCAAAGAAACAAATAGAGGATATTGTGCTTAAAGATTTTATTCTAATCACTAAAATTGGCGTGAGTGACTTGAATTGGAACAAATCAAGGAAGGGAATTAATAAATTGAAGATACTTCAATCTTAAATTAGCAATAGAAATTTGATATTTAGTCCTATCAAAGACTAGTGCCAACATGCATATACAAAATGATATGCCCAATAATTTTGGCTGGATGTTGGACATAGAAGGTTAATGGTGGATGATTTGATGGGAATTGTCTAATTTTTTTTTTTTCGAGGGAGATCTCAGACAATGGGAATTGTCTTCACTTCCAAGACTGGAAAATAAAATGCCCCAAAAAGAACTTTAGGCATGTGAGTCAATGGTCCCCACATATTATCTTCCTAGTATGAAGTTGGACTAAAAAAAGTGCTAATTAAAGTTGAGATGAAGAAAAATATTCTCACTATAGAAGAAAGCATAAAAGGAGGAAAAGAAAACACTTATAATTTGATTTTAAATCAATCTTGTCATAGCCCACAGACACTTATAATCACTTTGCGGGTAAAAAGAGCTAATGTAATCATATAAATCTCTGTGACTTAATGGCCTACAAGCCTACTCGTATCAGATATTCTATTTTACAGTAGGTTATGGAGTCGAAATTTTAAGTGGATTGAAATATAAAAAAATAAACGTACGAAAAGCACAGGGGTTCAATATCTACTATATATACATAAAAAATAATTTTAATCATCATAAAAATAGTATTTTTTCCCTTGAAGGGTTCGGATAAACACCGGCTACATCATGGGCTCCGCTGTTTACAGCATACAAGAATTTGAGACTTAAAAAAAAAAAAAAGGTTTAAATACGGAAGATCGACCCCATTATGCTTTTGAAAGCAAAAAGCATTGTAAATAAATTAAGGAAATAACTCTTTTTCTTTTGCATATAAATTAAGAAAATTTTGGAGCAGTCGGCAATTTGAAAGAAAAAAGAAAGTAAAAAGAAAAAGGAAAGTAAGTTACATTTTACCTGCACTTGTTATTTATACTAAATCAATAGATCAATGATGTGTTTCCATACAAGTTTTTCTCATGTCTCACTGCATTAAATTACTCAATCGTAATAAAATGTATTTGATGTAACTATTGAATACGGGTAACTTTATTAATGAGAATTCAAAAATAGCATGTTAAGAGGTAATGCATATCTAATTCCTTCTTCGAAGTTCGTCCCTATTAAGAGTAAATTTATTTACTACTACTACACTTAATTTTTAAAGGAAAAAAATATCTTTATGTTGGGACCAAAGGAGAAGAGGGAAGCTTTAGATCTGACTCAAAAGCACCCACAAATAAAAGGGAGAGCAATGTTATATCATTTTGGAGTAATTTAAAAGGGACAATAGTAAAATATCCAACAAAATAAATAAAATGATACCTAGTATTCGAGCAATTTCAGGAGCATGTTTCTCAACTAGCTAGCTAGAAGGTGTCAGCTCACACAGTCACACTGCTTATCTTCAATTTATATTATAGTATATAAATATATGTTTCTATCAAATTTTGTAATTCATACTCATTAATATAAAAAATAATGGATATAAAGTGTAATTTGCATGATGGAAATCATTTTTCAATGAAAATATTTTTCCCGAAAAATGTATTTCAATGTTGTGAGTGGAATCATGTTTCATGAAAGATAGTTACCTGAAAAAATGTTTTTCAAAATTTGGTTTGTGAGTGGAAATGTTTGAAAAGTATGTATCAAAATCAATAACAATATTAGCACTTAATTGGTAGCATTTTGATTAAAAAAAATCTGTACTAAAAATTAGTAATTATAGGGGTAATAATTTTGGTTCCATATGTGAGATAAGTCATTTTTCAGTATTTCATGAAAATATTTACGTTCAACCAAACAAGAGAAAAATACTTTTTCATGAATTTTTTATTATTCTAAAAGATGACTTTATTCACACCAAATCTGTATAGTGCTCTTTCAAATTCACTTACTTAAAATTTCAAGAATCTCAACTCCTAGTAGTCGAAAAGCAAAAGAATCTAATTGTGTGAAATGGTCCCATACCTAACAACAACCAGTACTTCTTCGGAATTCTTAAGATGTGAAGGTTGACCAACTTGCTTGTTTCCTCGTCAATCAAGCACAAGAAGTGAAATGACAAAAGAAAAGGAAAAGAAATTAAAAACAAAAAGAAAGGAAAATAATTGAGGTGGGAGTATGATGCAAAACTTATAGAACACTCAAAAAAATCTCCTACATTATTAGGATTCACATTCTCAACTACACTATAGTACACACAATAAAAAAACATTAAATTTACTATTCAGGACTTGTGGTGAGATGGATGGTAGCTCATAGTTGTCACCCTAAGTCTCGAGTTCAAACCATGAATGTGGAAAAAGTAATAGTAGGGAGTGTTTTTCCCTCTTACGCTATGTAAATCCGGATTAAGTAAATTCATATGCGGATACCTGACATCGAATGAAAAGTCCAAAAACAAAAATTTAAATTTGAAGAAAAAAGTTAAAGGGAAAATCCCACTTACTTCTCCCCCACCACTCACGGCATAGATCATAAAAACCCTAAACATGCTTTTGTCAATTATTGCCCAAATATCTTTAGATTATTTTCCTCACCTTTCTTTTTCCTTCTAACCTTTTCCACCAAACGCCTACATAATCATTAATTAACGTGAGTGTCCTTATCAATCACTCCTAATTGTTGTGATTAATTTGTCATGCTGTTAGCTAGGGTCCTCACTTAAACCCTGTCCACCACTACATGCAAGATCACTTTAATAAAGTTGTACTGCTATTTTGTCATAAAAATTCCTACCTAGCTTTAACTTCAAGCCAAATTTAGTGAGGAAAAGCTATATAATTGGTTACAGATATATGGCTACTATATCTATCCTGATCAATAAAAGAATGTGTCTCTATGAACAAAAGTTATAGTTTCGAACATGAAAGCACACTAGAAAAAAAAAATTAAATCCCATTAGATGCACATAGGAATTTTAAGTCATTAAATATGAAGAATCACTAGTAAGTCCGTCATTTGGCCCCCCAGTATCCACTAAAATGGTGCATCAATTAAACCGTTTTTGTTGAAGAATGAAAAAAGTACCACATCGGTGGTTAACGAGATGGTGGTCTCCTCATATGGACTTGAACAATCTTCCCTCATAAGCTAACTTTTGGGATTGAATTAGATTCATGATTCATTCTTTACATGGTATCAGAGCAGGACCCCTTTCACCCGATGTTGGGCGGGTTGAGTTAGGCCCATGATTCATTCTTTACAGTCTTAGCATAATAATTAGACTATGAATATCTGCGTTTTTTCTCTTGTTGGAAAGTATCCTATTTGTGGACTTATTACTAGATTGTATAAAACTAGCAAAACAATATGGTTGATGGGCAGTTGATTTGCACAAATATAATATTTTCGTGCTTCTATTTAGATTTTTTTTGCCCTGAGAATGGTGCAAAAATAACCGTTTTCGGTTTATTAAAATAAATGTGGACTAAAATACGCTTTCAACCTCTCCTTGCATTCTCGTGCTTAAACTTAAGAAAAAAGAGTTGTCTTGAAGTCCTACCACAAAAGGTCATTTAAGAGCGACTATTTATAAGTTGCCAAAACAATTTTGATCTTGGCGGGAATGGAAAATTCAGTTTTAGTTGCACAGATTAGAGGCAACCTAATAAAAGTCAGCCACAAAGTTTATCTTTTGTGTTGCAATAAATATGGTTACCACTAAATTCGTCACAAAACGTTTGACTTCTTGTAGTGCCGATTGTCAAGACTTACTTTGTTTACAACGTGTGTTAGTGAATTACTTTGCAGTCCCACCCAATTGGCAAAATAAGACTGAGTTTTTCAATTGTTCATAAATCCTACGGGGTATATATTGCTTACTTGTAACTATTAACAATGTGTTTTGTTGAAGTATCATAAAGTCTTGTCGGATTGTCAAGATTTACTTGTAATGCTTTACAAGCGTATTTTGAGTTTACATACTTATAATCATGTACAACCTGTGTTGTTGACTTACCTAAAGCCCTATCGAATTGGAAAGATTTGGAGCTTGTTCAATTATTTACAAAATCTAGTTGGATTGGCATGACTTTGTGTTATCTACATATTACCATCTTGTTAAATTGCTAAGAAATTCCACTGGATTGGCATGATTTGTCTTTGTTGTCCAACAAGGTGTTCTATAAACTTACAATTCTAATTTCGATTAAAAACAACCTGTGTCTGCCTCAAAAGATCTAAATTTTGAAAGAAAAATCTCCAAACACCATCACAAACGATATCAATCACTAGTTTTAACAAATAACACCAAATTAAGAAGACTCGCATTGTTTTCTTCAACACTTTCAAAATTAACCAAAAAAAGGTTATTTTCTCTGCCTATAAAATAAAAGAGCTTATTTTTGCCCAACCTTAAAAAAGGGAGACAAAAAATGAATAGGAACATTGCATTCAATTTTTCAATTGATGGACATAACCTGAGCCTCATATTATTGAGGGAAAAAGTACGTTGTAAAAATCTAAAAATTTTAAAATAGTCAAATTTACCATTTTATGTTTTTGGCTTAAAAATATCCTTGCCATTATGTTTTTAGCTAAAACAATGCCCTCCAACTAATCAAATAGCTCAAAATACCCTTTCTACTGGCAGTTTCTCCAAAACAATGGAAAATGACCAATTTTGCCCTTGAACTATTCGATAGGGACAACTTTGCCCTCCATTTAATGTTCGGGATGGGTACTGTTAATTGTAAAGACTTGAACTAAAACTTTTATTGGAAATTATGAGAATACTTTGACTAATTTAAAAGATAATATTTATACAATGCCAATTTTAATGTTTTATATAAATTTTACTATGATTAATTTTTCAACTAAATACTTATTCTACTGTACCCTTTCAAAATTATATTATATCGACCCCCAACTGAAACTTGAAATGACTTAAAGTTACGATAAGTAATATAGTGTACCAAGGTATAATTAAATTTTATTTCTTTAATCATATCATTCTTAGAGTTAGTAAAATTTATCTATTATTAATATTAAAAAAATAAAGGTTTACATAGTTATGTAAGCAAAAGTACATGATATCATGTCCAGAAATAATAACTCATACCTAATGCATAAGGAACCGGAAGGAAAAAAAGTTGTATGTCATCGTTTAAAGTTGTATGTCATCGTTTTTTGTTTGTTAAAATGGAAAGTGTTTATACTATTTATAACTCATATAGCGAAGGCAGTTTTGAGCTAAAAATGTAATGGAGGTAAAATTAACCTTTTTTTTTTTTAATAGTTTAGGGTTATTTTTGGTCTTTTCCTATTATTGAATTTCCTATTGAGCCCGAATCACTTCATGTATTGATGTTGGCTTGGTAGTAATGTCGGCATTGTGTGGATCTTTGTGCTCGTATTGTGAGAGCCCAGAAATATATGGTTAGCGGAGGCGGGTAGTGATTCACATGAATCCAGTAACTTTTGTGTCACGACCCAAACCGATGAGTCGTGACGAGTGTCAAACCTCTAGCGACCAAACACCCCTAAACACGTATCTGACACATACTGAACATCAAGGGCCCATAAAGGGCATGAACTGATCTCATAAAAGGGAAACATCAAAACTCTGTACAATTTGCATATACACACAAACATGCTTTGTCAAGAACGATTGCAAGCCGCCTAGGCTGCTACATATATCTGTACACAAAAAGAACAAGCCGACAAGGCTACATCATCTGACTAATACATACAACTGTCTACAGACCTCTACTAGAATGAAAGCTGTAGAAAGGACGGGACAGGGCCCCGTCATACCTATATGCATACACATCTCAAAAGGGTGGCATACCAAAACTGACTGCAGCTCCGGATCAAATGGAGCGCACTGACCACGCGCTAGATCTGGTAGAGGCTCTACCGAGCCGGGATCACACCGTCGTCAACTCCGTACCTGCGCGGCATGAACGCAGCCCCCCAGCGGGGAGTCGACGGATAATTTTGCGAGTATGTAAGGCATAAGAACAACATATATAAATAGGAATCATGAGTAAAATGCGAACTCATGTCGAAATAATCGTCCGTACGTATTTGTATGAACTAGTATCGTATGTGTCCGCATAAGCACGTACAATCGGCTATGCCTCAACGGGCTCACAATATGCATGCTCTCAATGATAATTATGCTCATATACATAAATATAGGTCGTAGTCTTCGAGGAACGTTCGTACCGATTCATATATCATATTTTAGTAATGCCGAGGAACGTACGGCCCGATCCATATATCATATAATAATATTGCCGAGGAACGTACGGCCCGATCCATATATCATATTATAATATTGTCGAGGAACGTACGGCCCGATCCATATATCATATAATAATATTGCGTATATAACGCCTTCTGGTCACGGGTCAAAATACATATATATGAATGAATGTAATGCATGAATGACTGTCTACATAAAGTTGGACCCATGAACAGAAGGAGCAATCATAAACGGGGTAAATGAATATCAAAGACTGAAGTACTCCTTAGGCTTCTAAGAGTGGAGTAATATGGAAACTCTCTTACTCGTTTGTTGGTTCATATCGTAAGATCATGCCAAAAGAAGGAAAGGGTAGCCTTAACATACCTTGAAGTGTACCCAATCGTCCAACTCCTACCTCTCGAACTTGGAAGTCTACAATTAAGATAACATAGGCCTCAATTAGACTATTTACCTCGCTTACTAACCATCCTCAAATACATATAAAGCTTAATGACTTATAGACAATAATCTCCTTTGAAAGCTTACAACTCTTCAACTCCTCATTCGATCCAACATCAACCACAATACCCACAACGTAATGACAACACACACACACACACACACACACACACACACACACACATATATATATATATATATCAAAATATACTTCAATCCATTCCCAATCACCTCTTAAAATAACCTCAAATCACTATATTACCCTTCATCAACTTACTACTTCCATAATTACCCTCTATTTACTTAGAATCACTAAAACTCTTGATAAATAACTTAAATACAAGGGTAGAAATCATTCACATACCTTGAGCGGTCTAAGATTCCAAAGATCAACTTCAACTCCAACCCTCCCCCCCCCCCCCCCACCAAAGCTTCACAACTTGAAGAAACCCTAGGAACAACCTTCTTCTTGACAAGCACGGGTTTACGGGCTCGGATCTTACCAAATCTCCACTAATAATGATGGGAAATATTGGGAGAGAAAATATTAAAGTTTTTCTAATTTGGAATGGAGGAAAATAAGAAATAAGGTCATGGCTCCTATATTTATACTTAGAATTAAAAAGGCTACAGCGGTCCGGTTCAACGAGCGGGTCGACGGCCCGTTGACGGGTCGACGGTCCGTCGACTTACTCCGTCGACCTGTGCCTGCAGATGCAAGGCTGCGGGAACCTGTCGATGCCGCACATCGACGGTCCGTCGAACATGTCGACGACCCGTTGACGATGACTGGTGTCTGCAAATTTTCTCTGATTCAGTTCAGATCACGTCGATTCGATTCGCTCAACTCCTAATCCTGTAAATTGCCAAGAATACCTATTGGCACCCTTGTACACGAGGTAAGACACTTTCTATCTTCAAAACTCGGGCTCGGGTCTCTATTACAAGGACATGCCCGGCTAGGAAACCATAGGTTCTACCACTACGACAACGAAGGGTGTAACATTTTGTCTGTGTCTTGTATATATATTGAATTTTATACACAATATATATAAATATTTCACTGTGAACCTAGTTATTATCGTAATATTAACTTGAGATCACCATAGAAACCCATAAATCTGCCTCTGAATTGGTCAGATCCCCTCTCCACTCCTGACTTTGACGCCCATTGAAACTATCGCATGATGATAGAGGAAAAGCAGAGGAAAAATTAGCCTAACCAACTTGGTTAATTAATTTTCGCATTGATAGACAAGATAACGCAAGTGACAGAGGCGGAGATAGAATTTTGAGTTTATGGATTTAGATTCAAAAAATGTAGTTTACAGAGTTCTTGATAAATTATCACATATTAGGTGAATTTTAAACAGAAGTACGCAAAGTTACTACATTCTGTCAAATCCGTAAGCAAAGTTATAGATCTGACCATGTCAAGTACGCGTCTTATATTGTTCTTATAGTGTTCTTAATATGTGCAATGATCTCTGTTTGTTACTCCCTCCGTCCCATTTTATATGACGGTGTTTGATTAGGCATGGATGTTAATAAATATGAGAAGACTTTTTGGACTTGTGGTCTAAAACAAGCCTTAGATGTTTATATAGTTGTAAATCATTTCATTAAGGGTAAAAGCGAAATTTTAAGTTGAATTATTTCTAAATATAGAAAGGTGTCATTATTTTTTAGGACTGTTTAAAAAGGAAAGAGTGTCAAAAGAAATGGGACAGAGTGAATATAAATTACTCCCTTTGTTTCAATCACATGACATAGTTTGAATCAACATGAAGTTTAAGAAAAAAATAAAGAAATTTGAAATTTGTGATCTAAAACATACCATAATATTTGTGTAGCTAAAACCCTTTTATAATCTTATAGCCATAAACATTTCATAATATTTTTATGATTAGAAAAATTACTCAATAAAAATAAAATGAAAAGCATAAAATTAATGAATTTCAAACTTGAAAGCACGTCATTTTTTTTTTTTCGGATCGAACTAGAAAAATGTGTCACATATACGGAGGGAATAACCTACGTGGGCAGGCTAAGGTTTAGAATTGGGTGATGTTTTAAATCCAAAATGTGTAATTTCTATTATATATAAACGGCTAAGGAGTACTAACATAACATCACCAAATTGTACTTAAAGTTATCCAAGTTGAACATCAAACTTGGCTTATTTGCCTGTTGACACGTGTATTGATATTTTTCGCAGCAAATCACATGTACCACTTGACATAAGAAACAAAGTTATTTCTTTTCATATATATATATATATATAGATATCTGTCCAAGAGGGACTAACACAGCAACAAAAAATTGTACCAAAAGCTGTCTGAGTTGTACATTAAATTTGGACTTATTTCAATTGTACTTGGTTTCTTTTCTTTTTTCCAGTTGTGGGTCCACTTCATTTAACAAGTACTACTACTACTTAGTTTGCCACCTGTACACGTGTATTCCACTTTTACGTTATCATATTTCTTACTTCTACACTTCATTTTATTACTCTATTATAGAAAGCACATGAAATTGTACCCTAAGTAGGAACTAACATGTGTACATTTAAGAAGTTTAACATTAATTCTACCTCTTGTGTGTTTACTTTTTAGGTCCTCACGTGTCCGCAGTGTCTCAATTGTCCTTTCATTTCCTTCATTTGGCATATACTCCCTCTGTCTCAATTTAAGTGTCTAAGTTTGACTAGACACGGAGTTTAAGAAATAAAAATAGACTTTTGTATCTTGTGATTATAAACTTGACATGTAGGATATTTAAATTGTCAACTTACTAAATATAAAAAGAGGCGAACATAACCAAAATAAGACAAATTTTAACAACAAATGAGAAAATAAGGGGAAACATAAGAGAAAAAGAAACAAAATATGGAGACTCACTACAAAGAATCGCAGTATCCTTTGCAAAATATACAAACCATAAATATGTTTATTTTTTCTTTTTTTGTCTATAATTCAGCAATCCCAAATTTTCTTTTTATTCCGATCAAATAAGGAAAAAATCTTCTTCTTTTTTTCATACTCTTTCATAACATAAATATTATTAAGAACCCTCCGGCATGAAAACAAAAAAGTTTGTGACACTGAACTGAACTCCCGATAGCTAAAAGCAAATCGAAAATACCCCTTATCTCATACTACTCTCTCGATACAGAATCTAATGTTTAAAAAAAAAAAACAATACAAAAATTTCTCATATCGAATTCGAAGTGTCATGCTATTATTACTTAGTATTCATATGGCGAAGGCATAGTTTTTTTTTTCTCTCAAATAAAAACCTCATTGGCGCCAAGCGTGAGGGAATGCTAGAAGTTTGATAATTTCTCCTCTGACCAAGATAAAAGATCTCATTGAAGCGGCTAATCCCATGCATATTGTATGGACATGTGGTCACACAAATTGCATATACCCAGCCCCCAGGAGAGTTTATAAACAAATACAGTTCTTTGGTCTCATCCTCGATATTGAGATATACCATAAGACCAATAAGTTGATTTGAAATCTCGCTATTAATCCCTAAAGTGAGTAACTAAATTAATCATGTTGGGCCCGTGCATCGCACGGGCATAGTTTGCTAGTATTTGAACATGGTTGGTTATATTGGACACGTGGCATTAAATAAGGACCCAAAGATAAATTTTCATTGTTCAAGCGCTTAATTTTTGTTATTACCCACGTTCAATTCAAGGGGATAATAGTTTCAGGGAAGAATAAGGTGACAGGACCCCAAAAAAAAAATTCTAAGTGGCAGGGCCTCCATTTTTTTCCATTTATTTTCACCCCAGAAATTACTAATGAGGTGATTAGCAAACACACGGGGGTCTCTTTGTATTTTTAAAAAACTTCGAGAATTAGTTTTAAACTAACAAAAAACTTACAATTTAGGCTCCAACTGATCAGATTTTCACCGTCATCTTTCCCCTAAATCCATTGTTTGATCTTCCCTAATGCAATCCTAGTTGCCCTAAGGTCACCTACATGGAATCAAAGCGAGGAGTTCCGAAGATCACAAGGAGTATACATGAAGATGAGCACACGTGAACATGCCTTGGCACCATTTCGGAGATCCCAAGTGTGGAAGATAGCATGTGAAGACAGATTGGAGAAAGGGAATAAAGATGGCTATGCTTGCAAGGAGGCTATTACTTAAAGGCTAGCATTTTCGGATTTCAAGTTCTAGGAAGACAACCAAACAAGGCCCTTACTTCCTTAAGGGTAGATATTTAATAGCATAGTTGTCTTCCTCTTTTATCTAGTATTAATAAGAGTATGATTATATTTTGATGACTACTGATATTTACAAACACTTGAGTGTTGAGAGCTTGTGTAAGCCTTGGATTGTAAACTTGTTAAGAGGAAAAGTTGCTTGGGAGTCAAATCTCTTGAGGTCTTCCTAAGAGTTTGGTACTTTTGGTATTACATTTAGGAGGTCTTAACTATTATAGAATTTTGGTTGCCTATTTGTGATTTCTCTTGTGTCAAATTGCTATCCTTTACTTTTCTTGTTATCTTCTTGTCTTTCCATTTCCGTTATTATATCAATTGGTATCAGAGCTTGGAATAGATTTGTTTTCACAAATATAGTCTTGAATTTTGATTCCAGGAAAAAAAAATCGAAAATACCTAAAAAAAAAAAACCTTAAGTTTCTTGTTGATTCTAGTTTTAGATTAGAGTTTCCTAGTGTTTCTAGAGTCTAAACCTTCAATTTCGAGTCATTTGAGTCACTTTTGAGTCATTCACCATTAAAGGAGTTTGAAGTTCTACGAACTTAAAGTGGTCTTGTAGAAAAAGGGGAAATTGGAGATTGAAAGTTATTGGGTTGTATTCTCCTAGTAAAGGAGGGTAGAAATCGAAAATTTGGAGGTATTTGGTAAAGATTTGAAGGATCTATCATTTTTGAAATTTTGAAGAACATGTTGATGGGTCTTTTCCCTTGTTTTCCTTGTTTTCTTTTGAGCCGAGGGTCTTTCAGAAACAACCTCCCTACCTTCCAAGGTGGGGGAAAGGTCTGCGTGCACTTTACCCTCCCCAGACCTCATGTTGTGGGATCCAACTGGGTATATTGTTGTTGTTGTTGTTGTTGTTGTTGTTGTTATGTTGATAGGTCTTGTTGATTAGGTGGAAATTGAAGGTTAAAGGGTATTAGGTTTTGTTCTCTACAACAAAGAGACCCTAGATCAAGATTTTGGAGTGATATCGAGGTAATTTAAGGGTGGTTAAATTTTTTAATGTTCTTAGAGTTCTTGAAGACATTCATATCTTCATGAAGATGACCCAAAAGCTAGTTTGATCCAAAATTTCTAGGTCAAAGTTGAAGAAAAGTGTTTGTTGGGCCAAAAAGGGAAAATACTAGGTTGTATGGGCCCAAGATAAGTCACCAAATCAGAAAAATCCAGCCCAAGATTCAAGGATTTAAAAAAAAAAAAAAACACGTCAGCAGCCCAACCCAAGTGCAGCCTGCACACGCGTGCAGTTCACTTTTAGAGAGGGGTCCCATCCATGTTCGATCCGTGATGCGGGTTGAATGCACAACATTAATTTTCTAAAAAAAAAATTCTAAGTCTTCAACACGGTTTGTCTACTTCCTAACTTCATTTCTTTGATTCTTCTAACTAATCAACAACTAGTAATTGATCCTTGGTTGTTAACTAGTTCTTGAGTCCGTAATTCTTTTCATACCAATTTCTTCGTTCTTTTCACTTTTAACTTCGTTGAAACTTCTTGATTCAAGTACGCTAGATTAAATTGAGTCGTCCGTCTTTCTTAGTCTAACAAGAATCTATTCCGACCAAGACTAGCATTTGATCCTTGTGACTAATCTACATTAACAAGAACACAATCTTTAGACGAAGCAATTTGTGAAGCAATCAAAGGTGTGCATACTTGAGCGATTGTGAGTTGATTTTCACTAACCTAAAGTGTTTGCTTGTTCTGTTGAGTGTCTTGAATAGGTATCATGGCGACGGAAGATAGAACACGAGTTCCCATCGGGGAACCCACACAAGTTGATGTGATGAGAATGTTACAAGCCTTGAACAACAAGGTCGAAAATATGGATGGGTGGATGGAAAACTTAGGTAGTAGGGTGGTAGCGATTGAAGGAGATAGTAGGGCGGTATCATTATCACTGGGAGTTCGATATCAAGGTTATACAAGTGGCGTTCCTCGAACACTTCACCTACTTTGTCCTCGAACACTTCACCTACTTTGTCCCCTGAAACCATTCACCAATTGTATAACCACACTCCCCAAAACACCCTTCAAGACACCACTCTCTAAAATACCATCATCACCATACCAAATAACATTTAAATACACCAACGGAACAATCCACCTTCACTTCCAAATGACCCACAACCACATGAACCATTGCCACCCCAAAACCAACCAAATGTCCAACAACCAAATTGGGATGACCCACCACTTGATGATGATGATATAGCAAATGCTATTCGAGAGCGAAATGTCAATCAAGCTTGGGGGCAACGGGGGAGTAAGAGGAGCCTATCGAGGGAGAAGTGGTAGGAATGGTCGACCTCCTCAAATAGGAAGGCAAGGAGGATATCAAGCCCGTGATGATCATCAAGATCAAGATATTCATCGAGATCGTGAATTCTATGGTGATGACTATGGAGGAGAACTGTATGGGAATCATGGGAACTATGTAAACATTGGAGGTCGGGACACGAGTTTCAACTCCATTAAAGTGTCTCTTCCAAGCTTCAAAGGGGGTAGTGATCCCAGTGTGCTTCTTGAATGGATAATGTAATGTGACCGGATCTACATAACAAATGACATGTCCGAGGTAAAAAAGGCATCTTATGCCATTGCCCAATTCGAAGGATTCACCTCCACATGGTGGAAAACTCAAGTGAAAGTGGGGAGATTGCACGGTTTTGCTCCAACACCTACTTGGGAGAAGTTAAAGGATATCTTGAAGCGTAAGTAGTTACCGAATGATACAAGCAAGAGCAACTCAAGAAGGTATACATTTTGAATCAAGGTATCAAGAGTGTGGAAGAATACTATGATGAGTTCCAACTTGTGAAAATGAGACTCAACTTTGAAGAAGATGGATTGAATGCCATGACTTAGTTCCGGGCCAGGTTGAATAACGACATTGCTTCCCAAATGAGACTCCACAACTATCAAGATATTGATGAAACTCTTGAAGCGGCAATTGAGATAGAGGAGGGTCTCAAAGAAGACAAGCTCAATAAGTCGAGAGCTTACACAAGTTCCAAGAAAGAGGAACTTCTTCTCAAAATTTGCAAAATATTAAGGTCAACATGCAAGAATCCAAGAAGCCCTTTGAAAAGAACAATCAAATTGAGAAACATCCTTCAAAGTTTGCTCCAAAAGAAGGGAGTACGAGCGCTAGACCACTCCAATATTTTAAGTGTCAAGGCTTTGGCCATAGGATGAGTGAGTGCCCCAGTAGGAGAGCCTTTATGGTGAAGTATGAAGAAACTCATATAGTGATGAAGATGTGCGAAAGTGTGAGAGGGAGGGTGATGAGGGTAATCATGAGCATAATGAACTTGGGAGTAATGAGGAACAAGATGATGGTGATATCACTTTTCCACTTTGTTTGGCAAGGAAGGTGATGACATGTATGACCCTGCCTCAAGAAGAGGAGTTTCCCATACCAAATTGTGTAGTGAGAGAGAAATTGGCTCTTTGTGAGGATGAGGAGGAAGGGAGAGAGTTGCCACAAAATCCATCTAACACCTTTTGTTTTTCATCTTATCAAAAGGACTATTTTTTAGTTACCCAAGGAAAAGACTTACTAAAGGAGTCCTCAAGTGAAGAACTTCCATGCTTGGAGGAAAGAAGGGAGGCCATGGTGACCTCTTCAATTGATAAATTAAATTTATCATTGGTAACTCAAGGTGAAGAGGATCCTTTGAATGCATACCAAGGTAAAATATCTCATCCTACTACTCCAACTTGTTTTAATGCACTTGATGTCAATTTGAGTATGAGAGATATTTTACCTTGCATTGAGCTTGATTTGTTTCCAACTAGTGGAATGATTGAATTGAAAAAGAGTAACTCATTGAGCTTATCTCTTGATGATGACACTATAACTTGCTTTGCTCATAGAGGTCACGTGATGGTAAAGCCTTTGAAAAATGATTCTTGTCTATTTGAGGGAGATAACACATGTCTTGAATTTTCTATTCCTAGTGAATATTCTTTCTTTAATTCCAATGGTTTATGTGAGGATGATGGGACCATTTATGAAAATGTGCCTAGTGGAGTGAAATATGATAATGATGTTGTAGCTACTTGGGTGGGTTACAAGTTGTATGATAATCCACTGTGGGATGTTGATACTCAACCCCTTGATAAAGTTCTTTTCATCAAGGATTGTAATGCATTTGTAGGGGTGGGTAGTTTTGACAATAGTCTTAATGTGCCAAAGGAGAAGGAAGTTGACTTACTTGCTTACTTGAGGAACCCCGCTAGTCATCTTTCTCTCTCTAACGCTATTGATTTTGAGTCCTTGTATGATTCTCCTCCCATTTGTGATGATGGTATTCATGCATGTCTTTATTCAAGTGACTCATTCTCATGTGATCCATTACCCGATGAGAATACCAGTGAGGAAAGTTATCTTAGTGCTAAGAGTATAGTATCATCCTTGAGTAGCCCTATGTCGATAGATAAGTTTGACTTTGATGTTGTGAGTGATTTCGATTATGGCTATGGTATTGCTTTGGTAGATATTTTTCTTGCTAAATTATTTTCGTGTCAAGTCTCTTGTGATTGTCAAAAAGCATGTGCGTCCAATGGGGATTTTACATTTGAGTTTGAGCTAAAAGACACTTTCCTCTACTATTTGTTTGCTTATGATGATTGTCATTGTGAGATGATCCTCGTGTATCTCTCTAGTACTAATGAATTTTGTAATAGAGGCATGTTATCTTCTTGTTGGATGTGTGTAGGAGACCCCTGAAATTTGAGGATAAATTCTTTTTAAGATGGGAGAATGATGCAATCCTAATTTCCCCAAGGTCTCTTACGTGGAATCAAGGCGAGGAGTTTCAAAGATCACAAGGAGTATACATGGAGATGAGCACACGTGAGCATACTTTGGCACCATTTCGGAGATCCCAAGTGTGGAAGATAGCATGTAAAGACGGATTGGAGAAAGGGAATAAAGATGGCTATGCTTGCAAGGAGGCTATTACTTAAAGGCTAGTATTTTCAGATTTCAAGTTCTAGGAAGACAACCAAACAAGACCCTTACTTCATTAAGGGTAGATATTTAATAGCATAGTTGTCTTCCTCTTTTATCTAGTATAAATAAGAGTATGTTTATTTCCCTAGGTAGATTTTGACTATTGATATTTACAAACACTTGAGTGTTGAGAGCTTGTGTAAGCCTTGGATTGTAAACTTGTTGAGAGGAAAGGTTGCTTGGGAGTCAAATCTCTTGAGGTCTTCCTAAGAGTTTGGTACTTTTGTTATTGCATTTAGGAGGTCTTAACTATTATAGAGTTTTGGTTGCCTATTTGTTATTTCTCTTGTGTCAAATTATCTATCCTTTACTTTTTTTGTTGTCTTCTTGTCTGTCCATTTCCGTTATTGTATCATTCCCGCTTCTCGAAACTACAAAACCTTGAGGAAATCCTAAATACATCCTAAGCTCTTGAATATCCCCTTCTTCAACAACCTTCAAAGCTGCGATTTTAGGATTTACTCTACCTTGAAGATATAGGTATAGGACCCTAACTTTATCCTTTTTTTAATTTATTTTTGGGATATCAGCTTGTCATATTTCCTATTTTTATTCATAGTTGTATCTTCAAATTTTCATTATAGTCATGGCTAGGATGAAAAATGTGTCAATTTTTTTTAGAAAGATGAATCAATAAGTAAAATATCTGTTGGGAAAGGCAAATCGATGGTCGAGTCTGTTAGAAATAACAGGTAAGATCGAAAAAGGTTGAGAGTAGAGGAGGGAGTAGATGAAGACTTAGTGTTGCGTAATTACATGGATAAACAAAAAAAGTATTCTAATAAACGATTACAAAAAGAAAAGAATGGTGATGTTCATGAAAAAGAAGAAGAGGAAGAAGAAGAAGAAGAAGTGGAAAATAATGTTCAAAATGAAGGTGAAAATGATGATGTTAAAGAAGAAGAAGAAGAAGAAGAAGAAGAAGAAGAAGAACAACAACAACAACAACAAGAACAAAAAGAGGAGGAAGAAGATGACGATGAAGAAGAACAAAAAGAAGAGGAAGAAAATGATGAAGAACAACAACAACAACAAGAGGATGTTGATGAGATGACCATAGACCTCACACGTTATGTATTGATCACATGGAGGGCTAAGCTTGATGGTACTTTTCCTGGCAAAATCTCAGTGAGGTCTAAGATGGCAGTTTTTTTCGAATTGCTAAAAATTATTAATGCTCAAGGACTTACCGAAGATTTTGAACACTCCTGTTTTGGCCACTTCATGTCATTGTCAACTCTATGGAATGGATTCAATGGAAAATTTGTTTATTCTCTTCATCTTCGTCAAGTTACAAAGAATGAGAAGAAGCATGGGTTGTGGTTCATAGTGGAGGTAGTACCCTGCTATTTTGGGTTGAGGGAGTTTGCACTAGTCACAGGTTTGAATTGCCGAGCTTATCCCAGTGAGGAAATGAAGAAGACCATTTTCTCAAGAGGTGTGGTTTTTTTAATAAACTAAAACAGCTTACCGGACCGACGGGGTTGGCCACTGCTGCACTGCTGAAATTGGTTCAAGCAAAAGGTAAATTGACCAATTTAAAGAAGTTTAAGACTATAATGGTTGTATTTATCCATACTATCTTGTTGGCTCATGATGTTGTGAAAAAAGCTGATAAGAAATGGATCATTATGCGGCTAGTATTAATTTCTTTGAGAAATGCTTCAAGCTGACCTTTGAATGTTTTAAGAAGGTGGACATTCCGAAGATGTATAGACTATCTTGTGAACAAAAGCAACCACCATAGTATGCTCTTTATGGCTACCCTGGGCCTTCGTTGTAAGTATTTTATTACGAACCAATATGCAGATTATATTATTATAGATTAGTCATTGCTATCTTATTGCTTATTCTACTTATTTGTTTACTATAGACATGGGCATACGAAGCTATGTCATTTGCTGGCAAAACTGCTATCCTATCTAAACAATGTCCTTTGCCGATTCCGAGGATTTTGAGATGGCAAATGGAGGAGAAGCCTGAAGCTGTTGATCCTTCTAAAAATGCAATTGACAGTCGTACAGTAATGATACGAACCTATTAATGCATTAGAACTTAGGTTAGTGATTGTCTATTCTGATTTAATCTGTTGTTGTTTCTGTTAACTTAAGGTGGTGAGACCTTTTCTACACCCCGATGATGCGGAGAAGAGAAGGACTACATTAAAAATCTTATAGATTATGACAACAAAGTACTAGACTTGAATATTGATGCTCTAAAGAGGGAGATTGGGGATACTCGTCAATTTCACGTGAAAAAATGAACTTGCATCTGGTCTGGGCACGAACATGATCATGATGAAGACTAAGTTCAAGACCGAGATCTTGGAGGACTGGGTAAAGAGATGTGCAACCATTGTGGTCGTGGGCTGAGTGTCATAGCAAATAGATTGACATCGATTAAGGAAGAACTCGTTTGCATTCGCAAATTGCTCGAGGGAAAACCAAAAAGGCATTCTAAATGTGTTTCTCCTTCAGTTAGGTCCAGTAGGAAGAGGATCAGGAAGGCATTACAATATGCCAATGCTAAGAAGTCCAAAGGTAATGTCAACTTTTGTGACATTCAAGTTAGTTAGTAGAAACTGTTATGGTCTATTGTCAATTCTGTGTTACTCACCTCTGTTAATTTTGACCCAGTAATTGTTCTTACTGGTTCTCCTTTGAGTGATCCTGCCCATGTCACCAGTGGTGATGGCTCTTCTAGTCCTCTGCTTGATTATGCTGATGATACTAATTGCAAGCCTCTTCCTTATTCTCCTTTGGGTTATCCTGCTCATGTCCCCAATGCTGATGGCCCTTCTAGTCCTTTGCCTGATCATGTTGATTCATTGTATCTTCTTGTTGATTCTGTTGTTCTTGGTGATGTTGCTGGTGAGCCTGGTGAGGTTGCTGATTCTGTTGTTGCTAGTGAAGATATATCACCCGATAGACGAATAGTTGATGTCTTAGAAAAGCTAGATGGCGAGATTGGCATTGAAGAGGTTGGAGATGTTGGATAAAATGGCTATGAGACTGCCAATGATGAAGTTGTTTGAACAATTATTTTGGAAAAATTATTTAGATTTATTTTTGGAACAATTATTTAAGTTACTTTTTTGTATAACTGCAAATATTCCAGTAAATTTGCCTAACGAACCAATTATTATAACAGATGTTTTGTGTAGTGAGTCTAATGGTGAAACAAATTTGCCTAAGGTGGAAGCATATTTTTGCAAATTCGATTACCATTATTTATTTATTTATTTTATTTCAAAATTAGTTTATTTATAACGGATGTTTTGTCTAGTGGTCTAGGGGTGCAATATTCCTGTAATTTTGCCTAAGGAACCAGTTATTTTCACTGGTCACCATTAACCGCTTATTATAATGGATATTTTGTCTAGTGGTGAAATATTCCTGTAAATTTGTCCAAGGAACCAGTTATTTTCACTAGTCACCATCAACCAGTTATTATAACGGATGTTTTGTCTAGTGGTCTAGTGGTGAATTATTCCTCCAATTTTGCCTAAGGAACTAGTTATTTTCACCGGGCATTAACCAGTTATGATAACGGATGTTTTGTCTAGTGGTCTAGTGGTGAATTATTCCTGTAATTTTGCCTAAGGAACCAGTTATTTTCACTGGTCACCATTAACCAGTTATTATAACGGGTGTTTTGTCTTGTCGTCTAGTGGTGAATTATTCCTGTAATTTTGCCTAAGAATCCAATAATTTTCTGTAAGTCTAGTGGTGAGAGAATCTTCCAGTAAAATTGCCTGACGTATGCAAACAAGAATATCAAAAACAATAAAACATAACATCAATTAAATATTCATATATTTCAACATAACATCACTTAAAACATAACAATACATTAAAACTTAAACATGAGGAGGGGATTTTAGGAGGGGGGGAGGGGGGGGGGGGGGCGGTCATGAAATCATCCAAGTTAATCCCTGCCAAAAGACATAGGGTCCTTAGCATGCGAGCAATGCGCCTCATGTTCATCTCCTGGCGCTCAGCATCCTCGTTTATACGTTGAGTTAGTCAATTCAGATCGATTCTAAAGTTGATACGGTCTGGACAAACGTGGTTTCTCCTTGGCGGCATTTTGGATCAAGATGAAGAAAAGATGAATATATATATATAAAGATTGCAAGTGAGAAGAGGAAGAGGTGTGGTTGTTGAATTTATAAGAGTGAAAGGTGTAGAGGTGTGATTTCGTGCTTCAGTGATCCATTGCATCGATTGGTGCAGTGACAATTAAATCACTTCGTTTTACTAGTTGATTTGACTATGGAAAGATGAACAACTGGAGTCTATTAATAATCATTTTTAGGATATTAGTGTAGCATGTCTTTATAATATAATAAAATACTCGTATACAATAACACTTAAATTTGTAAAAACTTAAAATGGTGACTAAAAGTTATGTTAACGGCATGAAGGTGGTGACTTGATGTATGAATTATTAAAAGTAATGTGTAATTACACATTAACTACGACATAAATTACACTTCAAACATTACATTATCTAAGTATTACTCTTCACAACTATTGATATTGATGTTTTTTTGTAATATTTCACCAATAATGATTTTTTTTTTTTTTGTAATATTTCAACAATATTGATGTTTTTGGTCATGCATAAACAAAATTCCATGAGATTAATATTTTGATAATCATGTTTTTGAATTAAAAAAGACAATTTATGTATTAATTTGGGATTTTGTGTTTGTGATCTTGACTATTCTAATAAATTGTTCGTCTGGATAGAATAAATCCACCCACACCCCTACTCTAAGTAATCATTGCATATATTAATATGAGTACGCGGTTTTCTCATGTCTCAAAGCACTTCATTAAGTAGTTTCAACTATTACCAATACCCAATACTCGATAAGCTTAGAAGGTAAATACCATAATTATCCGTAGATTAAACTTATTTTGAAATACCATAGTTAATACATAATTGAATTTTTTGGGGGGAAATTAGAATAACAATGATCCTTATGGTGTAGTAGAATCCAAATACAGTCTATTAGAAAACACACTTATGAAACCTCTCTTGATAAGGTGTTGTTTCACGTAAAGGTGCCTTGTAAGGGGAAAATTAGATCAATCCTGAGAGTGTATTAGTATAGCAATGGTCCTTATGGTGTAGTAGAATCTAAATACAGTCTATTAGAAGACACACTTATGAAATCCTTCACGTAAAGATGCCTTGTAAAGGGAAAATTAGATCGGTCCTGATAGTGTATTAGAATAGAAATGGTTCTTATGGTGTAGTAGAATCTAAATACAGTCTATTAGAAGACACACTTACGAAACTCTTCACGTAAAGGTGCCTTGTAAGGGGAAAATTAGAACGGTCCTGATAGTGTATTAGAATAGCAATGATTCTTATGGTGTAGTAGAATCCAAATACAGTCTATTAGAAGACACACTTATGAAACCTGTCCTGATAAAGTGCTGCTTCACGTAAAGGTGCCTTGTAAGGGGAAAATTAGAACGGTCCTGATAGTGTACTAGAATAGCAAAGGTCCTTATGGTGTAGTAGAATTCATATACAGGTTCCGCCTCACTTCAAGGTGTCTTTTCACCTTTCAAGGTGCCTTTTCGCCTTTCAAGGTGCATTTTTGCTTTTCGGGTCTATAAATACCCCGCTTCATGAATTCAGTGACATTCACAATTCAATTTCATCAGCCAAACCACCAGACGACATAATCACTATGGATCAAGCAAATGGACTACCAAATGGTGCACCAAATGGTGGACCAAATGGTGTACCGAATGGACAAGAAAATGGTCATGTACAACGAATGATAAGCCGTTTGTTATGAGATTTTAGAGGTCTAGAAACTGACATAAGGGATCTAAATCGTGAAATCAATCGCTACAACACTAAACATTGGGCTTACCAGGGACGGTTTGAAGAACTCAACAAGGCCGTCAGAAGAATAGAGAGGATACTCACTATACTTCTCGAGGAAAGGGGACAGGCTCTTGCAGAAATCAACAGCCCTCCTATTGCAGACTTCAATAGCCCTGCCAATTCACCCCCTCATAATGCAGACTTCAACAGCCCTACCAATTCACCCCCTCATAATGCCTAATTAGTTTTTGATCATATAGCATATTTACTATTCTGCCCGGATGTGATCATTCATATTATATTAATGCTAATGATGATGATGTCTATTTCTATTTCGTATTATTTCCGATTTCAGTACAAATTTATTTTTTCCATGTTCAAATCCTACATTTTTCTGTACAATTCGTCAATTGGTCCAGTTTTAATTCTGAATATAGAATATCTGCAGTTATGATAATCGTAAAGGCGGTCTAGTGATCAGTTTGCCTATCATCCAATTTGAAATCTAAATCGCATATCTGAATTATAATATCCGTAAAGGAGCTCTAATACCATCGATTCTAAATATGTATCAGGAACACTAAATATTACAATTAATTCAATATCTTGACAATACAATGGAAGTTTCAAGTTCACAACACAACACAACAAATTCAAGAAGTTTAAACTAAAAAAAAAAAAAACACAACATAGAAGATTATTACAACAACTTGAAGGAAAACAAAGCAGTCTCCATTGCGTGACAAAGCTTTTGGGCAGGTCGTCTTCTTGTTGCCATATTTTTTACACATTGAGCATTTATATCTCCTCTTCCTAGATATAGATGTTTCCCCGGTATCCATAGTATGGATTCGACACCTTTTCCGCGATCGATGATTTATTTTCATGAAAGATAGCATCAATGCATTTACAAACGCCTTTGTGGTCATTGATGCCCACGGAAAAAACCAGTGTCATTTATAAGGCTTTGGCAGGCTTGTGTTGTAGCATACTCTGTTGAGCCATATTTGTTGAAACCAATGGCAAAATCGTCATAATTTTGTAATTTTCTTGACAAGGATTATTCCTGGATTCTTCAACAAATAATTATGGTTGGGGGGGGGGGGGGTGATGTTTCCACCGTGGCATTTGAACCTCCAACAGAACTCTCAGCCACATTTATCCTTAGAATGGGCCTAGAACCATCACAAGCAATATTAAGAAGATATAGACGGACATGATAATCCGTCTTTATGAATGCAGGAGCTATTTTTTCCCTAGTTGACTCAACACTAATCATAAAACTAATCGTCACATCTATAGGCGAGCATTTCAGCTGACCACTTTCAACCAACTGTTTATATGTACATGGCCTTTGAATTTCAATTAGTACCATCACGTTTGTTCTGGAATGCCAAATCCAACAATCTGAAGTCTCCACCCATTCACCATAATATTCTCCGTCTACTACAATACCATCCTCCATAACAACTAAACTAGACTAATAAAAGAACGGCTAGTCTAAAATAAGCTCGAACTTCAATCAAATAAATCTTGTACATCAGAGCTGATTAAACAGAAATAACTAGAAAAAATATTAATTGTTTATTAAAACAAAATTTGTAGAGATCTGCATAACCACAAAATCAAATCCTCACAAATTCAACAACGGATTCTACAACTTACCAGGGGAAGTGTGGTGACCAATTTCGATGATTTGAATGCACAAGCATTTGAACTCATAAATGCACAAGCAATAATGAACTCATAAATTGGTGAGCAAAATTTCGATGATTGTAATGAAAATTTTCGGGAAAAAAAATGGAGGTATCCTAGCAGGACGAATAGAGGGAGCTGAGGGCTATGAATACGAGCAAGACGAAGGGGCATGGATAAATATACTTTACAATCAAGAATGAGCTAGGGGAAGGGAATTAATGGATGTAGTTGTGAAGAAGAAGAAGTAGTTGGGGCAGGGTTTTTTGCTATTTTGGGGAAATTATTAATAATTTGATTCAGACAAAAGTGTAAATTTTTAAAACTTGGGGCTGGTTTGAAAGCTTGGAATAGTTTTTATTTTTTTATTTTTTAAATCGTTGGAGGAAAGTGTAATTTTTTAAACTTGGGGGCTTATTTTGAGGCCCCAATAACTTGTCTTCACTTAATTAGCCTTAATCCTAGATGAGGTCCTCCTTAATAAGTCTTAATTCTAAATGGGGTCCTATCACCTAATAATTAAAACTTGGGTCCAGATTCCAAATAAAAACTTGTTTGGGGCCCTGTCACCACGCTTTCTCAAGTTTCAGTTTTTACAAGTTGGGACTATAACGTAAAAGATTATCTGCAAAAACAAAGTGTGTGAAAAGAAATTTCGTGCAGGTTTAGGGGACAAAGCTCGTATTAAGCCATTAATTCAGCTGCATTTTTTTGTCCTGACTAAGGTTTTGAGTGTGAATTGATTGCTTTTACACCCAAAAATGTGCAACATCTGAAAATGGCTGGTGGAGACAAAAAAAGAAAAGAAAGAAGAAGTGTCTGCAGAAGAATTCCACAAAAACCACAATAGGAACAAAGGAGTTTGCGTGTGTTCTAGGACTTTAATACAATGTATCCAAAATTGCCTTGTTCAGACTGCTATGCAGTAATGAAATCAATTAAGACTAAGAGATATTTTCTTTGTTTAGTAGAGTAGTATTTTCTTGGGTCAACTTAGAAAAGCAAGTTTACCAGTGGCAGGTCCAAATTATAGTACTAACTTGGACTACTATAGTAGATAGGATGAAAAAGCAAGTATATGGTGAGTTGGTGACTAAGATAAGCACTGTGGTTATTTAAAATCCTTTAATAGATTTTTCACTTTAATCCCCTTTTCTTTTTTTTTTTTTTTAAATTTATTTTACTTGAAAATCAGCAGTTGGGCATGAAAATTCTAAATACAAATTGAAATTGTATTTGAAATTTGGAAAAAAAAAAACATGTAAAAGCCTATTTTTTCTCTTTCAATACATTCAAACAACCAAAAATTCTTTGCAAAAACTATAACCAAACACAACTCTATCTTAAACTTTAAAGTCTCAAATAAAGTAAAAAAAAAATTGGTTTTCGCGGCCAAACACCAACTAAATGTGGGGTTCGGCTCTTTGTGTGAGTTTTACTTCAAACAACATACGAAGTCCTACTTTCAGTCTTTCACAACTTCAGTCAGCACGTCAAAGGGTGAAAAAAAACAGATCAGAGTTGTGTCAACATCTATTGTGACTAATGGAGGAAGGTAGACGATAGAAGAAAAATGATCATATTTTTTCCTTCACTAATGATTTGAGGTCAACCGTGAGATTTAGTTCAATCTTCTTTTATATTTTTTTGTCGAAAAGGTCCGGATATGTTTTAAAGTATTCAAAATTGAGCAAATATAATCTTCCTTAATTACTAGTTTAGCTCACATATTCTTTACCGTTCAACAGTTGGTTTAAGGATGCCTTAATTTAACTGGAGTCTTTAGTTAACCTAATTAGTTGATTAAAAAGCAAACAAGGGCCAAATATTCATAAAGTAAGTGAAATTGAGCAGATATATCCTTTGTTAATAATACCAAAAATGATACTCAATCAAATTTGATTTTCTCTAATTTAATCAAGTTAAAAAAAAAAATTAGCTTTTGGGCACAACCTTCTTCCAACCTCACTGATTTTTATAACAGTATTTCTCCTCTGAGAAAATCGACTCTCGAGGATTATTGATTTAGACACTATAATTAAAGCTTTAACACAAGCTTTGTTTAATTATTTTTTTAATTATATATATAATAACATGATGTAAATTTATCTCGCCCTTAATTTAGGACACAAGTGTAGTGTAAATAATACATGAATAGACCGTAAATAAACTCAGGACACTGAAGAACAAAATATATTTATGAATTATGATTTTCATCATCGAAGATATAAAAACGATATATTATTTACATTGTTAGTATGTAAGAAAATATGTTTGGCTTTAGTTATTATATAAACATGACTAGAAAAGAAATGTTAAATATATATATTTATATATATGTACATGTTAAAGAAATTTTAAACTATTAACGAAGGGCATATCTGGTCAATTATGCATACTTTATGGGCATATTTGTCATTTTTGGCTTATTAATCACCTAATTAATTGTGACTCCAGTTAAATTAAGAAATATTTGGATCAACTATTGCAAGGTTAAAGGCATATGTGAACTAAACTATTAATGAACGACATATCTGCTCAATTTCAAATACTTTATGGACACATTTGAACATTTTCTGTATTCTTTTTTAAGTTTACCTTATAGTAACAAATTCCACTAGTGTGGTTTAGAGCGTATGCCGTATCTTTTCCTTCAAACTATAAATGCACGGGTTTGAATTGAAGTAGTGTCACAATAATTGTTTCTGTTAGTCTTTTTTAAGTCTGATTTCTTTGTATTGTTTTAATTTTATCGGATATTTCTGAAGGTTCTCCTTTTTATTAAATAGGGTTTAGACTGTGTTACTTAACATCTCTATTTCATCTTTAATTCTTCAACCGATCATATTACATAGTTGAAATCTGTAAAGTCTATGAGAAATGATATTTAAAGCCTATTGTGTGAATAGGCAGAGAATTGAGTCCCCATAAGGCCCACAAAAGAGCAGAGGGTAAAAATGGCGGGAACCGTCTCGGAAAAATGGCGGGAACCTTTTTTATTATTTTGTTTGGAAAAAAATATTTTATTTTCAAAATACTACTACTGTACTAGTGATTTTGAAGTGTTTGGGTTTTGTTTGGAATGGAGGAAATATATTTGAAACTATTTTTAAATTTTTTCATGTTTTATTGGCTTAAATATTGTGAAAAATATTTTCTTAAAAAAACACATTTTTCTCTAATCTTAGGAAAATAACACTTGCTGGAGGAGGAAAGTCATTTTCCGAAACTCTTTTCAAGCCATTTTCAACTAATCGTTCCCACCCTACTCCGCTCCCAAAAGTTTAAAAAAAAAAAAAAAAAAAAAAAAAAAAGATAGTTTTTCTACTTTATTTACCATACCAAACATCAAAATACATTAAGAAATAAAAATATTTTCCTTGAACAAACCATTGTTGAAGTCTTTTAAATGTATCCGATATAATGTGAATCCATGAATTTACATCTTGAGATTATTTGAACTAGAAGAATTTAATCACTCCCAGTGTGTACAACAAACTACGTTATTTTAATTTACCATGTTAACTGAGAAATTCAAATGAGAATACAAATTTATTAACAATGACTAATTAATAGTAATAAAGTTTGTGTAATTAACATTAATCATGTATTCATTGGTATGATACAAACATCATATGCAATTGAATATTTTCTTTATTTGAATAGCCGCAAAGAATATATGATGATGGTTGAATGGACAACGTATATGCAAATTGCAAAGAAAGATTTGATTGGGATAAACATGAGACATAATGGAACGTGTTTCTTCTATACTTGATGTGAAAATGACGTTTTGGGTTGCAATTAGGGAAGGCTTTAATAATCTCCACAGGCCTCTTTCTTTCGGCGCCAATAGAATTTTCAACATTACTATTTGGTATTAATGACATCTTTCTTCAACGAAAAAAAAACACAAAGAAGAAAGCAAGAATGCAAAAGAAAAAAAAGTGGTATTTGATGCTTTAGAGTTTAGACTACGGCAAATTAAAGACAAGATGGAAAGTCATTTTCCCACTCTCTTTCACTTTAATTTGGATTAGAATTGAGGAAATTGTATAAAGTTCTTGCCCGGCATGCCGACCCACTTTGTTTTCACTATAATGATGTAATGTACTAATAATATTCTCTGGATTAAGGATTAGATATGTGCATAACTTATAATATACATAGTGTTTTTACTACCCTCCAAAAGAACTATCAAAGAGAAATAGATTTCGACATTTGGCATTAGAATGTGTTATAATTAAAGCAAAGCAAGCTTAGTCCTGCAAAACAAAATGTCACAAATCGATATGTATCACGAATTTGCCGTTTTGTAATCATTATCCAGTTGGATTCCCGTATCAAATTAGTTAGTTTTATGTTGGTACTCAACGTAAAATTAATTAATTTATGATAAATTTTCATAATATAAATGTGATTGAAATGTGCTCACCTAGACACACATTACATCAACACCCGAATGTGATGATAAATACGTTAAGGGTCCATCACGTTGCCAACTGAATCTAAGAGAAGTTTAAATAAAGCGACACGATAAGTACAAACTTATAAAACTAAATCTAATTTAAAATTGAGGATTACTTGTTGTAGAAATAGTATGTCTTGGATTGTCATGGAAAAATGTTGATAATCACGATTCGGAATATTTTTATTCTTGTATCTCATCAACTTTAAGTATTAGAATTGAAGTAGCTATATTTTTTAAGTGCGATAACTATATTTTGTAAATGTTGAACATTATGATTTATCTGTGTCAAGCAAGCCTATTAAAGTAGGGTGTGTTCCGTAAGAGATTTTTATTTTTATTTTTAATCAAGGCTTGAATTCAAAATTACTTGGATAAAAATAAAGAAATTTTATCTATTCCACTAAATTATTGGTGGTTGATTTAGTGAACTACGATCATTAATACGGAGAAGAAATGAAAGTGACAAAACAAGATAGCATATTTCCTCAATATACTCTTTAGTAGACGAAAAATAATAGGTACAAGAACATATTAATGTTATCTCACTCCTGATTTTGTGTTTTTAGGGGTCCTTTGGTACACAGTATACGGTGAGATATCCCTGCACTAATTTTGTGATTAATTTTATACCATATTTGATAGAAGATATAAATTTATCTAAGTATAAAATGAAATCCAAACTTATAGATGGATATCTTACTTTATCCCATTAACCTTGGGATTATTTTATCACATAGATAGGATAAATTAGTCCCAAGATTATAGTCCCAAAAGTACTGGATCAAAATCGGCAGAAAAAATCAATTAACAAATTATTTTTAAAATTTGAACAAAAACAGAAACAGGATTCATTATCAACATTTCAGTAAACGAACAGTGGCGCTCGGCACGTCTTTATCCACAAATAGTAATGAAACAGCAAAGGCTTCCAGCAGAGTGCATTTGTTATTATAGTACCTTTTTTTGCTATAATTGAAAAAACAATTGTCAATTATTAGTACTTTTCTCTTTCAATTTACGTGTCATTGTTTTAAAAGTAATTAAAAAATAATGTGTTTTTAAATTTTGATTTTACTATACGACGAAATATTTTTTAGTTTTTCTTGTGTTAAAATTTTTTAAAAAACATTTTTTTAGAAAAATAAACTCCCAAAACAGAAAAAAAAAAAAAAAAAAGACTGCCTAAGGACAAGAAAATAAGTTCTATAAGTTGTATTCCAAGTTCATTGTCGTATACCCTCCGTCATTCATTGACTACCCCACTCCCACTATCCCTAACTCCCGACTCCCCTACCCATCATCATAGTGTTCGTTTCTAAATTACAAATAAATACTCTTTAAACAATATTTTTTTTCCTCCCTTCGTTCAATTTATGTATACCTATTTTCTTATTAATCCGTGCCAAAAAAATGAAGCATTTTTATATTTAGATACAATTTACCTTTATGCAATGATTTATAGTCACACAAAATATATGTGACTCATTTAACACTACAACTTTAAAAGTCTTATCTTCTTTCTTAAACACTGCCACAATCAAATGAATTAGCCTCATATAAATTCAAATCAAGGAAAGACTTACTTAGCAAACATTTAAAAATGGGTAAAAAAAATCACATATTTTCCACGAAAATATTTGTCTTCATACTAAAAACACCTTAATAAGATAATATAATTACACAAAATTTTAGACTTGATTTTATTTCCTGACTTGATTTTATTTCCTAATCTCCATATCCAGTGAAATAATTTTAAATAAATTGGAATTAGACAGAATTCGAGTACTGGAGTACTACTTTATCATGGTACTTGTAGATTTATCTATTTAATTCAATTTAAGTGTGTAGTTCGTGTCCACGTAAAAAATACGGATTGCTTATTAAAGAAGGAAGGCGGGAAATAAGCGCCGGCTGTGTCGGAGCTATGACAACGACGGGCCGTAACTATTACGTGGGGCAAGGACGGCCGTTAATTTGAAACGGAAAATTGATTTTTTATACCCGAGATATTTGATTTTTTTACCCGGGAAAATTATTCACTTAAAAAAAAAAAAAAAAAAAAACTTAATGGATGATAGAAGGAATAAATAGGGCAAATCAATTCATATAGTATCATTTTCTGATGTATAATTGTTTTTTGTTCTAAATATTTGCCATTTGAGCAAATGAATATGTTTCTAAATATTTAGAAACATTTTACAAAAATAAAAGTTATTTTTTTTATATTCTTTTTCAATCTTACTCAGATCGGAGTCAGAATTCAAAGCTTATGAGTTTTGAATTCTAAAATTTTTAAGTGACTAGGTTTCAAATTAATAATGTGTAACTTTTGGAAAGATGAATAAAATGTAATCAGTTCTGTCTTAAAAAAACAAATTAATAATGTGTAGTACATATTCAATGAACTTTTAAAACAAACACTCTGTAACCGACCTGCTCCCCCCACCACTCTCCATCCTTACCGCTTCAATTAGGGAGTGTTCATTAAGGCCCCGTTTGGACATGGTTTGAAATCATATTTGGACATACAATTTGGATATTTTAAGTTGTATTTTCTCTTATAGACATAAAAATCCCACAAATTGTGAAAACTATCAAAACATTCTCAATTCTTATACAATCTTACCAAATGAGCAAATCATAGTTTATAACAAAATTAGTATACTACTAGAAGGCTTTTCTAAAAAAATGCAACATCAATTAATCAAACTTTACTTCAATAAAATCGAAAATTTAACATGAATAGTAATGTAACTACTATTTAATATAATTTTCCCACATAAATTAAAGGTTGGCAGACATAAATAAAGGTTAGTGGAAGTTAATGAGATTGGTAAATGATTAATAGGGGTGATTATTAATATTTACCAACTTATGAGTCTTTTTTTTTATAAAATATTAACTTATGGGTTAAATTTTATATTTAAAAAAGTTGAAACCATGGTTTCAAATCCCAAACCATGATTTTTGGATGATTTGGGTTCAAACCATGGTTTCAAAACAAGTTTCAAACCATAATCGAAAATGACCAAACGACCAAACGTTTTATGGTTTACAAAAACTTGAAAATTGATGGCCAAACGCCTACTAAATTATATGAATTTAAGTTATACACATCAACAATGGAATGAATTTTTTATACCATAAAGGTAACTTAACAATTTATAGTAAGTTACGTATTATCTATTCTATATTATTGATTAATGTTATTAAATCCTGTTATCAACCGTCACAATTTAAGTCACCTCATTATGTAAAATTTATTTTGTCGTGAACATCGTGTGACAACGGATGTGAACAAAAAAGAATTCCAACTGTATCTTCAACCATGAGACTGCCTCACAGCAGAAATGACAGTCTTATAGTTGCCACAAGCATGTGTTTTCATTTGTATTGAAAGTTGACCACCTGCCACTTGAAATTAACAAAAATCAGCAGTGATTGTTGGTCCGTTTATAAACCAAAAACCAAGTGCGGCAAATAAAGACAAAATGGACAGCCAACTTGATGGATGGTCTTCCTAACCTTATTCACTTGGATGTAATTCATAGTTAACCTAAGTTAATTTTTTATTTAAATTCTTGTTTCTTGTCTTTGAAGTTGTTTTGACTTAGAGAGCAGGTGAAGTCGTAGACAAACACGCCACATGCTTTAGGTCCATTTGACAAAAAGTAGTTATAGTTACTAGTATGTTTAAGATGCTCACTTATTAATGATAATCTATAACACTTGATATTTGTGCATAAAAAATCTTTGATATTTTCGCCATTCCAATAGAGATGTACATTCAAATTTTTGTTTCTTACTGTTGTAGGAAGTGATAAATTCAGAATTTCAATGGAGGTAGGTAGTCAAGGCTTAATAGATAGTGGTGGAGCTAAAGGTAAGGAATTAAGGGAGTTCAAATGAATTTTACATTGTACAAGTAGGGTAGAAAAAAATATATCCTTGTATATGTATAGATGATTAAATTCTCTTAATATAAGAGAAGCTTCACCCAAAGTTGTGGCCTAGTGGTCAACCCAAGAAATTGAGACTACGAAGTCTCGAGTTCAAATTCCAAAGAAAGACAAAAAAAAAAAAAAAAAGAAGGTGATTTCTTCCCATCTGTTCTAGTCTTGGTGGAGAGAGTTACCTGGAACCTGTTGCTATTGCTGGTGGGGGGTGGCAAGTATCCCGTGAAATTAGTCGAGGTGCCCGCAAGTGGCTCGAACAAAGATGATTATCAAAAATATATATATATATATATATATATATATATATATATATAAGAGAAGCTTCTATATATGATAATTTTGCACTTTCTTGAATCCCCTTGTTAGTATTACTGGTGTCTCGACCCAAAATTTCCACTAACAACCCCCTCAATAAATGTATAACAAACAAATCGAAATGGATACTTAAATCCTAACCAAACACAATAAGGCGATAAATCCAAAACTAATATCTAAAAATCCAATACAACAATAACAACAACAAGCCAAGTATAATCCCACCATGTGGGTCCTGGGAGGGAGAGAGTGTGTCCTAACCCCCACCTGAAAGGTAGGGCGGTTGTTTCCGAAAGACCCTCGGCTCAAGAGAGGAGAAGAGAGGAAGATAAGAGGAAAACAAGACAAAAGGTCAGATAGGAATATCTAAAATCCAATGCGAAACTGAAATAGGTCTAGGCCTACAAACTGAGTCAAGAGCATCTAAGAGTTTTAACAGTACAAGATAACATCCGAAATAGAAATAAACTAGTAAATATAGCTTGTCTGGTTGGATGATTCCACCATAGTACTTTAACTCACGTAATTTCTTTCGATCTCAACTTTTGAACATGTCTATCCACTACATCCAGTAAGACCCTTTATAAGTCAAGTTCTCATCAAATTGCATTGACGCAACTTCAATGATATGAGACGGGTCCTGAAAATATTTTTGAAGTATAAACACATTAAACACCGCATGCACAATTGACAAGTCATGCAGAAAGGCAATTTTTTAAGCCACCGCCTTAACCTTCTTTAAGATCTCATAAGGTCAATATACTTTAAGCTCAACTTGTCTTTCTTTCTAAACCACATCAAGTCCCCTCATGGATGAAAGCTTCACCCGATCACCGTCTATAATTCAAAGGCACGACTTCTCGTATTCGCATAGAACTTTTGCTTACTCAAAATTGCTTGAATTCATTCTTGTATCACTTTGACCTAAGACAAGTCATGTTGAACCAAATCTGGACCTAATAACTTTGTTTCATCCGATTCAAATCACTCAGTTCGAGAATGACACTGTCTCTCATACCAAACCTCTGATGGAGCAATTGAAATGCCAGACTGATAATTGTTATTATATGCAAAGTCAGCTAATAGAATCTTAGTAAAGAACATAGAATCCTGAAACAAATAAAACAAATTGTCATTGTGCAGTAAAAAAATACTTGTTCTACATGGTAACCTTGTTCAAATGTCTACCGTCAATGTACATCCGCATAAACCGATACTTCTTCTTTTCGAACAAAACTAGAGCAGCCCAAGGTGAATACTGAGCCTATGAAACCCTACTCAACAAATCTTATAAGTGCTTCTTCAAGTCTTTCAACTCTACGGGAGCCATCACGTAGGGAGAAATGGAAATAGATTGAATCCTCTGTAATATATCAAATTCGATATCATGATTAGATGAAATACTCGGTAAGTCTTCCAGAAATACATTCAGAAATTTACTAACCACTTGAACAATCTCAAGACCCAGAGTCATAACTCTAGTATCTCATGTCAAATCAAGATAAGACAAACACCCTTTACCCTTACACCGCTAGGAATAGCTAGTCTAATTGTGGGTAGGCTAAGTGCGCTCTCAACTCAACACAGACTCATCAGGAATAACCAATGTAACTGTCTTGACATGACAACCTAGTATCATATAACATGAAGTCAATCTATCCATATACAAAATAACCTCGAAATTGAGAATACCAAGTAATAGTAAATCTACCAGCATATAACCACACATGACTAATAGACTCAATCTACCATAACAAAATCGCCAACCGACACAGAAACATGAAAAATGAGTATAAGACACTCACATAACATATCAGAACTCAAAGGTAAAGTATGAAGACATCTAAGAGTATGTAAAACTCATATCAAATACTCCTAACACAAAAGGGTTGTATCCCTCAATCCTTCTAGCAATGTCAACTTTGTGAGTGTAAGTAGCTCCAGACTCAAGCTCTCTTGCCATGCTGACCTCGTTCCATACAAAAGGCCATTTATGAACATCTTCACTTTCTCATCCTCAGTATCGATAATATATAGCATATGGGGACAACTTTGTAAATTTGAGCTCGTACTTGGTCATGATCATATCTCAACTACTCAAACCTAAACTTTGATACCAAATTTGTCATAAAAAAAAATTCATGACCGGCACCCGACAACCCTTGACGAGCAAACCAACCTTTGTTCAATAAATGAACAACAACGTTAACAAAACGGAAATTTAAAATCTGAGCAAAGACAATAGGATAAATAAATCCAAAACTAATATAATTTAATTAAATAAATCCAAAAATAATATAATATAACTATCTAATATAAGCTTCGTCCGCTGTAATTAGAGTTTGCTTATCATACTTTTCGGATAACCAACTTATGAATAGATATTACGGCGTAATTAGTTTTTTAAAATCGTTACACTAAGATATGCATAATTGAACAAGCAGACAGTAAATTAAGCCAATTTGATCTGCAAACTAATAGAACAAGCAAATAGTGTATGATAGGAAACGTGGGAACATGTCACCTACTGTAAGACTACACAGAACAGGCAGAATATGCTTCAGTTACATATTTATTACCAACAAATAGGTGCTCTTGGATTTGGAACTGAAAATTCATTATAGCTTTAGTTTTTCTTTGAATTATTTCCTAATGTGTCATTTACCTGGTACACCATTTTAAAATTTGAAATTTAAAAGTGAGAAATTTCAGACTTACATAAGAGTATCTGTTTCATGATTGTTGGTCTACTAATTAATACTCCATCCGTCATAATTTATGTGATAATATTTAACTAGACAAAATATTTTTTTAAGAAATACTTTTAAACTTGTGACCTAAAACACATCATATATATTTGTGTAACTATAAACAATATTATTAAGAACAAAATGAGAAATTTTTGAAACTGGCATAAAAGAAACATTTTTTTGCACCGTTTTCCCTTCAAAGGTGTGGTCTTTAATTTTTACCCCTCAAATTGCTGGTCTTTAATTTTTTGGCCTCCGCTTAAAAAAGTAGTAAAAAATACTCCGAAGTTCTAGGTTCGAACTCGCATTCAGTCAAAATAAAAATTTCGCAAGGCAAGACTTCGCAAAAGGTTTGCTTTATAAGGCAGAATTTGCAAGACAGATTGCCTCTGCCTTCAATAATTTTTTTTATTCTACTGGAATTCTACAAAAGTTAGACTTTATTTGCCCAAGTAGGCCTAATTTTGCAACGAAAGTCTGCCTTGCGATTTTTTTTTTGATTGAACCGGAGTTCGAACTCAGAACCTCAGGGTATTTTATGCGAAGGGAAAAAATTAAAGACCAGCAATTTAAGGGGAAAAACTTAAAGACCACCCCCGAATAAGGCAATTGTGCAAATTGCCCGAAAAGAAAAGAGTGTAATTTTGAAATTGGCATCGGGAAGCCCGCTACTTTTTTTTAGGGGTTTTTTTTTTGGGGGGGGGGGGGGGGGTGGGGTTTGAAGGGAGGAACCGGAAAAAAAGAAGTAAAGCGCTCCCTATCAAAAGTGACACAACCTTACGTGATTAAGGAACCGTCTAGACATGATTTGAAATCATGTTTGGACATGCAATTTGAATTTCTTAAGTTGTTTTTTTTTCTTATAGACATTAAAACCCCCACAAGTTATGAAAACCATCAAAACTTTTCCAATTCTTATATAAGCTTACGAAATGAGCAAGTCATAGTTTATAACAAAATTAATACGCTACTAGAAGGCCTGTCTAAGGAATACAACCTCAATTGATCAAACTTTAGTTCAATAAAAAGGAAAATTTAACATGAATAGTGATGTGACAACTCTTTAATGGTTGGTGGGAATAATTGTTAAAAATATCGATCCTACCAACTTGCGGATTAATATTTGATATAAATGGTTGGTAAACATGATTGGTAAATATATCTACCAACTTATGAATTTTTTTACAAAATATAAAATTATGGATCAAATTTTACATTTAAAAATTTGAAATCATGAATTGAAATCTTAAATTATGCCTTTTTAAAGAATTTATAATTTCATGTCATGAGACGAAATCGCATGTCCAAACGCCTACTAAGTAGCACTTTTTGAGTGTGTGCAAGTTTAAGGTCAGTTTGACTTATGCTTTATATAAGTAATTATTAAAAAAATAAGAAAAACAAAAATTAAAAAGATGATTTAGAAAGCAAAATATTACATTAAAGTGTAGACTTTATTTGTTAAATAATTTGAAATCTCAAATATTTCACAGCCTTTTAAAATAATGTTAAAATATTTTTTATCATTTCAAAATTAAAAAAAAACATTACATATAAATTATGACAAGGGAAATATTTTTGCTAAGGTACGACTAATAAAGAGGCTTAGCCTATATAATTTAAGATTATATTCACAAAATGTCGAATTCAAAATATAAATCCTGTAATAACTAAAACATTTTTCACTCTAATGTGAAAAATTCATACTTTCAAGTTTTCTTCTTGATAGTATTGATTTACTTGTTTTGTGATTATAGTACTATCAGTTATTTCACAAATAATGAGTAATTTATAACGTCATATTCCTTTTATTTTAGCAAAAAAGAAAAATACTATAATCTCTCTGCAAAACTGAATCAGAGAGATATTGTGCAGGTTGATTTTCTGATGAGACATGACCTTACAGGCTTTTACCGTACACTCTTTCCACCACTTCATTTGTCTTGTTTCTCCTCATTCGACCTCTTTTTTTACTTTTCTTTCTTTGAAAAAAAAAAACTTTTTAAAATGAAATAACAAAAATAAAAATGTCAAATAAAATAGAATAGATGGAATTTTTTAAAATATTAAATTCGAATAGGTTTAATTTTCTTGCAAATTTATGTGTTTCAATGGAGGTAATTGCCTTTCTTTATTTATAAATTGCAACCTTCAGTGGAAAACACAAAATTGCAAAAAAGTGAAATTTTCTTTGATTTATTTTCTCAATAAATTATTATAAAAATTTAGGTGAGAGTTAAATATTTTTTCATTAAACTTTTGAATAAGTATTTTTGAATAATTATGAACACCATGGGCGTGCACGAATCACGTATGTAATCTATGTAACAACTTATGTGTACAATAGTAAAATCAACGAAAATTTCATTTGCTTAATTGAGAAATATATGCGACACAGAATGATGACGGTGAAGTTTTTTCCGCTATCACTTTGTAATGAACGACATAATTAAGCAAAAAACGATAATTCAGAGTTTAGATTTAGACTTTATACCATTTTTCAATTGAATAACATTGATATGTTTTACTTTTATACTAGCCATACTAAGTTAACTATCTTCGTGTTCTAATTTTAACCAATGTACCTCCGTAATATTTCTAAGTGGTCAAAACTCAAAATAATAGTAGATGAACAAATGCAAAGAAAATGCTTTCAACCATTTTGTATTATATAGAACATTAATTTTTTTTTTTTTTTTTAAAAAAACTCATAATTACGCTAGCACCTATATCAACTTTGTGGAGTATAGTAGGTAATTGCATAATAAGTTCCATTTTAGTATGACATACGTACTTTAATACATGTATTTTAGATTGATTACTTGAGTCGCCATAATGATTCAGTGTATTTATGGCATCAAGCAACATTTTCTAGTGGCGCAGAATCTTTAAATTACTATGCTAACTAATAGTTATAATCATAATAAACAAAAACATGAACAATTGATCAAAACAAAGAACATAAACAAAGTTTTCTACGAGGACTCCCACATACTTGGTACATTGTCAGGATTCACATAATAAATAACTTGCAAAATACGTGAATAGTATAGCATGTCGAGATTAATGAGTCAGATACATTTTTTCATTTTATAAAATACTTTTTAGTTACTTAAATAAGGAGAATTTAGTCACAAACATTGTGTATTCAATAAATAATAAGTAAAATAAGGAAAACATTTAATAAGTGAGAAAAGATAAAGAGAACCATTTATATGGAAAAAATAGGGAAAGGGAGACTCATTTAAAATAACGATTTACAACGAAGAGGAGGAAAAGGGAAAAATAATTGATGTCCTGTACCTTGTGAATTGTGATGCAAAATGTAATTAGCCGATTAAGCTACCACTTTTCCTAGATTACTTACTTATGTTTAGCATAGATATGTTCAGCAACCTTTGACTTTTAAGAGAAGAAATCTTTCCCTTCATTAAAGTAAAGGCGAATCGAAAAATAATGTAGTAATTTTCTTAAGTGTTACACTTAATACGATAATCTCAATCAACAATAATAATATCTTAATTCTAAACAAATTGAGGAAAATGTTGGACTTAAATAATACAATAATCGCAATCAACGACAACAATATATTAATCCTAAAACAAATTGAGATTGATTATGTGAATTCTCACAATTTTAAATGTTACGCTTAAATGATACCATAATCTTAATCAACCACAACAATACCTTAATCCTAAACAAATTAAGGTCGATTAAATGAATTCTTATAATTTTAATTGTTACAATTAATGACATGATAATCGCAATCAACGACTACTATATTGTAATTCGAAATAAATTGAGGCCGATTACATGAATTCTCGCAGATCATATTATGTTACTTAAGCTCATTCATGCATTTCAGAAAACAGGATAATTTATGAACGCATTTTAAAATCAAGCGCCATCTTAATTTGATTTGTTTTAATACTTTATGATTAGATAAAATTTTAAAATTTCAAAATTCAAAACAAAAAGAAGAAAAAAGGAAAAAGTAAGTTAAATGGACCCAATATCCATGAGTTGCTTACATGCAAAGCATGAAGTGCCACATGGGAGTGGATGAGTTACAATTGTCATCATCCACCACCCACATTAACGAATCACAAAGGCGCCAACACGTTCTCATTATACCATTTTTAGCTCAACTAATTAATCTTTACTAATTCCATTTAAATTTAAATTGAGTACTAAATAGTATTAGTGGGCCCATCACCGGCTCACATGCATGCCGTGCAACTACTGTCAGGTTATGGACCCACCAAACCCCTCAACTCGACGACCGAGCCCACTTACGGCCCACTCCTCTTACCTGGCTACAACTCTGCATCCAAAAAGCGGAAAAAATATCGTGGCGTGATAAATATTTAAACTGTATTTATGATAAGAGTGTAACTGGAATGGTGCGGTATGTGCTGATACAAATTTTTCAGTTAATACAGTGCGTTGATACAATATGTGCTAATACAATTCTTTTGCTCAATTTCAGTTAATATAGCGTGTGTTGATACAATTTTTTCACGCGATTCAGTTAACACAATATGTGCTGATACAACTGATATCAGCAATTTCAGCAACTGTATGCGCTCATACAATATGTACCGATACAACTAATACCTACGCTTATGCACTGATGCAGCTCTAAACTATAGTTAGTGTATGTGCCATTGTAGCAACATTTCATAATTACGCTCTAAATTATGCGATGTATAAAATTTTCTGAAATGAAAAAAGCATAGGCGCGTGTCCTCACGAGCCCAAAAGCGAGTGGATATAAAAAATGACTCCCCAATACCTAGGGTTCGATTTTTTTCATTATAAAAGACACTAAAGCCTCCATTTCTCTCTCTCCTTCAACCAAATACCAGTGAAGGCATCTTAAACCTTTCATATTCTCTCTGTATCACTGTTTTCAACCTTTTTTCTTCAACTATTTGCTATTTCAAAATTCTTCTACTTTTTGTGACCCCTTGGCTATAATTATACCTTCAGGAGCCAGCAACCTTTTCTTTAGCTCTTCTAGTTTTCTTTTTGGTTTATAAATATTGAGTAGTTTGCTTAGTATTGTGGTGATTTTATTAAAGGTATGGAGAAAGATTTGGATGATTGTGAGTTTTGGCTTCCCCCACAGTTCCTTACTGAGGATGACCTTTTAATGGATTTTAAGACCCCCAAAGATGGGAATAAGTTGTTTGGAGGTGATTTTACTTATGGGTTTAACCCGTTTGGTCCTCACTCGGATCTGAGTTCGCCTGTTGAGTCTGTAGTCGGGTCAACTGAAACTGAAAGTGATGAAGATAATGATTATATCACTGGGTTAACCCGAAAAATGGCTAACTACACTATGCAAAACACCAAGGTACTTCTATTTTCATAGTTTTTGTGTGTGTGTGTGTGTGTTTTTTTTGGTTTGAAGTTTTGATTTGCTTAAAATTTGTTTTTTTTTTTGGGGGATTTTTTCAAAAATATACAGTACAACATAAAATATTACGCTGCATAGCCATATTTTCAGTTCATGGCATTATACATCATGTATAAACCTTGTATAAAAGTGTCTAAAAGGTGTTTACACACAAATATGGGCTAAAGCGTGTAAAAGTTTTCTCCCAGTAGCCAGAGTGTAATTTTCCCTTTTATTTTCTCAATCTGTATTTCTGCTTTTTAAGTTTTGATTTGCTTGAAACTTTGTCTGTTTTTTTCTGATTTTGTTTGTTTATACACAAATATTGGGTTTAGTGTGTAAATATTATTCTTCCCACTACCCATATAGTGTTATTTTCCCTTTTCTTCTTAGTCTATATTTCTATTTCTTAAAATAGTCTTATTTTTTTTTTTTTGGCTATAGGGTTTGAGTTTGTCAGGTTCGCCACAATCAACTTTATGTGGTTGCAAGAACGGGTCAAGTCGTGGAAGCCCAAACGGCCCATCACAGGTTTCATCTCCAACGGGTATGACCCGACCCGAGGTGAATATGGATCTGTTATATGCTGCTGCTGGTGAAGTTGCAAGGATTAGAATGATGGAGGATTACAACAATAACAAAGGTGGGCCTGGAATATGGGCTGCTCCACCAAGGAAGACAACAAGTCCAGTACCTGTTGGCCCAAAAAAGCACAACCCGAATCTTGGTTCGTTTAACACTAATCAGCAACAACAACTCTCTTACCAGCAATTGCAGGTTGCTCAAGTAAGTGTGTTTGTCTACTCTGTTCACTCCGTTTTTTTAATTTTTGGGTTTTTTTTTTCGATTTTGGCCAGTCTGCCGAAATTAATTACGGGGTCTAGCCAAAATTACTAGACGTATACGCTATGTATATAATTTGAATATTTACGTATATAATATGTATATTTTTATATTCGTACTTAATATACGAAGTGTGTACATTTGCTGGCTATTATTTTTTTGAGCGGTCCAAAAATGTAATTATTCCTTAATTTATGGCGTCTTTTGTTTAATTTATGCTCATCCGTGGCTAAATGGATTATTCTTGGGATTTTGCTAATTTTTTATGTGGAAATGCAGTTTCAGCGTTTGAAGCAGCAACAACAAATGATGATGAAGCAAGGTGTGTTAGGTAATGGAAAAGGTGGATTTAGGCAGTTTCCATTGAACCAAAATCACCAGCAAATGGCTAGAAATGGAGTTGTAAAAGGGACTTTGAACTTGCCAAATTCTGCTTGGCCAACTTTGCAACAATCTCAGCAACAACAGCAACAACCTAATCCTGGTTCAGGCATGCGTGCTGTTTTTCTTGGAAATACTGGTCCTAAAAGAGAATGCGCTGGAACTGGTGTGTTTTTGCCTAGACGAGTTGGAACACAACCCGAAAACCGAAAGAAACCTGGTAACCTTTGTTCCTCCCCTGTTACAGTTTGATCCATATTTACCAATTATGCATTAGCATTTTAACTTGAAAGAGAAGCTTTAAAATGATTGGTAATTAGACTATGTATTTAGATGTTGAGTTGGTCTAAGGCGCCAGGTTAAGGTTCTGGTCCCAATGGGTGTGGGTTCAAATCGACTCTCAACATTACAATTGTTTTACTTGATAAAAAATGACTGTATTTAGGCTAATAAGTATGAACTATGAATAAAGAAACAGTAATTAGTTTCATTTGATCTGTTTGACCCGGATGTTATTTTTTTATCTTTTTATTTTGGATTCACATTCTGTAGCTATTTACTGCTGCATGTACTATATTGGGGTTAAGTTGTTCTGTTATTCTGATAAATTTGTTTGATGTGTCAACTTCAGGTTGTCCAGTTATATTGCCAGACAGGGTGGTCCAAGCTCTCAATTTGAATTTGGAAGCCATGGATGCTGCTACTAATGCTAGGCCACAATCTCAGGTTCAAACCAGGTGTCATAATGGGGATGTCGGTTTCACTCCAGCTACTGGTAATTTTTTTTTTTGTTGAGTTTTCTTCATTTTTGGCCCGTCGATTGAAATTAAGTATATGCACTAGCAGAAATATGCATTACCTATACACTGATTATGTATATTATATGTATATTTTGTGTATACAATATGTATATTAGCCTATTTCATTTTAGTTTATTCCCTTATTTGGCGTTTTGTCTAATTTGTATGATTTTTTTTTTGTTCAGATGGTGGATTGAAATACCGGAACAACATGGCGGTGGCGGTTCAACAGAGGAGAAATCAGAGATCACCGCCAGTGGCGGCAATGCCACAAGAACTCCAACTTCCTCAGGAGTGGACTTACTGACCGAGAAATTATAGTTCTTAGTGGTTTTTGAAGTCTTATTGAAGCAGAAAAAGGATTTGTTTGTTTGTTTGTTTTTTTGGGTACTGAAGATTTGAAAAAGTATAGGGTTAGGTAATAGTTTCAGAAGGGAGATGATGACGAAAGTTGTTTTAGCAGTTAAAGAAATGGGGGCTTTTTTGGTCTAGTATTAGGGTTTATTAAGGGAAAAATAAAATAGTGGAAGGTTGGCGGATATGAGATTTTTCTTTGGTTGGCTTTTAGATTAGGTTAATACTAGTAAGAAAAAATAAGATAATAGTTTTTTTAAGTTTATTAAAGGTCAGGAGATGGAGAAAAAAGGGTTGGCTCATGTTTTGGTTGGAAGAGTTGCAACCCTTTCCATTCTCATATTTTATTGTCAGTGTAATGTATACCTGTCCTTTGGCATATGGTCAGGTATATTTAATCAATAATTATACCATTATTTATATTTATTGCAAAAAATTAAATTGCCTCTAGTTTTGTTCAATGGAGTTCAAATTTTTTTGAAATTTTGTTTCATCAATTTGTTGTGGCGGTGATGGTCAAAAGTATGAAAAGGGGCCTAACATGCCTAAAAAGAGATCCAATTTCATGTTGTAGCACATGCTTTGGCACTCTGTCTCTTTGACCATAGTGGTTGTCCATTAAGTGCCCTTTCTTTACTTGGTGTCGCTTTCGATGGATCAAATATTAAAGCATAGCCATTTATTTTTAAATATACCCTATATATTTTAGTATTGGAGTAGTGACAAGCACGAAATAGTGGTTTATTTATGGAGAAATGTGCAATGCTTCGTTGAATGTTGTCTCTGATCAATCCAGACTTCTTTTTCCAGAAGAGAAGTTTGTACCTTCGTCTTCAATTTTCCCTTTCCCCGATGTTTGCTTTCTTATTTTATTTCACATCGTCTCTTTAACATTATTTAATTGCATATTCTACAACTACGTTTGGTTTTGTATTTTAGTGACGGTGGTCGAGTCTTATTGCAATTCCATTAAGAGGACGCTAAAGCTATAGGAGTAAAAATTTTAAAGCTTTAGTTTGATTTAGAAAACCTTCTTATTTTAATTTAGTTATTTACTTGGAAGTTGGAATTTACGGGCTCAACTAATGCTGATTCAACTAAAAAGTTTTATTTAGTGTTTTATATCAGAAACGGCTTTGTTCTCATAGTTTCAATATGAAATTTTTTGGTAAAGGCGGAGGAATCACTATATTATACTACACCCTCGATGAATATTAATTTTCTCTAAACATAGATATTTATACCAAATCAATGAATGTTTATATATGAAATTTAGTACTAGTTACACTGGACAATGGTGTGTGTGTACAACTCTTTCCTTACATTTTAGTGGCTGTGTTATTCTTTTTCTCAAGGCCTTAAAAGGAATAGAAGGAATATTAGATCTGTGCTAGTGTACAACTCTTTCCTTACATGTATGGGTATATGGTGTGTGTACAACTCTTTTCTTAAATATATTGGTAAAAATTTACTTGCATTCCTTATTTATGTCAAGCCAATAAATGTATTATATGGGTTTGTACACATACTTTCAACACTTACTCATGATTAATTAAAATAAATACATACTTCATTAAATTACGTAGCTATAACAAAATCTCTATTATGGTGTAAATGCCCTATATTAATAAACATTTACCATATCACATACATCCCTTTACGGTGTACAAAAGTGAAACATTCCCTTCCTTTTATACACTAGTAAATATTTTGCTTGGAGGGAAAGAAATTTGAGGTTGGGGTGTATGTGAGCTGTCAAAGGAGAAAAAAGGGAAAGGAAAAAAAAAAAAAAAAAAAAACCGAAAAGAAACGCGTTATTAATTGAATTTAATATAGGAAGATTTTGTCATGTGTGCCCCCTTGACCCACAAACCAGTAGACAAAGTGACCATCATATAATACATTTATTATCTTTTGTTTGGGGCGGGGTACCTTCACGCGTTTTATTTGGGATCTTTAATGAAATCTGCAATTAGATTGCACCCCCTAAGTTTTGATACGTTCATAATGTTAAGGATCGAATTGAGTAATTGGCGGGGTATGGTCCACGACAACATCACACATTTCTTCACTTGGAGACTTTCATGATAATAGCCTGACTATAATTCTATTTCTCCATACATTGGTCCCATTGCTTTTATCTTTTAGATAGAATTTAAGTTATATACATAAATAATATACTCACCATCTCAATTTATGTGTCACAATTGAAATATAGAGAGTCAACTAAATTTTTCTTTGACTAGATTTCTTTATGTATCTTTTAAATAATCTAAGTTAATTATTGCAATTTATAATACTTTTACGTAATTTTCAAATATTTTAATTTTATTTCAAAAAAGTTGAACTTTTTATGCACGACAGCAGATGAAAGCATATCCCATCTTTACTTTGAATGTACTTTCACTGCTGAGATCAGGAGCAAAATATTAAGTTGGCAAGGCATTACCAAACAAGTGAGCAGCTGGTTGAATGAAATTCAATGGGCTGTTACAAATGTAAGAGGAAAAAATGGAGGTGCTGAAGTTTTTAGAATGGCTATGGCAGGATGCATATACTACATGTGGGAAGAGAGGAACAGAAGATGCTTCCAAGGCAAGCAGAGGGATGCAAACATGCTCATCAGGCAGCTGATTCAAGACCTATTCTATAGGGGCAGTCGAGTGGCCAAGCTAGCAGGGAGACTTCAACAATTTAACTTCTATCCTTAGGCTCACACTTTAGTATATTGATTACAACTTTACAAGGATAATGTGTTATCCTGCAACTTGCTTTCTTTCTAGGAGATGTTAACCAGAGTGGGGGCTTATGCTCAACTACTGGTTTCTTTTTGCATTGTAAATACTACTTTTGAATCCACTTGGTACAATTATAATAAAATTTCATTCTAGTCAATTCCACAAAAGAGTGGAAAAACTAATTTGACATGATTTGTGTTATGAGGAATAAAGACCTCTTGCGATTAGCCCTTAAATTCAATAAACTTATTTGAGTCAGTCCCTCTGCGAGAATTAGAACTGAAAGAAATAAAATAAAAACCCCTCAAATCATTAAACTTATTTAAGTCAATCCCTCCATGAGAATTAGGACCGAAAGAAATAAGATAACAATTTTAAACCAACAAAATTATTTGAATTAATCCCGCCGTGAGAATTAGGACTAAAAGAAATAATATTGAGATTTTTTAATTGATAAACTAGCTTGAATTAATCCCTCCGTGAGAATTAGGACTAAAAGAAGCAAGATCAAAGATTTGAATATCAAGACATGAAAAAATTAAAGTAAAGATAATATTATAACATCATACTAAGCTTCTTCAACTATCCCAACAAAAAGAAACTACTCCATTAAGGAGTATGTAAGAAAGACATTAAAAATAAAATACTACTCCTACAAATATAACTAAAAAGAAGAGCAATAGAGCAAAGACTATTTCTTATGTCTTTCTCAAGATTGGATTAGATAATTTCTAAGCAAAGTGATGCTTCTATTTATAGGAAAATATAGTGTCTCCCCCTACGAATGCATTCCTTGAAGTAGTGCTCACATCCGTGACCTTACTTGACGGGTGTGAGTATGAAAGTGGCGGTCACACCTGTGGATTTCAACACTTGACGGGTGTGAGTATGAAAGTGGTGGTCACACCCGTGGATTATACAACTTCTTTCTTGATGCCAATACTTGACTGGTGCGAGTATGAAAGTGGCGGTCACACTCGTGAATTTCAACACTTGACAGGTGTGAGTATGAAAGTGGCGGTCACACCCGTGGATTTTACAACTTCTTTCTTGATGTCAACACTTGACGGGTGTGAGTATGAAAGTGGCGGTCACACCCGTGGATTTTGCAACTTCTCCCAATGTTGTCTTATGTAATTTCCACATGTGAAATTTCACGGTTGTGAACATGGGCTTGTGGTTGCACCCATGAAATATTTTCTTATCTCTTTGGCATTTGCTTATTTTTCATTCTTCCGAGACATTCTTTTCCAAGATTACGCGAAGAAAATATGCGAGAATAAGATATAATTATTCTGTTTTATTTTAAAACTTATTTTTTTATGTATAAAATTACATGACTAATTTACACCCATCAGTGGGCGAACCATCCCCTTATCTGATTAATCATTCAATTATCCAAAACTGCTTAAATAACAATAGACATAGAGATGATAATAATAATAATAATAATAATAATAATAATAAGTCTATGTCATAAATAGTAAGTAAGTGCATAATACTAAATAATACAACCCCAAGAACTAAAAGTCATCATACAAGGATGTCTACTTTTTAAATTTTTTTAATTGATTCAATTGTGAAATAACATGATATGCGTATCTAAGGACTAGTTTCTTCAAAGCGAATTCTCCCTAGATACATCTATTCAATTTAATTCTAAATTTATTTCGAATATATGATATATTAATTGTGCTAAAGATTTTCAATCTATTTTCACTAAGTAAGTCCAATAGATTTAAAACTTATTTTTTGCTAAATCAATTACAAAATATTTTTCTAAAATGCCCAAATATCTGTTTTATATCTTCGCTACGAAAATGTTCCATTTTGATAAGGTCTTCTTGACTGTTATTCAAAAGATCCAATAATGTATGTATATTGGACTTTTTGAGACAATTATAGATTCTGGGAGGCAATTCTAATTGGTCAATAAAAATCGATTTCAATGCTACTATTTTTTTTGTTTTTTATGTGTTAGCCAATTTATCATGAAAGGTAAAAGGGGATAAAGGAATACATAAATGTCTGAAATATAGAGATAATGTCTAAGAAGTAAAAGTAGACATAAATAAGAGAGATCTCCAGGACGGTATGGTTGGATAGGAGCTCACCCTCAGATCTGATCAAAAGTAGCCTCGGGCTAGATGTGAGGTCTAGAAGACGGTCCTGGAACGCAATCTGCAGTCAAAAAGGGTGCAATAAGGTAATATTAGGACAAACACTATGTACCGGCAAACTAAGATTAGTTCATGCATATGTACCGGCAAACTAAGATTAGTTCATACATACAATCGTAAAATCAACAGGATAAACGTATAGGCACAACAACACCTAACAGATCAAACCATAGGAATAAGATGATATCATATGCAATGCAACAAGTGATAATTAACTCCACCGTACACACACGCTAAAGGCCTTGTTTGCACAATAGTCATGACCCGCGGAGGACCCACGGTGTCCATGTACCACTCACTCCGGAACAGACCTCAGATCACAAGTTCACAAATAGGCCACATCCTCACCCCCCCCTATACACACACACACACACACACACACACAAAAGATGAGTCTCAAGATATGGTTCTAGTCTAGAAGCTCAATATGAAACACCAACTCACAAGTAAGCCTGGTAACTCAATGAAATCAAATGCCAATAAAAATACAAGTCACCATGCCATATCAAGACTTAGATAAATCAGCTCAATCATAGACTAAATCATACAAACCATCTCAATTAACATAAGAGTCTATATCAACCCCTTTGCTTCCAAAACACAGCAAATACACCTCATGGTTCAATACATAAAGTAACGGCGACAAGCCCACATAATCGGCAAGTCAATATCAACCTAAGAGCGTATCTAACCCAACACCATCTTCGAAGACCTAATCATGCTTTCTCCCGTCAATTCTACTACATATGCATTTCACTAATCAAAGTCTAACTAGAGTAAACCCCCAATATAGGTGAAACCCTAAGTTTCATGAATAGATTCTTGAATTTAAGGGCGATTCAATCCTAGATTGTGTTAATCTACAATTCTAGATGACATAAACAGTGATTAAAGCAATAATAACCAATTTACAGTAAAGGTTTCATGGTTAGTACCCTAGGTCTCATCACCCGCTATTCTAAGACCATAATCTACCGTGGAATCTTAAAGAGGAAGGGAGTAAAGCAAGATTATATGTTAGAACTTACCCCAACAGATGATTTAACCAATTTCCTTCAAGAATTGCCTCTCTTAGCTCTTAGAATTAGGTTTTAGGTGCTTTGGACTAATGATTCGAACTTAAGGCATTAAAAATAATGAACTGGTCCCGTCGATTCGCCACGGCAGTCATAAGGATCGCCACGGTGGCCCGCCCTAGTGGTCGAGCCATCCTCCATGGCCGAACTCCACTTAAACACAGGTCCTCGCCAGTGGGCAAGACTCCTCCATGGCGGTCCCTCTTTGGACTTACTAGGCTCGCCATGGCGAGAACATCAGCACCAGATTTTCTGGTTTTTCACAAGTTTATCCCGAAATTTCGACATCAATCCGAGGCCTCCCAGACACAAACCAGATATGCACACACACTTAAAAACACGCTACGAACTCACACGTAGCCTCGGAATTCCCAACGGAAGTCTAATTCACCAAGTCAACCCCCACACAGATAAAATCAAGTATTCAACCAAGTACAAATCGCAACTAAATGCCTCAAGAACTGAACCATCCACCCCACTAAGTCATAATCGACCCTCCGGACCTCACGGAATCAACGAAATTCCGAAAAAGGTCGGTTTACCCAAAAATCTGCTATTGGTCAAACTTTTTCACTTAAGAGCTCTAATTTCCCAAGTTTTGCTAGAATCGCGCAATAACCTTGGGAATTGGGTCGACAGGGGTAAAATGGTCAAAATACAAGTAACGACCGCATGGGTCATTACATTTTATATCCAAACTCACGGTCAAAGTTTAGAAGTTTGAATCTCGAAACTTCAACTATGCCACATAAATTGGGACAGAGCGAGTTTTTTTTTTTTTTTTTTTTTATGTATATCATAGTTAAGACTCCTAAATGACCACAGTAATAAAGATTATCGATGTGCACTCAACTACAGTAATAGTTATTATATCATAAAGTCATTTTCTTTGTTGAAGGAAATTGGAATTAGGAAGAAATGTGACTATGAGATACTCTCCTAAAAAATCAAAAAGATTGTCTTCCTTTCTTTTGGGTCATCCCAAAAAGATTGACACCTTTCTATATTTAGAAACAATTTAACTTTATGAGAGGATTTACAGCCATACAAATATCTAAGGCTTGTTTTGGACCACACGTTTCAAAAGTCTTCCTTCGTTTCTTAAACTTTGTGTCAAGCCAAACTAAGACAATCTTTTTAGGACGGAGGGAGTAATTAATAAATCTACCCCAATTTGCCTAGAAGCATTCATCTTTGAAAAAGCGCGTAATAGTTTACTTACTAAACGCTCTTGTGTTGAAGATAATTGGGGCTAAGCGATCTTACGCCGGAATCTAATTTGTTGATTTTAGGATACAAAGACTTTATGAAGCTTCAATGTCCATGGGATTAGCTTTGGGCCTTTCCTACGCTGTTCAAGGGGAGCTGATTTACCTCCGACTTACGAAGAAGCACTATTGATACAAAAGTTTATGTTTCGTAATTTCATAATTAAAAATATCATATCAAATAAATAAAGGTCTAGTTATCTCTTACCATTTGGTGATTAAATATTTTTACAGGCTAGATTTAGAGGCAATTTTCGCATTTGAACTTCATGAATTTGTGGATTCTGGGATAATGACGTCAAGAAAAAGGATGCAGACTCGCACTAATGGAACATGTTGCGCTATTTAATACTAGGTAGTAATAGTGACATTAAGTTACTCCTAATTTGGGCAAGAGTTCAGATGTCAATTTCAATCTCAGTCAACTGCCGTCTTGTAAGTGGGTTACAATTAAACTTTTAGTGTTTGGACTTATTAATCATGCTACAGCTTTGATATTCCCCCTTGCAAATATGTGTTGATACTTTGTACACATTGTTTGGTTTCTTTTCTGCCGCTTTCCCACCTTACTTGAACTTTACTAATATGGTGGAAAATATCTAGCTAGAAACTTGTATTATGAAAACGAAACACTACAGAGAAGCTAATTAATATTATTATGAATCATAATAAGGTCCTAGTATACATTATTTGCAGGGTGGGGTTCGCTTTCTAATTTTGTTCCTCTCACAAAGGTTCATTTGGTCGGCTATCCTAATTCAGACTAATACTACCAGAGTCAAATTGTAATTACTCCATCCGTCTATTTTTATTTTGTCACATTCGACTTGTCACACCTTTTAAGGAGCAATAAATAAAATGACAGTTTTACTATATCACTTCTAATTATTATAAATCATTTAAATAATTGAACTCAATCAAACATACTTTAAAATTTGTGGTGTGCAACTACTAACAATTCCTTAAAGTTTTCAACCCAATAATAAATAATAAAGGTAAAATACGTATATGAAAGATAATTATCACTTGGTTTACCAAATTGAACAAGTGAAAGCGAAGATATATTTTTAATATATTTGACAAGTAAAAATGAAAAGAGAGAGTAGTGGACTGTAAGTTTAAACATTTCATCAGCACTATTTCTTTTTTAAACAACGATAGTGTCTAGACTAATATAGCCGTTTTTAGTCGTGTTAGGTGCTTTTTCTTAGCATCAGTGTGGAGTACGGATCCAACTATATATTTCAAATTTACTTAGTGTGCTCAGATACATACAAGTAGGATGTAACATTGATAAGCAAATGGAAGGGGAGAAAAAGGTAAAAGAAATAAGCTGACGAAAACAACAAAAATATACTAGACAAATGGTTAACTTGCTCATTAAGTAGTTTTCTCTTTGTACGCTTTTTGATCAGATGAATGCAAAATTCTCTTTATTGTAACTTTATCAGCTGTATATAAATCAAAAGAAGAAAAAAGAAAGACTATCTTATGATGCAATATGACTGCACATTTGTCACAAAAAGAATGGCTTTCCTTGCGTTTTTAGGATTATATCATGAAGTTTCTCAATGGTAGTGGTATGTGTTTTGTTTTGTGTGTTCCATATCAATAGTTGCTCACCAACTAACAGACTTTATCTTTAAGCTATAAGTTTTTTTAAAAAAAAAATATCGTTAGGGCTCTTAAATGATCGTCTAGTGAAAAGATATCGTGTGCAGAGATACGGGGATATTAATTTGCCTAGAAGCAGTCATCCTTGAAAGAGTGTATAATAACTCACTTATTAAACGTTCTTGTCGAAGATAATTGGAGCTAAGCAATGTGACATCAATAACTAATCCAATTTGTTGATTTTTGGATACAAAGGACTTTATGATTTTTGCGGCTAAGCACTATTGATACAAACAAAAAATTATGGTTCATAATTCAAAACATGATATCAAAATGAGTTTAGAACTTGTTATGGTGATAAAATATTTTTACAGGTAAGATTCAGGACCTGTTTGTCCATAAGAATTATTCACTTTTTTCCGGAATTTTTTTTCACTTTTTTCAAAAATTAGTGTTTGGCCATGATAATTCCAAATGCAACTTGAAGTTGTATTTGGAATTTGAAAAATAAGAAAAACTTATTTTTCAAGTTTTTCACAACCAAAACAAGTACATTTCAACAAAAAAAAATACAATTTCAAAAATTATGACCAAACACAACTCCAACTCCAAAATTCCAAAAAAAAGTGAAAAAGTTTTTGATTTCTATGGCCAAACGCCTACTCAAATTTCAGAGGCGATTTTAGTATTTAAACTTCATGAATTTGTGGATTCTAGGATAATGACGTCAAGAAAAAGGATGCAGACCCGCACTAATGGAACATGTTGCAATAATTAATACTACTTAATAATACCATTAATATACTCTTAATCTGGGCAAGAGTTTAGAGATGTCAATTTCAATCTCAATTGCCGTCTTGTAAGTGGGTTAAAAACTTTTAGTGCTTAGACTTAATCATGCAATAGCCTTGATATTTTCCCATTTGCAAATATGTTGCTACTTTGTACTTTGCTCTAATAATAATACGGTGAAAAATATCTAGTTAGAAAATTGTAATATGAAAACGAAAAGCACATCAGAGAACCTAGCTAATATTATGAATCATAATAATAAGATATTGTATTATTTTCAGTCTTTCAGAGTGGGGTTGGCAATCAATTGAATTTATATGCGGGTATAGGATATGTGCTTAGTTCATGAGATTGATAAGACAAAAGAAAGTAGAGGTTTGAAGGTTCATCAATAAGATAGCTAAAGATATAAACGTCATGAACAATATATCATATCATTAACAACAATATTAAGAGGAAAACAGCCTTGGCCGAATGGGTGAATGAGAGGAGAAAATGATATATGAGCTTCTTCTATTCAAGGTATTCTTTTGAAGATAAAGGGAACCAACCCCTTCAAAAAAGGGGGATGTCCTCTATTTATAGTGTTGCCTCCATGGGCCTCGTACAATGCGAAAATAAATAAAATAATCACAACAAGGACAATTCTGAACAGATTTGGTGGGATTAGACTGACGGCGCCGTCTGACACACGCAAGGTTGGTAGTTGACCATGGCAGGACGCTACTGACGCGTGGCTCTCGTGCAACGGCCGTACCGGACCAAACGGTACACCGGAACAACGGATATACGAACCAAATGGTCCATCGGAGCAGCGGCTATGCGAACCAACGGCCCCACCGGAATCACGGCCATGCGGGCCAACAGCTACACCGGAGCCATGGCGACGCGGACCAACGGCTACACCGGAACAAATGGTAACCCTACTCAGCTCCGGTGCAGGCGCTTCCCCGGTTTAGCTCGAATGCCATCAGGCATGTTCCTCTCTTCTTTCTCTCGATCCTCATTGCTTCGGTTTTACGTTTTACGTTGTGTCCGGTATTTACCGTATACAGATAGCCCCTCACTCCTCGTTATGCTGATCCGTCGGGGTAACGGGGAGTGAATAACCTTAGAACGGGGTGACTCGGCGGCTCGTTCTTATCTTTAAATTTTGGCGGGAAATGACCACGTAACGCCTCTGCCAACCGCCTTTTGCACGTTCTGCCACGTCGCCTCTCATTAATGATGGGGACACGCGGCGTTATGCGATTGGTCACCCTCGGTAACCGTTCCTCTTTCTCGCCTATATAAGGCCCATCACCCATTCATTTGCCATTTTTCACGCTCTTCTTCTCTTCAGCCTTCCCCTTCTCTCCATATTCCTTTACATTCCCATAAATTGCTAACGATTTGCATTCGACTTGTTGTTTGAATCACCGACTCGAAATTAGTGCAAAGAGCTGCTTTTGCCATTTGCTTTGGTTCGGGCGCTGCTGTTTCGTTGTTTCTGAGACACAAGTTTCTCCACTTCCTTTTTCACTTTCCAACCCTTCCCCTTTCGTATTTTCGATATGTCTGAGTCTACTTCCCACGAAGCTCCACCGATGTCATCACCGGGATCCGGTCCGGCATCCCCGGCTAGAATCGAGCTCGTAGTTTCGGATATTATTCCGGCCAAATTCAATTTTAACAAAGACCTCGAGGTCGACAAGCCGTCCACGGTCTCGGACAGGGGATACGATGTGAGGCGATATCCCTCATCGATTACCGAGGAAAAACTCGACGTAGTCCGGGCCGACTGCGGATGGGATACCCGCCCGGTAAGGGTTTTTGCACCGGGCCCGGATGAATCGGTCACTGATCACCGAGAAGGGTTCTTGTTCGTATACACTTACCCTTTTACCCTCAAAATCGATCCTCCGATTGATCCGGTCATCCTTGATATGTGCCGAACCTACGGTGTGACTTTAGCGCAGATCGGTCCGATCGTTTGGAGGGTCGTTGCGTGTCTCCGGTTTTTAGCCAACAACGCTGAGAAGGGATTTACGCTGGGCCATTTGATACGCTTATACTCCCCGAGGGTCTTCCGGCGGCGTAATAAAACTTGTCAAGCGCGGCCGGAACCCGTTCTTCTCGAAGATGGACGAGGACCGGATAGGGGTTGGCAGAGAGGTATGTCCGAGTGAAAACCGAGGACATCATCCCCGCCGGTTATCCCCTTCCCGGAGAGAAATGGAACAATAAGCGTAAGCTCGATCCTCGGGCCGTCCTTATGCACTTAGTCATTTTTTATCCATTTTTTGATCTTGTTGACTCATTGCCTTCTCCTTGCTCTCACACGCCCAACGGATACGTCCCTCCCGTCATCCGTGACTTGAGCGAACGGGCCATCGCTCTCCTCCGCCGCACCCCTACGAGAATCGGACACGGGCCCACCCGTCTCGTGGTCGGTGGGTGGCGCAAAACCACGGTAACACGTTTATCCTTGTTTAGTGTTTTATCGCATTCTTTACTACCCGTGGCCTCTTCGAATTCACCATCTCTGCCATTATTTTCGCCTTTCAGGTTTGCCCAAGGGCTCGGTGGCCTCGAGGCCGGAACCGGGAACCGCCTACCCTACGTCGTCATCCGGGTTTGACACGGCGGGTTCTTCCCGCATCCTCGACGATGCTGCAAAAAGAAAGAGGTCCTCCGATAAGGTGACGACTCCGAAAAGGAAGAAGGCACGCAGCGTTGCCCGGTCTTCGAGGGAGGAAAGCGAGCCCGATATCGTCATTCGAGGGTCGATTCGGTCCCCTCCGTGGCCCCGATACCGGAGGAGACGGTCTCTCGTCCAGCCCCTTCCTTCTATCGGCGAAGGCCCGTTGGTCCCTCGCTCCCCAATCGGTGCGGAAGAAATACTTTCACCGGTCCCTCTTCGGTCGATTGACTTTGTCGACATTTCAGGTGAAACTTCTTCTGAGGATACTCCTCTGCAAAGGAAAAGATCCGGGGAAGCGGTTACCGTCGAGGCCAGTGAAAGCGTAGCTGGAGAACCGGATACCGAGGCCCCCGTAGGTGCCCGTCCATCTTCCGAGCCTGCCGCGACTACGGAGCCCCTGGCCTTCGCCGAAAACATCGAGGCCGCTCCAAGTTCGTCCACCCCAGCTACGTGTCGACGATTTCGAGGAGATGTTCTTGGGGACTCCTCCGGCTTCTTGTGAAGCAGCCGGGCTTCGGTCACCTTCCTATTCCCCGGTCACTAGGCCGGCCAACCGAGCATCGGAACTGGTGCCGGGACAGTTTGGTGAACGTTTTCCCTGCCCCGAGCGTGGAACCTCGGAGGACCCGATCAGCGGTGGTCACTGTCCCCGAAGACTTTAGCTTCTTATCACGCCCCGTGGGCGTTGCGAGCTATTTGCGTCCCCTTGTCTCGGATTCGGACAAACGCAAGATGACCGGGTCACTTGGCAGTGCCTTATGAACGAGGGTATGCACGCGGGCAACCGGGTGAGATTCTTAACCATCCTTGTACATTCTATTGTCAGAATGCCATCCCTTCTTTGCCTAAGTCCTTTGGTTTGTCTTATCTGCAGAGTGTGGTGCTGGTCAACGAGGCCTTCATCCGTGCCCAACACGAGATAGATGACCTCCGGGGCCAACTCGATGCCTGTGGTCGGGAGACGGAGAAATATCAACACCTTCTCCGGCAGGAAGGAAGGAGAGCCGAGCCGGTGGCCGTTCTAGCCAATCTTCGCCCCGAGCTTGATGCGGTTAAGGAGGAGAACCGTCGTTTGGCAAGCGACCTGGCCGCCATGACCGATTATAACCGGAGTCTCGAGGCCGACAAGATCGCCCTTAGCCGGGATAAAACCCAATTCTCTACGCGGTTGGACGAACTCGAGGCCACGGTTTCCCAACTTCGGGGAGAGCTGGACTCGGTGAAGGCCGATGCTACGAGCTTGTCCGAGAGGAACCGGCAGCTCGAGTCTGAGGCTGCCTTGTTCAACGAGCGCAGCAGAATTTTGGAGGAAAGAGCCGAGGAGCGGGCCCGGATATGTGAGGGTATTAGAGCCGAACTCGAAGGGGCGAATAAAGCCAATGGCGCTCTTAAGGCCAATTTGGATGCGGTCAACCGTGCGAAAGGTGACCTCGAAAGAAACCGGCTCATTTAGAGGCCAAACTGGCCAAGGCTGAAGCCGATTTGGAGGAAGCATGGAGAAGTGTGGAGGCGGCCGAGGCTCACACCGCTATTGTTGCCGAGTATGAGAAGTGGAAATCTCGGCGCCTCACCCTCGAGCAAGTTGAGCACGGCCTCGAGAACCTTCCGCCCGATACTAGAAGCCAAAGGAATGGAGGAGAAGGCCAACCGCGCTCTCGGTCCGAGTCGATGACTCCGAGCGGACTGAGTCCGAACATTCATCCTCCTCTAGCCATGCCGGATAGTGTAGAGCCATTATTTTGGCATCTATCTTTTTATTTTTCATTTTCGTAGAACTTTCATTCTTCTTTTTCTCAATGTAAAGAACATCAGTTGTATATAAATGAAAAGTGTATCTTTCCAGCTTCTCCGTTTGAATGTTTGCCATTATCTTTACTGCGATTGTTGGTCCGTTTTCACGGTAAGGTGATTCGTGGTCACCGATTCATCATGCTTGTTCGGTTTTTTACCCGACTCTTCGAGAGTTCGGTCGTCTCCGAATTCCGAGGGCCGTTTTACTGGAGTCGACATTTTACTTCGGCTTTATTTTAGGGCCGGTGTCTTTTCAGCCTTGGCTATTAAAGTGTCCCGTTGGGGGTCTTATCGAGCATTTGCCGGTAGCCTTTGCTATTTTGTAGTAGTACAATTTAGCAGAAGTTGCTAACTTTGACAGCTTTTGACAACTTTATTTTTGTAAATCGTTCGTACATACGAGAGTTTTGACTCCTCCTTCTTTTGTCGTAGCAAGTAAAAATGGGACACGATTCATTATGATCGTTTGGTCCTTACATCGAGGCTATGGCCGTGGCCGGCCTTGTTTTGCCGTAGCAAATTTTGAACGGGACACGATTCGTTATGATCGTTTGGTCCTTACATGGAGGCGGCCGGCGGGTCGGCCTTGTTTTGCCGTAGCAAATTTTGGATGGGACCCGTCCGCGTTTACATTCGAGGCCGGCCGGTGGCCGGCCTTGTTTTGCCGTAGCAAATTTTGATCTTCCGTCCGTCCGGCGCACCAGACTCCCTCAAAGATCGATCCGAGCCTCGAGGCCGGTGAGTGCCGTTATTTTCCTCCGGTGATTGCTCGTTTTGCCCTTCATACTTGTTCAAGAACACGTCGTATTTGTTGCCTCGTTAAAAACCTTGTCGAAAACCCTTTGGGACAAAACCGTACTAAGGAAAAGAGTGCAACACGTGTTTTCGTGCCTAGATTCTATTTTCCATCCGTTCTCGACTTCCCGCAAAAAACGAGAAAGGTTAATGAGAGAATACGGTCCATACCTTAGCAGTAGTATTTCTTTAGATGAGCCACGTTCCAGTTGTTGCGTAGCCGTTGCCCGTCCATTGATTCTAACTGGTACGATCCTTTGCCCGCTATACCGGACACCTTGTACGGGCCTTCCCAACCGGACCCGCCTTCCCCTCGTCGGGGGTTTTTGGTGTGCAAAGTGACCTTCGAAGCACTAAGTCCCCCACTCGGAAACGCCAAGTTCGGATCTCCGGTTGTAGTATCTTTCCATTCTTTGTTTTTGGGCCGCTATGCGAATAGACGCGCATTCGCGTAGTTCATCCGCGAGGTCGAGTTTCACGGCCATGGCTTCATCGTTTGACTCTCCGGCGGAGTACCTGAAACGGAGAGTCGGCTCACCGACTTCTACGGGGACAAGAGCTTCGCCCCGTATACCAACGAGAACGGAGTTTCTCCGTGCTCGATTTGGACGTGGTCCGTAAGCCCACAAAGACCTCCGTAATACGTCTTTCCAACGGTGCTTCGACGCTTCAAGCCTCTTCCTTAGACTTTGGATTATTGTTTTATTCGTGGATTCCGCCCGTCCGTTCGCGTATGGGTGATACGGGTTGATACAATTTTCTTGATTTTCAATCCTTCGAGGAAACCGTTGACCTTGCCGCCCACGAACCGAGGGCCGTTATCACAAGTTATCTCGGCGGGGATGCCGAAACGGCGTATGATGTGATCCCATACGAAGTCGATCACTTCCTTCTCTCTTATCTTTTCGGCGCCTCGTGCTTCAACCCATTTAGAAAAATAGTCTATATAAATGTAATGAAACGGCCTTACCTCGGCGCTTGGGGTAGCGGCCCACGATGTCCATTCCCCACTTCATGAAAGGCCAGGCGAGACCACCGAGTGCAAAAGAACTCCCCGGCCGGTGAATCATCGGGCGTGTTTCGGCACCCATCGCACTTTCGACGAAATTCTTAGAGTCTTCGTCCATCCTATTCCAATAATAACCGCCCCCGATGATTTTCGACCGCTTCGCCCCGGAGTGGTTGCCACAGTTCCTTCGTGTATCTCTCTTATCACGTACTCCGTTTCACCTTGGCCCCGCACATTTCCGGGCCGTGGGCCCGAGGAAGGAGCGTCGATACAACCGGTCATCCACTAAGCAAAAGCGCGCGGCCTTGGTCCGTAATGATCGCGATTCTTTTGGATCACTCGGGAGCTCGCCATCACGCAAGTAGTCGACGCACTTGTTACGCGTCCCAGTGTCAAGTTCATCGTACATATTTCCGCCGCCCGGTCTCTATGGCCGTGTTTGTCAAGTGCACCGTCGAACCGAGGTTGATTTCTTCCTCATTCGACCGATGATCCTAGATTTGCCAAGGCGCGCCGCCTCGCCGTTCGTTCCCCGTATGTGCTGTACGGTCCATTCTCTAAATTGGTGAAGTACCACATGGGCTTTCTCGAGGTACCTTTGCATCCGTTCGTCCTTAACCTCGAAAACACCATTCACCTGGTTCGCGACCAAGAGCGAGTCGCATCGAGCCTCGACGAGTTCGGCTCCCATGCCTCGAGCCGCCTCCAAACTCGCAATCATAGCCTCATACTCGCTTCATTGTTAGTTAATTTACCGCTCTAATCGATCGTCGAATGATATCCCCGCCGGACTTTTGAGGACGATCCCCCCGAACCTTTAAGGTTCGAGGCCCCGTCCGTACGCAAAGTCCGTATGCCCGTGGTTTTTCCCGAGGCCAGCCGGAGTTCTTCTCGACCTCGGGACCATGGCCGGGCAAAGTCGGCTACGAAGTCGGCCAAGACTTGGGATTTGATGGCCGTTCGGGCTTATACTCGATGTCGTAGCCGCTAATTTCTACGGCCCATTTTGTTAGCCTACCGGATAGCTCCGTTTATGCATGATATTTTTCAAAGGGTAAGTGGTCACAACACGTATAGGGTGGCATTGAAAATAAGGTTTGAGTTTTCTCGGAGGCGCTTACCAATGCTAACGCCAATTTTCGGCGAGGATACCGGGTTTCGCATCCGCCAAAGTTCTACTCACATAATAGACATGTGGAACCGCGTACCCGATTCCTCTCGACCAAAACGCCACTTACCGCTACTCCGGAGACGCCTAGGTAGAGGAAAAGCGCTCGTCGGCCCTTGGTGAGTGTGCAAGAACGGGGGGCTGGTCAAATACCTTTTCGCCTCGTCGCAGCCTCCCCGACACTCCGTGTCCACACGAAGTCGTTCTTCTTCCCCGAGCAAAGAGAAGAAACGGTGGCACTTGTCGAGGACCTGATATGAAGCGACTCCGCCGCTATTCTCCCGTAAGCCTTTGTACCCCTTTATGTTGTTTACGACCTCGATGTCCTCGATGGCTTTGATTTTGTCCGGTTGATTTCAATTCCGGTTTGATACCATGAAGCCCAAAACCTCGCCGCACCTCACTCCGAAGGCGCACTTCTCCGGTTAAGCTTCATGTTGTACCGCGGAGCACATCGAAGGTTTTCGCAAATGCTTTAAATGGTCCTCTCGTTTGTGGACTTAACAACCATGTCGTCAATATAAACTTCCATAGTTTTCCCTATACGTTCGTTCGAACATTTCGTTAACTAGGCGTTGGTAAGTTGCACCGCATTTTTTAACCCGAAAGGCATGACGTTATAACAAAGTAAGTCCCGTGACGGTTATGAAGGACGTTTTCTCTTGGTCCTCCGGTGCATCCGGATTTGGTTATACCCGAGTAAGCGTCGAGAAAACTTAACATTTCATGTCCGGCCGTAGCATCGATCATTCTATCGACGTGCGGTAACGGAATGAATCTTTTGGGCACGCCTTGTTTAAATCTTTATAATCGACACACATCCGAAATTTATTACCTTTTTTGGGCACCACCACCACATTAGCCACCAATCCCGGTATTTCACCTCCCGGATGGAACCAATATTTAAAAGCTTTGTTACCTCGTCTTTGATGAAGGCATGCTTTGACTCCGACATGGGCCTCCTTTTCTGCTTCACCGGGGAGAACTTACCGTCCAAGCTGAGCTTGTGCGAAGCTATTTCTGGTGATATACCTGTCATATCTACATGCGACCATGCAAAGCAATCGGCGTTAGCTCGAAGAAATTCAATTAATTTGTGCCTGAGCTCCGTGCAAGCCCCGTGCCTGTGTATACCTTCGTCTGCAGAACTCGAATGCATGATTCGCTCCAGCTTCTTCTACGGCCGATTTGGTCGCGTCCGAGTCATCTCGGCGTGATAAAAGATCGGGGAATCCCGAAGTCATCCTCTCCGTACTCCGATCCTCCCCGATATTCTTTGATTGCTATCGGGGGCGTCCGGTTGCACCATCCTTTCCCCGGCCGGTTCCTCGGCCGGGTGCCGATTCTTCTACGCCGAACATCTCCTTTCGCCGCGGTTGCTCACCGCGGACGGTTTTCACTCCCTCTAAGGTGGGGAATTTCAAAGCATTTGATGCAACGTCGAAGGCACCGCCCTCATGCTATGTATCCAAGGTCCGCCCAATAATGCATTGTACTTCATGTCCCCTTCAATCACGTAGAACGTGGTTTGCCGAATGGTGGCCTCGACGCTCACGGTAATGAGATCTCTCCTTTTGTGGTTTCGCTCGCCATGTTGAACCCGCCGAGTACCCGGTCGCCGTACGATTCGATCGAGCAGCCCTAACGTTCGACCACTCTCCATCGAATTATGTGGCCGAGCTACCCGGATCAATTAAGATACGTTTAACCATAGTTTTAAAGATAAGTACAAATTACCAATGCGTCATTGTGTGGTTGAACGACGCCTTCTTCGTCCGCGTCGTCGAAGGAGATGGAAGCCCCGGATGAATGATCCCGGCACGTTTTTCCCGAACGATGGAAATCTTAGTCCGTTTCATTACCGGGACATCTGGGACGTCAATCCCCCCAACTATCATGTTGATCACATGCCGGTGTTCGACCGGTTCGTTCCTTTGATGAACTTTCTTTCCTTATAATGGCTTCGGCTCGTTCGCTCAATAGATCTCGAGGTGACCATTTTTTAACAACCGGCTACCTCTTCCCTCAACCGGCGGCAATCCTCGCCCGTGACCGCGGGTTCCGTGGTATTCGCAAACCGTGCTCGGATCCCGCCGCCCGGATCCGTCTTCGCCGGCTTCGCCACCGCACATCCGAAACTCGACCAATGACCGAGACAAGATCCGAGGTACTAACGTTGAAGTTGTACTCCGATATCCTCGAGGACCTTGTTGCCGGCCGAACTCCCGTATCGCTTCGAACGAGCCCCCGCGTTTAGGGCGCGTGTCTATTTTGCTATCTCGACCGAGAGGTGGCTCGGGCCCCGCCTTGGTTTTTCTCGCCCGAAATTTGATCGCTCCGGTGCGAGTATGGCCGAAACCTTTTTTTAGTCGATTCGAACTTCGCTTCGTAACCCTTTCTCGATTTCTGCTTCTCGCTCATCTTCGACCCACGGGGAGAGCTCGAGCCGGTCATCCTCCACCCGAATCTTCGACTCATACCGATTGTGGACATCGGCCCATGTTATGGCCTCGTATTCTAGCAAGCTTTCCTTCAACTTGGCCGAGGCTACCGAGCTTAGCATATCGAGCCCTTTTGGAAAGCTCGCGCCGCCCATTCCTCCGCACGGGGGTAATTCCATCCGTTCCCTTTGGAACCGGTGACGAACTCCTCAAAGAACTCATCGTCCCTTTGCGTAATCCGAAGATGTCGGCCTTACGGCCCGTACCTTGATGGCACCGGCATGCGCCTTTACGAAGGCGTCGCCTAGCATTTCGAACGAAGTGATCGAATGTTCGGCAGATGGTCGTACCATGTCAATGCCCCTTTTGACAGAGTTTCCCCAAATTTTTTTAGCAATACCGACTCAATTTCGTCTTCTTCCATATCATTGCCTTTTATGGCGCAAGCATATGAGGTCACGTGCTCGTGTGGGTCCGTGGTGCCGTCATATCTCCGGACGTCGGCATTTTCGAACCTTTTTGGGATCGCCGTGCCGCACTCGCGGAAAAGGCCTTTGGATATACCTTTTCGAATTCGGCCCCTTCAACAAGGGGCGGGGCCCCGGTATCCGGTCCACCCGAGAGTTATACGTCTCAACCTTCTTCTCGGTCGAATCCACCCGTTTTACCAAAGTCTCAAGCATCTTCGGGGACTCGCGTGGAGGAACCGGCCCCGAGTCATTGCTCTCGACCACCCGCCGTTCGTTCCTTCCGCTCCGCACCGTATCCTTGGCCTTTTCCGCCCAGCCTTCCCCGTGTCCATTTTGCAACCGGCAATCGCCATTCCTTGCCCGGCAATTGTCGCTCTTTGTTCCCGCAACATTTCAAAATCGTACGCAAATTAATGCCGTCATTCGTGCCTCCGCTCCTTCCCGCTTTGGGTCCGAGACAATGTAACGGAGTTATGAGTTCTTAGAGGATCGCGGGCCGGTAGGGCGGCATTCTCTTGATCCACGGTGTTTTGCCGATCGAGCCCCTCCCTCGAGTCAACGGGGTTCGGTCGGCAGGATTCAGCCCCCCGTTGTTCGCTGCCCTCATTTTCTGCCACAATTTCGGTGTTGTTAACGTGACCGGATTGCCCGACGTCAGCCATAGATTTGCCTTTGACGAGACGAACGAAGGGTTACGGTTTAAATGAGTTTTATAAGAGTCAAGACTAAGAACTATTATCCTAGCCCCACGGTGGGCGCCAAACTGTTTACCCCGAAATCGGATAATCAATTGAATTTATATGCGGGTATAGGATACGTGCTTAGTTCATGAGATTGATAAGACAAAAGAAAGTAGAGGTTTGAAGGTTCATCAATAAGATAGCTAAAGATATAAACGTCATGAACAATATATCATATCATTAACAACAATATTAAGAGGAAATGTACCGTGGCCGAAGGGATGAATGAGAGGAGAAAATGATATATGAGCTTCTTCTATTAAAGGTATTCTTTTGAAGATAAAGGGAGCCAACCCCCATAAAAAAGGAGGATGTCCTCTATTTATAGTGTTGCCTCCATGGGCCTCGTACAATGCGAAAATAAATAAAATAATCATAGCAAGGACAATTCTGAACAGATTTGGTGGGACTAGACTGACGGCGCCGTCTGACACACGCAAGGTTGGCAGTTGACCATGGCAGGACGCTACTGACGCGTGGCTCTCGTGCAACGGCCGTACCGGACCAAACGTAGACACCGAACAACGGATATACGAACCAAATGGTCCATCGGAGCAACGGCTATGCGAACCAACCGCCCCACCGAATCACGCCATGCGGGCCAACAGCCTACACCGAGCCATGGCGACGCGGACCAACGGCTACACCGGAACAAATGGTAACCCTACTCGCCTCCGTGCGGTGCGCTTCCCGGTTTAGCTCGAATGCCATCAGGCATGTTCCTCTCTTCTTTCTCTCGGTCCTCATTGCTTCGGTTTTACGTTGTGTCCGGTATTTACCGTATACAACTATATATTCAACCCATTTGATTTAGTGGATCGGACGAGTGGAACGACGAGTCAAGTTAATTGTTAAATTGATAGCTTTTTATTTTTTAAAAGTTAGTGTTAAAAAAAAAAAATTCCACATTAACAATATCATTCGGAAAATCACCTAAATTGGTTAGTGACTTTGAGGTGAAATAACAATAGTTAAGTGACATTTCTATTACAAAACCAAAAAAAAGAGGTTCTGAGATAACCATCAATTGAATGACCGTCTTAGAAATTAACTACTCGTATTTCATATTTACTTAGGAGTCATTTGACCATGAATAAATTTTCATTTTATTTCAAAATCATTGTTTGGTTCTAAAATTTCTAAGTCCAACTTGGAGTTGGATTTCAAATTTGGAAAAGCGATCCAAACCTATTTTTCAACTCCATCTTCATAAATTCCAAATGAAATCATCTCTTCTTTACTTTGCAAAAAATATAACCAAACACAACTCAATGTTCAACTCCAACTTTTCAAATTTTTTTAAAAAATGAAAAATATTTGAAATTTTTTTAAAAAATGAAAAATATTTGGAATCTATGGCCAAGTGCCTAATTAGTGTGCTTAGTTTACAATTTACAAATGAGATAAGGGTTAAAAACAGACCTCAACTATCTTTTTTTTTTTTTTTTTTTTAGTTTCATACCTAAACTATCAGAAGGTTGAGAAAACTACCTAAACTATCACTATCTAGTTTGCAAAACACACCTCAAATTATTCTTGAATGGCATGTGATCTACACTCTCCATTTTATATAAACATGTTGCCAAATATTGTCCACGTGGATAAATAATGTCACAATACACCTACATGGAAATTAAAAAAAACTATTTGTTTTAAAAAACAAACTGAAAAATAATAATTTTTGTAAAAAAATATCAAAAATTATAGAAAATAAAAAAATAGTTTAAAAAATGGAATCAACTTTTGCATTTATTAAATCATTTTTTTCTTTCTGATTTTCTAAATTTTTTGATTTTTTTTTCATATTTTTTTTAAAAATCCAGATTTTTTTTAAAATGCAGATTTTTAAAAAAAAAATATTATTTTTTAATTTCCATGTAGGTGCCACCATAGCATTTCTTAGGCCATGTGGACAATTTTTTTGAGAAAATTCAGCTTCACTTGCCTTTTGGAGATTGAGTTCAAATATTTAGTTCATGTGTATTTTGCAAATTAGATAGTGATAGTTTAGGTAGTTTTCTCAACTTTATGATAGTTTACGTATGAAACTAAAAAAAAAGTGATAGTTAGAGTGTGTTTTTGACCCTTATCTCAAACATAAGTAAGATGTAGCATTGAATAAGCAAATGGAAGAGTGGTGGGGGGTCATTTGCACTTTTGTGCCTATTTTGTGCTGGTCTTTAATTTTTTCCCTTCTCATGGGCTAGTCTTTAAAGTTTGCCTTTCAAAATCGAACGCATCATAACATTCACAAGTATTCCAGTGCCCTTAAAAAGTTTATGCCCTATTTGACATAAGTTCGATTTTGAAAGGTAAAAAAATTTAAAACCAATCCATTTGAAGGACAAACCGTGCAATTACTTTGGGTGTGGGGGGCGCAAAAAATACTAGACATTGTTAACTTGCTCATGAAGTACTTTCCTCTTTGTACAGGTTGTGATCATATAAATGCAAAATTCTCCTCTATTTAACTTTGTCAGTTGTATAAATCAAAAGAAGAAAAAAGAGAGACTATCTTATGATGGAGTTGTTAACAAGGACTGTCCATTTGTCCCCAAAAGAGTGGCTTTGCTTGCGTTTTTGGAACTTATATCATGAGGTTTCTCAATCGTAATGGAATGTGTTTTGTTTTATATGTTCAATTTCAATAGTTGCTCACCAACTAGCAAACTTGTTCTTTATGGTTGTTCGCCTAATTACAAACTAATGTTTTTGTTTGTTTGGACATATGATATTCGAAATTGGATTTCGTGCTGCTAGGAATATTTTCAAATCTCGGGCTCAAGCACAAGAATTTTTCTATTTCTAAGGATCGACATGTTCTGCTTAAGGATGAAGCTTAACGGGATCTCATGCATCTCATTGCATTCCTTGGTGATTAGAACAAAAGGGACAATAGCCCTTTTGGTGCCTAATTTATTGAAAAATCCTGAATTTGGTCTTTATGATATATAACTCATCATATTTAATCTTTAATTAATTAAAATATGCATTTTCAATCTTTTCATGTAGAGAGTATGTTGTATTTGACTATTTACCTATAGAACTTTCTTACTGTCAAAAGTGAAGCAATAATAAGTTTAACATAACACCTGAGTAATTAAGTGGTGGAAAAGTTAATGATTATAGTAAATTTACTTGATACAAAAAATAGTAAATTTACAATTTTTCACGAGTAAATGGAGCAGAAATACATAGTTCATTAATTGAGGACCAAAATTACTATTTAAAAAAGTTTAACCTGTGGATATTTACTCCATGCCCAATTAGTTAAGGCATACGTATGCACCTTTTGTGATTTGCACTTTGTCTTATTTCTTATAATGAATTACATCTTAGAGCTTGTTTGGATTGACTTATTTTAGGTGCTTTTAAGTTAAAATAACTTTAAACCACTTTTGTAGTATTTGAGTAACATAAAAAAGTGCTTTTAAGCCAAAAAAATAAAAATAAACCAAAAGCTATAAGTTAGAATTCCTAACTTATGGCCTTTGACTTATATAAGTCAAAAGCCATAAATCCATCCAAACGACCTCTTAATCTCTTTATTTTATTGCAAAATCATAAAAGGACCATTCTTCTAACTATTTCATGGAAGCAAACTAGGGAAAGTGAAATTTAAAGAGAAAAACAAGATAAACGTGACAGAATTTTGCGATTTTGCACACTTAACGTATGCACTCTTTTATGATTATATTGCTCCTCATCTTATTTTATTTTTTATGAATTACACCTTAATCTCTTTATTTTCTTACAAAATCATAAAAAGATCATTCTTCTAACTAGGAAAAGTGAAATTTAAAGAGAAAAACAAGATAAACGTGAAAGAAACTTGAGAATGAATACGAAAGCAAAGAGTGAAAACGGAATATGAAGAGAGCTAGGCAGCTCTTACTACCTCGCCACCCCCTCTTCCACACTGTATTCTGCTTATGTTTACTGGTAAAAGAAATGCTTATTTTTGGGTGTTGTTTAATTTCTCTTGGTATAACAAAATTAGTGGCGAATCCAATGTGTTAGCAATGAGTTTACGGGAATTCAGTAGCTTTTTCTCATACCTACATATGTATTAAAATTCTATTTAATATTTATGAATGTTTGACTATGAATCAAATTATTGTATATTAATTTGATATCGCTATACCAATTCATAAATTTCAAAACATGAATCTACCTTTGTATGCAATGGCTAGTTGGTAACTTGATTGGCTGGGGATTTCCTTATCAAGTTTTTCTAGATTCTGGAGTATGTATTGAATGTTTAAATATTGATGTCATCTTTCTTGCTTCCTATTTGTCATGCCTTTATTCACTGATAGCTAGTGCATTTGTAAATTCTTACTCGCACCGAATGTTTACACTAAATCAATATAACTTACTGTAAAGTAATTTAGTGGAGTGAATATATACATTAATTAATCATGGTTAATTGATGTTATTGTATATTCGAACACATGGCATGCATTCATTGGTTGGGTGAACTCTAGTGCATTCTACTATACCTTTTTTTTAACTTAGAAAATTTTGAATGATTATTTTTTATACAAAGATTACACAGACATTTAGTATCGAGAGAAGGCAACCAATTTCAAGTAGATAAGGAATGTTGCCACCATGGATGAAAGGAAAAATAAAAAATAAAAAACATAAAAAATAAAAAGGAAGACCAAAAGGGAAACAAGATATCTAAAGCCACTGTCGATCGAGATATGATGTGCTCTTGAACAAGAGATTTAACAAAGTGAAGGAGAGCACTAAGCCGGGAAGTGTAACACTGTATTTTTTCATTCTTTCTTTCTTAAATTTCACTTATCCTAATTTTCCCTCACAAAATAATTAGTCGAAGAATATTCTTTTTCTGTAAGGAAATCGTTAAAAAAAAAAAGGATAGGGAGTAAATTACAAAAAATTCTACACCCGAAACAGGTATTTATTCAGTAACTTTCTTTTTTTGGTTAACAAAAAAGAAGCTTCTTTATAAGCTTGCAAACCAAAGCAATGCAAAGAGTCTAGAAGAAAAAAGAACAAGGTATTGCAAATTTTCAATTTCTCTTTGTTTGAGTGATAGGATCCAATCCAAGGCACTATGATCTGTGGACTCTCTAAGATCCTAAATGCGATGAAGAACAATGGGCCTTTTGGGTTATGTTAGGGCAAAGTTACATATTTGATCGTTCGCCAAAAATTATTACAACCACTAGTCACATATACAAAAAATATACACCAGTAATGTATATCCCTTATTGAGAATTTGGCATAGAGGTACCTACCTAGTGAATAATTGGCCATTATTTTATTATTGGAAAGATCAAGCCCACAGTGGTATATATAGCTTAAAACCTGACAAAACATAACCAAGTGGAAAAAACCCTTAAAAAAAGGAGAAAGAATCGTATCCTCCTCCTCAATTTGCTTCATCGACGAAGTTCCTCTCTCTCTGTCTCCCTCAAACTAGAGTCCTAGTACACTATCAACATTTCAGGCTCCAAACATGCATTAATTAAACAAACATTTTTCAACTTACAAGGCTACAAGACACACGGTTTTCATCATCCCCACTCATACAAAATGCATACATCATCAACGAGCAAGAACTTCAAAAGTTTGAAAATCCTTTGTTGAAGTTTGAATTTTTAAATCACAAAAGGTATTGTTAAATCGAATGAGTGTTGTTGCAAGAGCTTGAAAACTTCTTTGGAAAGCTAAATTTTAAATTGGAGCTCATTTGAAGAAGATTTGGTTTGGTTTGGATTTTTGTGATTATGATGGTTTTATGTTTTTGTATATCTTCATGTATATCCGTGTGTAATTTGTACCACACGTATGTAAGTGTATTTACCCTTGTATATTCATGCATCTCATGTATATCTTCACTTATTCATGAAAATCTGTGTGTGATATACACTCATATACAACATGATATACGCATGTCGTAGGTGTTGTCTATTACAAACGTAGCAATGATATACGTAGGTATACAATGATATATACGTTATTATCATGAAATTGTCTGAACTTGTGATATTGAATACTTCAAGAATGTGTGCGATTTGTTTTGGACAAATCTAAATTTTGGAAGGGGACAAACGTAAAATTAGGAGTTGAATATTCAGATTTCCTATTTTTTTAAGTTTGTTTGGTAGATTTGGTATAAATTGCGATTGTTTTTTTTTTTTTTTGTTGCTATAGTTGTTAAGCCTAATCTTTGGCTAAAGTGGTGCCACTTATTAGCATTGGCTATTCACTTTAACCCTATCTATGAAAGGAAATCCATGCAAAAACCCAATAAGGCTTTTATATAATTGATAGAACAATCTATATATAGAACAATCTTTTAGAAAATATAGATTTAAAGTGAGTTCACACCAATTACAGCAAAGTAGTTCTAAGTATAATGATATTATGCACCTACAAATCTACAGTTTTGAATTTGTCTGTATCATTTTTATTGTTAATTGTGGATTGTAAATATGTCATCTCTTATTTTTTTCTCATTGTACAAAAGTTGTACAACTGGATTTTCTTGAGATTGAGGTATAATTTTTATATTATACGGATTAAGAACTTTGGCCATGAGGTTACGCAAGTGTTGCTCAAGGTGATGATGCTAAAGTTCTAGAGAGTTATATAATCTGATCTCTTTGAAAGTGATAGCTATATTTGTGTCAGCTTATCTCTTACTAGTGAATTTAACTGCGCTTCGCGCGGTCTCTGTTTTAATAATTCTCGTTAACGAATCAATCTTTTCTCTTTGATCAATTTTATATTCTCTCTACAGAAAAGGGTCAAAAATGCCCTTAAGCTATGCGAAATTGAACAGAAATGCCCTTTAGCTATGTGAAATTGAACAAAAATGCCCTCCTTTCATAGTTTAGTCCAATATGCCCTTTTCCAAATAAACATTGTTTTTCTTTTCTTTTTAAACACATTATTTTTATAAAAATATTATTTTTAAAGAAAATTTTTCTTGTTTCTTTTCTTTTAAATCCCTTTACCTAATAAAAAGTGGATGGTAATTTTTTTCTTCTTAATCTCATTTTATCAATCAAAATAAAATTACCCCATGTATTCTTTTTTTAACTAATAATATATATCATATATATAAGAACCCCATCAGTAATTTTCATTTAAATAACGATAAAATTCTTTTTCCTAATAAAATAGGAAATATTCTTATTTCTTAATCTTTTCCGAATTGAAGTAGAATAAGCATTTGATGATAAAAAAATTCTAATAAAATACGAAATATCTAACACAACACATTTAGCACAAATGTTTTAAACATCTACAAATGGATTAGTTTACCAAATCTTTTGAAAATAGTCGGCATTGAACTAAAGTTAGTAGTTTCTCGGGATACAACAACACAACACTACCAGCACATACATGGAGTTATGAAAATCTTCCAAAGTAGAAGCAAGAGCATTGAGAATAATGATGAGCTCTCTATTCAAAACTGCCCAATATTTTTTTGCGGCAAACTCAACCAACAGATTAATCGTGGGATGTGTTAAATTACCTTTAAAAGAATTTCTTTATAATTAACATTAGCATATATAAAGTGCTCCATTGTCTTGGCACTATGAATTTACGAGAATAGCTCTAGCAACCTGAAAAAGAACAAAACCAAATATTTACCTACTTCGCACTCAAAAAACTCAGTGAAATAACATGGAATGTAACAAAAAGGATTTCGAAAAACCAGTAGAATAGTCGTACTAACCAAAAGGTAATGTGGAGTTAAATAACACATTAAACAAAACAGACAGACCTAGAACATTGGAGTAATGCCAGAGCCTCCAGCAAGCGTTCCAAATGCTATGATTTGACCATAGGCTGGTACTTCAGGGATGTGAATGTATGAGTACACTATAAATAAATCTTTTTAACTAAATAATTAGAATATAATTACAAATGAAACAGTGTTAATTGGAGCTTACCCCTTATCTAAATCCCCAAAATATCAAATTTCTTGGGTTGTAAAGCATTTCAGTGAGCTTTTGGTACTTCATCTACACCATCATTCTTCAAGTGTATACCTAGTTATCCAAAAAACACAACCATGGTAGATGAGCATAATCATTTAAAAATTTGTAAGATTATATAATACTACGGGGAGAAAGGAAGAAATACCTTGAATTTGTAAATACAAATGATGATTAATCCATGAAAACGGTAAATATCCCTTTCATAGTTGGGATAAACGGGGTTGCTTAGGAATACTAATTGTGTTTTAATTAATTAGCATTAAGTGATGTTACGTGGACTGATACATGGGTCTGTGGCTTGATTACTGATACTTGCCCTTTAATTCAACATTTAATTTGTGAGGCTTTTTTTAAGTCATTTAGTTAGAAGATTATGAAAAAAAAATTCATAAAAAATTCAAAAAAAGGAGAAAAAAGATAAATGTCAATGGAGGCCATAAAGAGGTGCCACATCACCTTGTTTATGCCTAACTTTATATTATATATAGATTGTGTGAGTAATTTTAAGTGTCTAATATTTTCATTAGATTTGGGGGCCGCTCAAACTCTAATTTTAAAATTATTCTGTTATCGAAAATCCGTGGTACATCTTGTATACTTTACGTCATCAACCAGTTAGAGTAGGGATGATTTATTATGAGATCTTCATGTAGTACGATCCTCCATATCAATATGCAGGGACCAAATGTTAAGTTTTTTGATAATTTCCTCAACTTTTAAATTTAAAAAATACGATATTTTCCCTTCATTGATAGATAAAACTAGCTCTTCTAGTGAATAAACCGTACTTCATTTTTTGATTGGATTCAAGTGCTAACATATATACTACAAGAGAACATGGAATTAGCTACGGCATTTATCGGTAATCCGTAGCTAATCCGTAGCTAAATAGCTCCTCGCTAATTAGATTTTCTTATAAACCGTCGCTATTCCGTAGCTAAATGATATTAGCATGGGATTTTGCTGTTTAGCTACGAAATTTTGTCCGTCGCTAATTCCATGTTTTCTTGTAGTATATTAGAATGAATGTTTTTAGGTTGTTTAAAAACTGAATCACGAACCGTGAATAGAATAAGATTCATTGTTTGTCTTATTAATCGTTGTTTGACATATTTACTTATGTGTACTGATTGGGTGAGATTTAAATTTTAATTATTTAGCTTAGATAACATGTTTATAGGATTTAAATGCTTTGGTTGTGGTAAATTCAATCATTTTTATTCGAGAACTTATTGCATTTGTCCCTTTACACTTTCGTTATCATATTTATATGATGATTTGGTAACCCAGTAACGTAGGTATGTATATCGTTGTGTTTATCAATTTATGTTAAAATATCCAATATTATTCTTGTTCATGTGAATTGGAAGTTTTACTTTTGAATGAAATTATATGAGTTGTTTTTTTCTCAAAAGAACCGAAAATGATCAAAGTATGTTGTCTCATCTGTTGTAATGAGATACCATGTTGTTTTGGCGTTCATGCTTTATGCCTTTTATCTAGCCTGGAAATTGATTAACATTTTTTTATGCCTAGCAATCGATTCATTTATTTACAATTTTGTATGGTTTAATAAATATGTCTTTAGAATATTTATATTTAAAATGAAGACGTTGATTAGGGTTGTTAAGTGGGCCGTTTCAGCCCGATTCGATCCCACTAAAAGGATAGGGGTCGGGACAAACATCTAATCACCAAATTTAATGCCAAATTATATTAGATGATATGCATGATTTTGGAGTTGAGGACCAAGGAGAACTAATTTCTCTTGAGGTAAAGCTTCCTAAAATTTCAAAATTAAGTCTAAAGATTTAATTTGATACATATGCAACTTTTTTTCTTTTTTCCTCATTTAATTTGTTTGTAGGACGATTTATCCTTCTAGGATAAGAGGTTAATGAACCTGTTGGATGATCAATAAAATCTAGGTAAGTATCTAGTTTCTCGATTTTAATTTTTTGTGTTTCAACTCCTTAGTTCCCATCCCTATGCTTTATGTTGTATACCAAACCTTATCAATTCTTAAATTTCAGAGATTTAGTCGTAGTACTGGAACTACTAGTGTTTGCATATTGTACCCCTAATATATGCACCTTTTAATTTACACCCTATTCAATGTTTTTTATTGTATACACCTTAGTCTATTCATTTTATTGCGTAACTACAAAAGATTCATTTTTTAAATTATTTAAGAGGGTAAAGCAATAAAACCACGACAATGAAGCCAACAACGGCATGAATTGCCATTAGGGGTGTACAAAGTAAACCGATAAACCGCACCAAACCGATAAACCGAGTCAAACCGAGAAAAAATATAGTGGTTTGGTTTGATATATATGTTGGAAAAAAAAAATATATATATAATTATTTGGTTTGGTTTTATAAAAAAGTCAAACCGAACCAAACCAACCCGACATTACATGTATTCAATTTTTAAAATATTTTATACATAAAAATATTTATTTGTAATGTAATTTATAAATATTTCTTAATTTTTTTCATAGTTTTTCATCTATTATCATATTATTCAAGCTTGAACTTAGGATTTTGAATGTGAATAAGTTTTATATCCTATGGATGTTAGTAACTCATATAAAGTCCAAACCAAAACCAACTCAACACTAATACTAACAAAATAATTTCAATTTACCCATAGAAATGACAATAATGTTGGATATCTATTCTTTAGTTTTGCATAATTGGTTTAGAGAGTGAAAATACATAACTTAAGTTTTTTTTTCTTGTCATGTAATTAATACTTATTAGCCGTACTTATTTTAGCATGACTTAGTATTTTTAGATTATGGTCATTTTCTTTATGGCTTATTAATTAGCAATATTTATTTTAACCGATTTTATTATCTTTTGTTGAATATTGTAATACAATGTCATCACTCTTCTCACATTTTGTGTTATTTTCTTATGAAACACCTTAATTACATAGTTGTATCTTACTAGGACTAAAGAAATATTTGACGTAAAAGTTATATGTTTTGTATCAAGATTATTCCGGAAAAAAAAAACCCGAATAACTTGAGAAAACCGAATAACCCGAGGTTGAAAAACCCGAATTTTATTGGTTTGGTTTGGTGTATAAATTAAAAAAGCCGACTCAATTGGTTTAGTTTGGTGTTTAAGAAATCCGAACCAACCCGGTCCATGTACACCCCTAATTGCCATATAAATTATAGCAGAACCTCAAGTGATGAAGAATTGATCTTGGGCCTAACCCAACCCCAAAAGTTAGCTCAACTGGAAGAGGATTGTCCAAGCTATATAAGGAGACCAGGGACCACTTATTCCACTGATGAGATTTACCAAGATTTTATTGGGTTTTAATACTTTTAACTTGTCCGATTTGAGTAAATCACATGTATGATGTATGAGTTACTACTATATTTTTCATGATTGTGAAACAGAGACAAAAATCCTAGTGATACATATAAATGAAAAAGAAGTGAATTATTTCATGACGAAGGTGCACATAAATTACACTATGGTACATAGGGGTGTACAAAGTAAACCGACAAACCGCACCAAATCGATAAACTGAGTCAAACCGAGAAAAAAACTCGACTAATGGTTTGGTTTGACTTGGCTTGGTGTTGAAAAAAAAAAATCCGACCATAATTGGTTTGGTTTGGTTTTAACTAAAAAAAGTCAAACCGAACCAAACCAACCCGACATTACATGTATTCAATTTTTAAAATATTTTATACATAAAAATATTTATTTGTAATGTAATTTATAAATATTTCTTAAATTTTTTTCGTAGTTTTTTTATCCATTATCATATTATTCAAGCTTGAACTTAGAATTTTGAATGTCAATAAGTTTTATATCCTATGGATGTTAGTAACTCAAATAAAGTCCAAACCAAAACCAACTCAACACTAATGGTAACAAAAGAAATTCAATTTACCACTAGGAATGACAATAATGTTGGATATCTATTCTTTAGTTTTGCATAATTGATTTAGAGAGTGAAAATACATAACTTAAGTTTTTTTCTTTGTCGTGTAATTAATACTTATTAGCCGTACTTATTTTAGCATGACTTGGTATTTTTAGATTATGGTCATTTTCTTTATGGCTTGTTAATTAGCAATATTTATTTTAACCGATTTTATTAGCTTTTGTTGAATATTTTAATACAATGTCATCACTCTTTTCACATTTTGTGTTATTTTTTTAAGAAACACCTTAATTATGTAGTTGTATCTTACTAGAACTAAAGAAATATTTGAAGTAAAAGATATATGTTTTGTATCAAGACTATTCCGGAAAAAAAACCCGAAAAAACCGAATAACCCGATAAAACCCGACGTTGAAAAACCCGAATTTTATTGGTTTGGTTTGGTGTATATATTTAAAAACCCGACGCAATTGGTTTGGTTTAGTGTTTAAAAAATTCGAACGTACCCGGTCCATATGGTACATATAAATGGAAAAGAAAGTTAACCTTTGATTCCCTGACGAAATAGTATCGGAGATGTTATTATACTGAAGTATAGTCAGTAACGTTAATCTGAAATCATCATAAATTTGGTGTGGTCAATGACATTCTTATACAATTTATTTGACTTTTCTTTCTTAACTTTGTTTACCCCGAAATCGGATAATCAATTGAATTTGTAAGTGGGTATAGGATATGTGCTTGGATCTTGGTATGTATGAAATGGAGAGAGTATATATTCAAGAGTGCTCTAGTGAAATGGCTAATAGTGGCGATTTGTTTGCGAATATAATCGCGTATGGACAATATGGAGTACTTGATGGATTAAATCACACTATAAACTTGAACAAAACGACCTTGGCCGAGTTAGAAGCCCCGAAGGAAAGATTGTATATATATGATCTATTCTATTACATGTGTTCTTTGAGAAGTCAAGGAAGCAACCCCTCGAGGGGTGAGGATATGCCTATTTATAGTGTAACTTCTTCAAGTCCCATGCAATTGTGAACCAATAAACTAATAATTTCAAGGGTCTTGCACGTATTTGGTGGGATTGGACGACGGCGCTGCCGTACGACACACGTTTGTGGTAACCGACCGTGACGACACGTCATTGGCGCGTAGTTCCCATTCACCGGTTATTCGGACCAACGGCCATTCGGGTCATCGGCCACGAATGCTCGAATCGGAGGATGCGGCCGTTTCGATCACGGGGAAGACAAACTCGTTCAACTCTGGTATAGGCGTTTTCCTAGAAAAGGGCCGGGTAGCATCCGGTGTGTTCTCGTCCCTCTTCCATCACCGGTGAACCTTACAACCGGTCGGGATCATATCCGGTTTTCCCGTATACAGATAGCCCCTCACTTACCCAGTTATGCGGTGCACCGGCATAACGGGGAGTGAATGACTTTTGAAACCGGTGATTCGGCCGGCTCGTTCTTATCTTCACATTTTGGCTGGAATGGTTACGTAACGCCCCTCCCTTTTATCGGCCACGTGTCCTTACCCGGACGACCCGCCTCTGTCAACCGCCTTTTGCACGTCGTTTCAAGTCGCCTCTCATTAATAATGGGGACACGCGGCGCCATCTGATTGGACTTCCTCGGTAACCGTTCCCCTTCCATGCCTATATAAAGCCCATTATCTCTTCATTTTACCACTTTCACGCTCCGTTCTTCTTCATCCCCCTCTTATCTCTGCATTTTCTCACATCCCCCATGAACTGTTGTCTCTACATTTGACTTGCCGTTTGATTCACCACCTCAAATTCTGTGCAAAAGAGTTGATTTCGCCAATCGTTTTGGTTCGAGTGTTCCGCGCCGCCCCCGAATTACCGCCTTTCTTCACTTTCCTTTCTACTTTTGAACCCTCTTTCTTTCACACTTTCGAGATGTCTGAGTCTACTTCCCATGATGCTCCACCGATGTCACCGGATTCCGGGACTGTTTCCCCGGCTAGAATCGAGCTCACGGCTTCGGATATTATACCCGCCAAGTTCGGTTTAACAAGGATCTCGAGGTCGACAAGCCGTCCTCTCGTTTCGGACGGGGGATACGATGTGAGGCGATACCCTTCATCGATTACCGAGGAGAAACTTGATGTAGTCCGGGCCGACTGCGGATGGGACATCCGCCCGGTAAGGGTTTTTGCACCGGGCTCGGACGAATCTATCACTGATCACCGAGAAGGGTTCTTGTTCGTATATACCTACCCACCCTCAAAATCGATCCTCCGATTGATCCGGTCATTCTTGATATGTGCCGGACCTATGGTGTGACTTTTGGCACGCATCGGCCCGATCGTTTGGAGGGTCGTTGCGTGTCTCGGCTATTAGCCAACAACGCCGAGAAGGAATTTGCCGGGGCCACTTGATACGCCCGTACCCCGGGGTCTTCGGGGCGGCGTAATAAAACTTGTCAAGCGCAGCCGGAACCCGTTCTTCTCAAAGATGGACGAAGACCGGGCAGGGGCTGGTTAGAGCGATATGTCCGAGTGAAAACCGAGGACATCATCCCCGCCGACTACATGCCCTTCCCGGAGAAATGGAACGATAAGCGTAAGTTCGAATCTTTGGGCAATCGTTTTTACGCATTTAGTCATTCTTTAGCCATTCTTCGATCTCGTTGTCTCATTGCTTTCTCTTTGCTTTTATTCAGCCAACGGATACGTTCCTCCCGTTATTCGCGATCTGAGCGAATGGGTCACTGCGCTCCTCTGCCAGCACCCCTATGAGAACCGAACATGGGCTCACCTGTCTCGTGGCCGGTGGGTGGCGCAAAACCATGGTAATATTTTTATTCCCTTTTTTGTTGTGTTTTCCACTGCCCGTGGCCCTTTGAATTCACAACCTTCGCTACTGCTTTTGCCTTTCAGGTTTGCCCAAGGGCTCGGTGGCCTCGAGGCCGGAATCGGGAACCGCTTGTCCTGCACCGTCATCCGAGTTTGACACGGCGGGTTCTTCCCGTGTTCTTGGCGATCTTTGCAAAAAGAAAAAGGACTTCCGAAAGGTTGCCGACACCAAAAAGGAAGAAGGCAAGGAGCGTTGCCCGGCCTCCAAGGGAAGAGGCCAAGCCCGACATCATCGTTCGGAGAGTCAGCTCGGTCCCCTCCGTGGCCCCAATACCGGAGGAGGTGGTCTCCGTTCCGCCCCTTCCTTCTATCGGCGAAGGTCCGTTTGTTCTGCTCTCCACATTCGGTGTGGAAGAAATACTTTCACCGGCTCCTCTTCGGTCGATTGACTTTGTCGACATTTCGGCGAAACTTCTTCGGAAGATACTCCCCCCGCAGGAAAAAGATCCGGGGAAGCGATTCTTCGCCGAGGCCGCAGGGGTAAAGGCGCTATAGAACCGAGATCGAACCCTACGTGCGTTCGTCCGTCTCCCGGGTATGAGCTCGCCGTGATCGCGGAGCCGGCCTTCGCCGAAAATATCGAGGTTTTCTCCAAGTTCATCCCTCCGACTCGCGTGTGGATGATTTTGACGATATGTTCTCGAGGACTCCTCCCGCCACTTGCGAAGCAGCGGGCTTCGGTCATCTTCCTATTCCTCGGGCCACGAGGCCGGCCGATCGGGCGTCCGAGTCTGGCACCAGAGATAGTTTGGTGAACATTTTCTCGGCCCCGAGCGTGGAGCCAAGGAGAACCCGATCGGCGGTAATCCGTCCCCGAGGATCGTAGCTTATCTCGTCCGGTGGGCGTGGCGAGCTATTTGCGTCCCCTCGTCTCTCGGATTCGGACGGATGCAAAATGGCCAAGGTCACTTGGCGATGCCTTATTAACGAGGGTATGCATGCGGGCAACCGGTAAGATTCTTAGCCACTTTTGTTCATTTTATCCTCGAAATGCCATCCTTTCTTCGCCTAAGTTTTCGGTTTGTTTCGTCGCGAGCGTGGTCCGGTCAATGAGGCCTTCACTCGTGCCCAACGTGAGATGGACGATCTTCGGGGCCAACTCGATGCCCAGGGCCGAGAGACAGAGAAATATCAACACCTTCTTCGGGAGAAGGAGGGAGAATTAAACCGGGCGGCCGTGCTGGCCAACCTTCGCCCCGAGCTTGATGCGGTCAAGGAGGAGAACCGTCGTTTGGGGAGTGATCTGGCTGCCATGACCGATTATAATCGGAGCCTCGAGGCCGACAAGATCGCTCTAAGCCAGGATAAAACCCAATTCTCTATGCGGTTGGATGAACTCGAGGCCACGGTTTCCCAACTTCGGGGGAAGCTGGATTCGGCGAAGGCTGATGCTACGGGTTTGTCCGAGAGGAACCGGCAAACGAGTCCGAGGTCGTTTTTTTCAATGAGCGCAGCAGGGTATTCGAGGAAAAAGCCGAGGAGCGGGCCCGGATATGTGAGGGTATTAGAACTGAACTCGAGGGCGATTAAAGCTAATGACAGCCTTAAGGCCGAGCTGGATGCGGCCAACCATATGAGAGATGACCTCGAGAGAAACCGGGCTCATTTGGAAGCCAAACTGGCCAAGGCTGAGGCCGATTTGGAGGAAACTTGGAAAAGAGTGGAGGCGGCCGAGACTCATACCGCTATTGTCGCTGAGTACGATAAGTGGAAGTCTCGGCGTCTCACCCTCGAGCAAGTTGAGCACGGCTTTGAGGATCTTCCGCCACGATACTTGAAGCCAAAGGAATGGAGGAGAAGGCTAACCGTGCTCTCGGGTCGAGTCGACGACTCCGGCGGACGAGTCCGAACATTCATCCTCCTCCGGTCATACCGGATAGTGTAAGCCGTACTTTGGCGTCTATCTTTTTATTTTTTGTCTTCATGGGACTTTTATTTTTCTTTTGATGTAAAGAACATCCGTTGTATAAATGAAAAGTGCATCTTTCCTGCTTCTTCGTTCGAATGTTTGTCATTATTTTTGCTTGCGATCGTTGGTCCGTTTTCGGGACAAGGTGACTCGTGGTCATTGATTCATCATGCCGTTTGGATTTTGTCCGATTCTTTGAGGGTTCGGTTGTCTCCGAATTTCGAGGATCGTTTTATTAGAGTCGACATTTTCTTCGGCTCTATTTGGGGCGGTGTCTTTTCAGCCTTGGCTAACAAAGTGGCAGCCCCCGTTTGGGGGTCTTATCGAGTTTTTGGTCGATTTCCTTTGCTATCTTGTAGAGTACAATTTAACAGGAAGTTGCTAACTTTGACAGCTTTGCTTTTGTAAAACGTTTGTACGTATGAGAGTTTCGACTCTTTCTTCCTTTGCCGTAGCAAGTGTAAAAATGGGACACGATTCATTATGATCGTTTGGTCCTTACATTGGAGGCTATGGCCGGTGGCCGGGCCTTATTTTGCCGTAGCAAATGTTGGGTCTTCCCGTCTACTTTGATCGGTGTCATCTTCGGTGTGGGCATGGTACTCCCCCAGCACTGATCCGAGCTTTGAGGCCGGGTGAGTGCTGTTATTTTTCTCCTCGGAAGGCGCGCCATTAGGTATCCGGGTGAGTGCTTGTTATGCCCTTCATACTTGTTCAGTAACACGTTGTACTTGTTGCCTCGTTAAAAACCTTGTCGGAAAACCCTTTTTGGGACAAAACCGTACTAAGGAAAAGAGTGCAACACGTGTTTTCGTGCCTGGAGACTCTATTTTCCATCTTGTTCTCGACTTCCCGTAAATGAGAAAGGTTAATGAGAGGATACGGGCCATACCTTAGCAAAATAGTATCTCTTTAGATGTACCACGTTCCAGCTTGTTGCGCGACGTTGGCCGTCCATTGACTCTAACCGGTACGATCCTTTGCCCGTTATCCGGTTATCTTGTATCGGGCCCTCCGGTTCGGACCTAGCTTTCCTTCGTTGGGGTTCTTGGTGTGTAAGGTAACCTTTCGAAGCACTAAGTCCCCAACTTGGAAATGCCGAAAGCTCGATCTCCGGTTGTAGTATCTTTCCATTCTCTGCGTTTTTGGGCCGCTACGCGGACAGACGCGCATTCGCGTAGCTCATCCGCGAGGTCGTCTTCATAGCCATGGCTTCCTCGTTCGACTCCCGGTGGTATACACGAACGGAGAGTCGGTTCACCGACTTCTACGGGGATAAGGGCTTCACCCCGTAAACCAACGAGAATGGAGTTTCACCGGTGCTCGATTTGGATGTGGTTCCGTAAGCCAACAAGCACCTCCTCCGCAATACGTCTCTCCAACGGCGCTTCGATGCTTCAAGTCTTTTCCTCGGATTTTGGATTATTGTTTTGTTCGTGGATTCTCGCCCGTCCGTTCGCGCATGGGTGATACGGGGTTGATACGATTTTTGATCTTCAAACCTTCGCGGAAGCGGTGACCTTCGCCCACGAACCGAGGGCCGTTATCACAAGTTATCTCGGCGGGGATGCCGAAACATGACGATGTGATCCCATATGAAGTTGATGACTTCTTTTTCTCTCGATTTTTTCAAAGCCCGCGCTTCAACCCACTTAGAGAAATAGTCGGTCATAAACAAAATAAAACGGGCCTTACCTGGTTCCCGTGGTAACGGGCCCACGATGTCTATTCCCCATTTCATGAAAGGCCAGGGTGAGATCACCGAGTGTAGTAACTCCCCGGGCTGGTGAATCATCGGGGCGTGTTTCTGGCACCCGTCACACTTTCGGACGAAATTCTTAGAGTCTTCATCCATCCGATTCCAATAATAACCGCCCCGATGATTTTGCGGACCGCAGCTTCGCAGATCGCGGAGTGGTTGCCACAGTTCCTTCGTGGACCTCTCTCAATACATATTCCGTTTCGCCGGGCCCAAACATTTAGCCGGGGGCCGAGAAAAGATCGTCGATACAATTGACCATCTACCAAGCAAAATCGGGCTGCCTTTGTCCTTAATGACCGCGATTCCTTTGGGTCGTTCGGGAGCTTGCCATCACCCAAGTAGTCGATGTACCTGTTGCGCCAATCCCAAGTTAGGCCCATTGTGTTTATCTCGGCATGTCCGTTTTCTATGGCCGTGTTTGATAGGTGCACTGTGGTACCGGGGTTGATTTTCTCCCCGTCAACCGAGGATCCTAAATTTGCCAAGGCGTCGGCCTCGCTGTTCTGTTCCCTCGGTATGTCTTTGCCACGGTCCATTCTCTAAATCGGTGAAGTACCACTTGGGCTTTCTCGAGGTACCTCTGCATCCGTTCGTCCTTGACCTCGAAAACACCGTTCACCTGGTTTGCGACCAAGAGCGAGTCGCATCGAGCTTCGATGAATTCGGCTCCCATACTCCGAGCCAGCTCCAAACCTGCAATCATAGCCTCATACTCGGCTTCATTGTTAGTCAATTTACGATTCGACCGATCGTCGAATGATATCCCCGCTGGACTCTTAAGGACGATTCCCGGCCGGAACCTTTTTAAGGTTCGAGGCCCCGTCCGTACGCAGTCCAAATGCCCGTGGTTTCTCCCGAGGTCGCAGGTTCCTTTTCGACCTCGGGGACCATAGCCGGGGGCAAAGTCGGCCACGAAGTCGGCCAAGATTTGGGATTTGATGGCCGTTCGGGGTTTATATTCGATGTCATAACCGCTAATTTCTACGCCCATTTTGTTAACCTACCGGACCTCTCGGTTTGTGCATGATATTTTTCAAAGGGTAAGTGGTCACTACACGTATAGGGTGGCATTGAAAATAAGGTTTGAGTTTTCTGGAGGCGCTTACCAATGCTAATGCCAATTTTTCCAAATGAGGATACCGGGCTTCCGTATCCCCCAAAGTTCTACTCACATAATAGACAGGGAATTGCGTACCTGATTCTTCTCGGACCAAAACGCCACTTACCGCTACTTTGGAGACAGCTAGGTAGAGGAAAAGCGGCTCGTCGGCCTTCGGTGTGTGCAGCAACGGGGGGCTGGTCAAATACCTTTTCAACTCCCGTAGAGCCTCTCGACACTCCGGTGTCCAAACGAAGTCGTTCTTCTTTCGAGCAAGGAGAAGAAATGGTGACACTGTCGGAGGACCTCGAAATGAAGCGACTCGCCGCTATTCTTCCGGTGAGCCTTTGCACCCCTTTATGTTGTTCACAACCTCGATGTCCTCGATGGCTTTGATTTTGTCGGATTGATTTCGATTCCCGGTTTGACACCATGAAGCCCAAAAATTTGCCGTACCTACCACGAAGGCACATTTTTCGGGTTAAGCTTCATGTTGTCTGTCCGCGGAGCACATCGAAGGTTTCCTGCAAATGCTTTAAATGGTCCTCTGTTTCCAGGGACTTAACAACCATATCGTCAATATAAACTTCCATCGTTTTCCCTATTTGTTTTTCGAACATTTCGTTAACTAGGCGTTGGTAAGTTGCACCGGCATTTTTTAATCCGAAAGGCATGACGTTATAACAGTAAGTCCCATAACGGGGAATGAAGGATGTTTTCTCTTGATCCTCCGGGTGCATCCGGATTTGGTTATACCCGGAGTAAGCGTCGAGAAAACTTAACATTTCATGTCCGGCTATGGCATCGATCATTCTATCGATGTGCGGCAACGAAAATGAATCCTTCGGGCACGCCTTGTTTAAATCTTTATAATCGACACACATCCGAAGTTTATTACCTTTTTTGGGCACCACCACCACGTTAGCAAGCCAATCCGGGTATTTTACCTTCCGGATGGAACCTATATTTAAAAGCTTTGTTACCTCGTCTTTGATGAAGGCGTGTTTTGTCTCCGCCATGGGCCTCCTTTTTTGCTTTACCGGGGAAAACTTCCCGTCCAAGCTGAGTTTGTGTGATGCTATTTCTGGCGATATACCTGTCATATCTATATGCGACCATGCAAAGCAATCGGCGTTAGCTCGAAGAAACTCAATTAATTTGCGCCTGAGCTCCGGGGTAAGCCCCGTGCCCAGGTATACCTTCCTGTCAGGTAAGAACTCGAACAGGATGATCTGCTCCAGTTCTCTATGGTCGATTTGGTTGCGTCCGAGTCGTCGCATGACAAAAGACACGGGTATCCCGAAGTCATCCTCTCCGTACACCGGATCCGTCCCGTATTCTTTGATTGCTACGGGGGCTTCCCTCCTGCTATACCCCTTTCTTCGTGAGCCGATTCTTTAGGCCGGGGTCGATTCCTCTACGGCGAACATCTCTTTCGCCGCGGGCTGCTCACCGCGGACGGTTTTCACTCCCTCTAGGGTGGGGGAATTTCGCAATTGATGCGGCGTTGAAGGTACCGCCCTCATGCTATGTATCCAAGGTACGCCCAATAGCGCATTGTACTTCATGTCCCCTTCGATCACGTAGAACAAAGTTTGTTGAATGGCGGCTTCAATGTTCACGGCAAGTGAGATCTCCCCTTTCGTTGTTTCGCTTGCCATGTTGAACCCGCCGAGTACCGGGTTGCCGGACGATCCGATCGAGCATCCTAAGCTGTTCGACCACTCTCCATCGAATGATGTTGGTCGAGCTACGGGTCAATCAAGATACGTTTAACCTTAGTTTTAAAGATAAGTACGGAAATTACCAACGCATCATTGTGCGGTTGAATGATGCCCTCGCGTCCCCATCGTCGAAAGAGATGGAACCTCCGGTAAATGATCTCGGGCACGTTTTTTCCCGAACAATGGAAATCTTTGTCCGCTTATTACCGAAACCGAGGGATGTCAATACCCCGACTATCATATTGATTATATCCGGTGTTCAGCCGGTTTGACCCTCTGACGAACTTCCCTTTCCTTATAATGGTTTTTGGCTCGCTCGCTCAATAGATCTCGGAGGTGGCCGTTTTTCAACAACCGGGCTACCTCCTCTCTCAACTGGCGGTAATCCTCAGTCTTGTGATCGTGGGTCCCGTGATACTCACAAACCATGCTCGGATCCCGTTGCCCCGGATCTGTCCTTAGTGGTTTCGGCCACCGCACATCCGGGACACGACCGATGGCCGAGACAAGATCCGAGGTACTGACGTTGAAGTTGTACTCCGAAATCCTTGGAGGGCCTTTATTGCTGGCTGAACTTCCGGTATCGCTTCTGAACGAGAGCCCCCGGCTGTTTAACGGGCGCGCGTCCAGCTTGCTACCTCGACCTGAGAAGTGGCTCGGGCCTTCCCTTGGCTTTTCCGACCTGAAATTTGATCGCTCCGGGTGCGAGTATGGCCGAAACCTTTCTTTAGATGATTCGGACTTCGCTTCATAGCCCTTCCTCGGCTTCTCGAAACCTCTGTCCGCCTTCAACTTTACCGAGGAGAGCTCGAACTGATCATCCTCTACCCGAATCTTCGATTCATACCGATTGTGGACATCGGCCCATGTTACGGCCTCGTATTCCAGCAAATTCTCCTTCAACTTGGCCGAGGCAACCGAGCTTAGCATGTTGATCCCTTTCGTGAAAGCTTGTGCGGCCCATTCCTCTGGCACCGGGGGTAATTCCATCCGTTCCCTCTGGAACCGAGTCACGAACTCCCTTAGTAACTCATCGTCCCTTTGAGTTATCCGGAAGATGTCGGCCTTACGGGCCTGCACCTTGATGGCACCGGCGTGTGCCTTTACGAAGGCGTCAGCCAGCATTTCGAACGAAGTGATCGAGTGCTCGGGTAGATGGTCATACCACGTCAGCGCTCCCTTCGACAGAGTTTCCCCAAATTTTTTCAGCAATACCGACTCAATTTCATCTTCTTCCATATCATTGCCTTTTATGGCGCAAGTATATGAGGTCACGTGCTCGTGCGGGTCCGTGGTGCCGTTGTACTTCTGGATGTCGGGCATTTTGAACCTCTTCGGGATCAGTTTCGGGGCCGCGCTCGGTGGAAAAGGCCTTTGGATGTACCTTTTCGAATTCGGCCCCTTCAGTAAAGGTGGAGCCCCCGGTATCTGGTCCACCCGAGAATTGTATGTCTCGACTCTCTTCTCGGTCGAATCCACCCGTTTTGCCAAAGTCTCAAGCATCTTCAGGACCTCGGTGGAGGAACCGGCCCGAGAATCATTACTCTCGACCATCCGTGGCTCGTTCCTTCCAATTTCCACTGTACCCTTAGCCTTTTCCGGCCCAGCTTCCCCTTATCCACTTTGCAACCGGGCAATCGCCATTCCTTGCTCGGCAATTGCTGCTCTTTGTTCCTGCAACATCTCGAAAATCAGACGCAAATTAATGCCGTCATTTGGTGCCTCCGGTTCCCTCTGGCTTTGGGTCCGAGACAATGTAACGGAGTTATGAGTTCTTAGAGGATCAGTGGCCGGTAGGGCGGCATTCTCTTGATCCATGGTGTTTTGTCGATTGAGCCCCTCCCTCGAGTTAATGGGGTTCGGGTCAGTAGGATTTGGTAATCCCCGTGGTTCGCTCCCCTCATTTTCTGCCACAATTTCGGTGTTATTAACGTGACCAGATTGTCCGACGTCAGCCATAGGCGTTACGATTTAGATGAGTTTGACAAAAATCAAGACTAAGAACTATTATCCTAGCCCCACGGTGGGCGCCAAACTGTTTACCCCGAAATCGGATAATCAATTGAATTTGTAAGTGGGTATAGGATATGTGCTTGGATCTTGGTATGTATGAAATGGAGAGAGTATATATTCAAGAGTGCTCTAGTGAAATGGCTAATAGTGGCGATTTGTTTGCGAATATAATCGCGTATGGACAATATGGAGTACTTGATGGATTAAATCACACTATAAACTTGAACAAAACAGCCTTGGCCGAGTTAGAAACTGAAGGAAAGATTGTATATATATGATCTATTCTATTACATGTGTTCTTTGAGAAGTCAAGGAAGCAACCCCCTCAAGGGGTGAGGATATGCCCTATTTATAGTGTAACTTCTTCAAGTCCCATGTAATTGTGAACCAATAAACTAATAATTTCAAGGACAGATCTGCACAGATTTGGTGGGATTGGACTGACGGCGCCGTCTGACACACGTTTGGCAGGTAACTGACCGTGACAGCACGTCACTGGCGCGTAGTTCCCATTCACCGGTTATTCGGACCAACGGCCATTCGGGTCATCGGCCACGAATGCTCGAATCGGAGGATGCGGCCGTTTCGATCACGGGGAAGACAGACTCGTTCAACTCTGGTATAGGCGTTTTCCCAGAAAAGGGCCGGGTAGCATCCGGTGTGTTCTCGTCCCTCTTCCATCACCGGTGAACCTTACAACCGGTCGGGATCATATCCGGTTTTCCCGTATACAAACTTCGTTATTAGAAAAAACCATTACTAAGTAAATTCGAAAAGGCTTAATATGATCGTGCGCAATGTCGACAAATTAATTAATTTGATAATATACTCCAATAATGTCGGGTTAATTTGGTCTCGATTTGACCTTTATTAGTTAATAATACCAAATCAATTATGGTCTTGTTTTTTTTCTTCAATACCAAATCAAATTAAACCAAGCTAATAATGGGGTTTTTTTTCCGATTTGACTAGATCTTTCGGTTTGATGCAATTCATCGGTCTTCTTTGTACACCCCTCATATTGAAAATAGAGATTTTTCCAACCGACATTCAGTGGGAAATTTGTATTATAAAGCATGATTTTTCCACCTCATTCCCACAAAACCAGCTCACTAGAAAAATGCATGGTGGAAAACAGGTTCTCACTAAAACGCTTGGAAACTTCTTAAATTTTCTGTGTGAAAACACTACTATTTAGATTTTCTCACCGACATTCAATGAGAAATAGCCACTGAATATTTTTTGGTGAAAACTTTATTGAAAAAATAGAGATTTTTTAATAGTGCCTGGACGGAAGCAATAGGTATTTCTTCTTTCGTTGTTAAATAAATTCCGTACAATCTGATTTTCCAGAAGTGATCTTTTTAATTAGACTTAGCCATGTTCAATAAGTTGAATGCATGTGTCTCCTATCCTACTATGTGGTTACATTACTTGCTGATCACTTTTTTTCACCAATTAACTATATTTTCTAATACAAAAGTTACATAACTATCATTTTTTTCCCCACTAAAGTCACTTAACAATGTTTCTAACATAAAATTCACATAATTATCATTTTTTCCCACCAAAGTCAGTTAACTATGTTTTCTAACAAAAAAGTTACACCTACTGAAAAATTCAACTTCCGATGGGTAATATTTTTATATTCTTTTTTATTTTTAATCTAGTAGATACAAACTCAATTAAAAAGAATCGACAAAGCTCATATGCAGATATTAAAAATACCAAAGGGTGAATAGATTTGAAAAAAATGTCACAAGGTTATTGTTTTCAATGCAAATAATCATAACTATTGCTCCGTATAATTCAATTTCCTACTATCCAACAACATGCAACACTTTTCAATATATATTGAAAAAAAAAAAAAAAGGGCCAATAAAATTCACACAGTTTTGGCTTGAGAGCCCTAGAGAGAAGGATCATATATTTGGTGAAGCATTGATTTTGTTTCTTTATTATTTTAATATTTGCATGAATTTTGGATCGGGTTGATTCTTTTTAATTGAGTTTGTATCTATTAGATTAAAAATAAAAATAAATATAAAAATATTACCCATCTGAAGTTGAATTTTCTGTAAGTGCGATCTTTGTGTTAGTAAGCTAAAAGTTTTGTGACTTTTGTATTAAAAAATATAGTTAAGTGACTTTGGTGGAAAAAGTGATAGTTATGTGACTTTTGTGTTAGAAAACATAGTTAAGTGACTTTAGTGAAAAAGATGATAGTTATGTGACTTTTGTGTTAGAAAATATAGTTAAGTGACCATTCATGAAATTTACCCCGCATAATATAATCATATAGAAGCACCAAAAATAATAAGCTTTCCCCGTACCTGTGTTGACTTTCATTTCCATTGGAATGTTATTGCAGAAAGACATTCCTTACTGCAAGTAAACGAAAAAAATTGCAGCACTAACAAATGAAGATCACAAACCGAAAGTCAAATAAATACGAACTTTTTTTATACGATCGAACAAAATTACACTCATAAAAAAAAAGTCAATGTCAAGCAAACATTAAAGTTTTCCACCTAGCTAGGTACCATGCCTGGTGATATATTTCGACTTTGTAAGAACAAAAAAGCAAAAATTAAAATTAAACTTTAGGATCAGAAGCATTTGATCCCGTGGTGTCTGTTGGAGAATCAGCGGAGGCAAGTTTACGGAATTTAACAAAGCAATAGCCCAAACCATGGCCTAAAATAGCAACAATGAAAATACCAATGTTGAAGGACATAACAGCAAGCATAACAAAATAAACAAGAACCATTCGAACACTATAATAAATCCCATCTTGAATCAGTCCACCAGCTATGGGCCTCTTGTTCATCATTATCGGACCCATCGACATAATCTCGACACCAAAGGCCATAAAGAAAACAAAGAACAAAGACAATATATACATGCCTAGGTTGTTGTCTGGCCATCCTTTGAATAAAATTGTCACATCTTTACCCCAGTAGAAATTCATCTTCATTACCATATTCATCACCATAGGCATATCATGTGGCATGTCCATGTTTCCATTGTCGTGTGTGTGAGACATTTTGAGGAGTTAATTAGAATGATGGAGGGAGAGAGGCACAAAGATCAATGAATTGTATTATTTGGAGTTGTGAGTGTGTTTAAATTTATTTGTGATCAGAGTCATTGTTAGCTCAATGTAAAGTGAGGGAAAAAACAAGGATGAAAATGACTACTACTATTTTACTGCTTTAATTTGTTGTCTGTTTATTTGGAATGGGCAAGGGAGAATATATTATTGCTGGTGCCAGCCTAAAGACAACAACGTCCGTTATCTTTCATTGTTGAAATGTTAATTTTGGAAAAGAATCTTGCATAGTTTGAATGAGTTACAGAAAGACAACAGCGACCACTTAAAGTAATTCCTACTAGTAACTTTTTTTGGTCCTATCAAAGAAGAGAAGTCATTAATAACCATGCATGCTATAATTGAAGTACCAAAGGTGCACCTGCCTGAGGCCAAAGGGCAAAGACAACATATTGTTTGAATTTCACAGAGTTGAGGCTTAGGAGAGTTTTCTATATATCTTCAAGCAGGGGAAAATCTAACTAGACCTTTAATAATGGATTCAATCGAACAAAATACTTTCGACAAGCAACATTTTTTTTTTCAACACGCAACATAATATGTGGTAAAAACTCAATAGAAGTTTGATAAACATTATATTTGAATTCAAAGTTTTAATGATATGACGAATTTAGTGCTAACAATCTTAAAGGTCGAAACCATCAAATTAACATTCCAAATTCGTCTGTCTTTCAATTAATACTGCCAAACTAAGGATGTGCCGTTGGATTTAACTTTTATACAATGTAAAGTGTCAATGGTTTTTACACATTCAGCATAATTTAACTTATTGCAACAAATTATTTTTCTTATCATTTGAGATAATTATAATGTCACTTAATATAAGTAGTTGCCTATAATAATTTTTTTAAGTGGCCTGAAATACAGTAAAAAGATCCTATATATTGCACCAACATTCAAACGAGTTGAGAGCGTATATGTACAGTAAGTGTCAGCGCCATTGTGGTAAACAAAAATCTACCATTCCCCTCACAATTTATGTGACATAGCTTGAATTGACACCAATTTAAGAAAAGTGATAACTTTTGAAACTTGTGTGTCATAGCCTTCACGTGACTAAAAAAACTTTTGACTTTGTGACCTTAAACAAGTCATAATATTTGTGTGTTATATATAATAACTTCTCATTAGGGTTAATTATTTCAATATTGAGAAGTGTATCATATATATATATATATATATATATATATATATATATATATATATATATATATATATATATATATTTGGAATGGAACAAATAGAAAAATGTGTTACATAAACTCGAATGAAGGAGTTGCATTTTTTACTTTTCAGTTTCTTTGAAGGGTGTGATAAGGCACAAATACTGGAAAACCTTGGGTTGGGGGATTTTTTAAGGGGCGGGTGTGTGGGGGTGGGGGGGGTGTGGGGGATAGGAGGAAAAAAAATGACATTTGATAAAATAGGAACTGCTGTAACAATTGAACTAAGTATTTAACTTCATTGTGTTTATATTGCCCTAAAATAAAAGCTGGCACAAGGAGATGCACATTCTATTCATAATATAGAACCGACTTTTAATCATATCGTAATTGTTTAATTTCAAGAATTTTTGTTTTCTGGGCATAATTCTGTCTCTACTTTATCGCCTAGTACATCTAGTGTCAACAATGGTACGTGAATGTGTATGGTCCGCAATTTTCGTCCACATATATATTTTTTTTTTATTATAGCAATCTGATAATTGAAACCCGCTAGTCGGATTAATCTGAAATTATGTCGTGTAAGATCATTAAAAGAGAAAAGTTCCCTACTGAATAGTTTTCATTCTGCATATGGCCCATTACATGCACTTTAATCGAAATTAGCAGATTACTAATTGATCTTCCAAGTTATTAGTATATCAGACTTGTTACAGAATATGTGTATGGTTTTGAATGAGGAAATGATCTCTTAAACTCATACCAATAGTTGCACTGAACATAATAAATTAGTATGCTGGAAAACTGCCAGGCTTTCAAGAAAGCACTAATCACATATATAACAGTAGCAACTTCTCAGATAGTGCATGACTCGCTATTCATTGGATGATCATTATGATATTGGTATATCTTACAAACAAAATTTCCCATAGCATGACCAGAAACAGCCACCAAGAAAAACCTGAAATCAGTGGTGATGACAGAGATGATAACCAAGTAAGACATAAACATCCTCAAACCATGAAATCCAGCATCTAGTAAAACACTTTGGTAGCTTCTTTCTTCTAATTTCTTCATGGTAAGAGAGTACAAAGAACAGAACTCGGACATAAAGGCAAGCAAAAAAATCAGGCAGAGAGAAAAGCAATAGTCCATTTGAGCTTCAAAATCCGGACTTCCTGGAAATAGTCTCATCACATATGATTTCCAGTAGCTTGGGCTTTGAAATGTTTCTTTTGAAGAATTTGGATCAATTAGTAGAAAAGAAAGTAGAGAACTTGGACTAACAGAGTAATTGGACATCTGATAATGTTTTTCTTTATATTGGGATCACTACCGTGCTTTGATAATTGAGAAATTTGTTTGTTCAATTATAAATAGATGGGGCAAATTGAAAGTGAGTGGAGTAGTAAGATAAAAGTAATGTAAGAATTTATGTACCATAGTCACATGAATAATTAATTGGCATTCATAATCATCACAAAGACTATATATTATCAAATTCTTATTTGCAATTATGAAGAGTGATTTCTACTTCTAATACATGACCAATCATTCCTTTCTTTAGATATGATAGAGCTTCTTTCAAGCTTTCCGTTTACGATTCCTATAGCATCCAATTAATCTCGGACTGATCAGGCCCAACTATCTTGAGGCTATACTGACATTTTTTTCTTAGGCTCTGTATGTGTTGGTATCATGTTGAATTATCTGATCACGATCACCTCATCATCAAAAAATTAAATTATGAGAAAGAGCATACATAAATTTTAATTCCTTAAGTACGTCTTCTACACTAATGACGACCAAAACAATACTCTTTGCTCAAAAATATAGAAAACAAAAGAAAAGAAGAACAATGAAAGAAATAGAAGTTGTACCATTTATTTAAAAAAGTAGTTACTACTAATATTACACAAGCATATGTCAAGCTCACTTTTCTTTTCTCTCCATATTAAGCAGTACTAAAACTTTTTACTCTCTTTATTTTACTTCTCATTCCACAAGTATATGTGGAGTACCAAACAAGACATACCATCAAATTCAAACATTTAATTAATTAATTGAAACAGTTCTAATATGGTGGTGGTTCTTGGTAGTTTCCTTCTTAGGAACAGTGATAGTGAGGACTCCATTCTCCATGGATGACTTCACATAATCAGCCCTAGAATTCAGAGGTAGTGAAAAAGAAGTGAAGAATTTCCCACTGCTTCGTTCATAATGGTGCCAATTATCTTCTTTCTTCATTCTCTTTTCCCCAGTAATCTTCAGCATTTTGTCATCCTCCACCTACAGGAGAGACGAATGTAGCATATAATTAATTAATGGGTTGAACTGAACTTAGTGTTTTTGACGCAGAGCATAAATCTACACTTTCTTATTCCAAAAAGAATGACACTATTTTTTTATTTGTGTTCCAAAAAGAATGATACTATTTTCTTATTAGTGTGTTAGAAATAGAATGACACATTTCTTAATTTGGTAGTTCAAAATTTTGGAAAAATAGTATCTTAAAATGAGGAAAATTACTTTCTTAGTAAAAGTAGGAAAAACAAGTTTTCACAAGTGACATTCTATACGAACTATCTCTTGTCACCCTCTTAACACACCCTACCCCACCCTCACCCTCACCAAGCCCACACCCCTACGCAACCTCACCCCTATAGCCCCACCCCACCAACCTTACCCCCACCCAACATCCATAGTGGTTGCCTAGATTATATATAAATGTTCTTGAGACAATATAATATTTTCTGCTTACTTACCAATAGGGGCTATATATATATATATGTATAGCCTATTTTATAGTGCACGTGAACCCATGATCTCCCGTCAAACCATGTATGTTACGTATTTTTTTTTAGAATTGATCTAATATTATATGCTAACGCTCATGCTCTAAAAAGGCTAAATGGTGCACTTGGTTGAATGATGAGTTGTCTAGTTGGAGGAATAGGGATCAGTTCCCACTTAATACACTTTAAGAAAAAGTTAAGATCACCACTAATTTTTCAGAAGAAGTTTTTTTCGTCAAAAATATTTTCTTTCTTACCAAACACACCCTTAGTGACATGTTCTTAAAAGTATATGTTTGTTTCTTAAAATTCGTGTACAGTCAAACTATACCATATAAATTGAAACAGAACACGTACATATATTAAAAATCACTAAAATTTTAACTAATTTTTAAATCCAATATTTCAAAAATATAATAGTTTCAATTGTAAGAACCTAAAGGTATCCATTACCTGTACTTTCACGTCTTCTTTCTTGTAGCCATGCAAGTTAGCCCTAAAGACATGTGCCTCTGGTGTTTCTTTATACTCGATTTGCGCCATCGTTGCAGGTGCATGGTGGAAAGATGGCGCTGGGGCTATGAGAGATCGAGGAGATTCGAGATAAAATTCATGGAAAGGATCCCAAACTTCATGAGCAAAAGGGTCGTGCACTTTGTGTGCTTGGTGGGAATAAGAATCATACACTTGGTGTGTATTGTGAGAATAAGGATCATGTACCGGGTGTGAATGGTGAGAATAAGGATCCTTCACTTGGTGTGTATTGTGAGAATAAGGTTCATGTACCGGGTGTGAATGGTGAGAATAAGGATCCTTCACTTGCTGTGCATGGTGAGAATAAGGATCATAAACTTGGTGTGCATGGTTCCTTCGACCACCAAATCCAGGCACGAGGGACATTTTTTTTAACTGTTTATAAGGGAGAAAACTGAATGAGATGATATATGGGGTTGCTTGTTGAAAGTATTATGAATCGGATAAGGTATTTATAGGGTAAAGATTTAGAAGTTTCAAGAAATGGAATATTTTGAGAGGGATGTAAAGTTGAGGAGATGGTGTAACATGGAAGATTAATTTTACGGCTGAAATTAAAGAGAACGGAATTCCTTGAGGATGTGATAGAGACCATGTGGAAAAAATGAGATTCGATCTTTATCAGAATTAGAACAAAAAACGCAGAAAATTACACTAGCTCAGTTCTTGTACTGTGGAAAAATGCCTTTGGTTCCCCATGTCGACAATTGGATAGAAAATAGGATTTTCCTCCAAGCGGAGCTTATATTTTTTTACGAATTAGAGCGACAAAGGGTTGAATCTCAGTGGATTTTGACAGGAAGGACTCTGTCACTTACAATGTCAGTCGTGCATTTAAGTTTTCTGCAAAGAATTCTACCCGTCACTACATGAAAATTGTACTTCAAGGCGGTCACCCTCCGAGCAAAGCTTATAGTATTAGTTTAAATATGAAGACTGGGGAGAAAATATACATGAACACATATATTTTAGAAAGAAGCTGATGATAAATAAAAAGAACTTCAAAAACAGAACAAGATTTCAATATTTCATTTTAAGAAGGTTCACAGTATTGATTTTCTTAGGGGTTCAATGTTTCTATTTTGCTCAATTACCCTACTTGATCCACACATGTATATCAGCCAGCTAGTACAAGAATAATCGTTGTCATTTTATGTCTGTTGAAAATGCAGTTTGGAAATTGGACGTGCCAACTCTAATTCTGTTCACATCTATACTTTATTCGATCCGGTCTTTCATTTGTGCTCACAACTTTAATTATACGATCCCATCCAGATGGAATATCACATAATATGAATTTAGAGAGTGTAAGCATTGTGTCCATAGGCTTGATTTTACAATATCCTATGCCATCGGGTGATCAATTCCATACACATTCAATCGACAGCCTTGCTGATGCAGGGCTAGAACTTTTGTTGGTATTTATCTAGAAGTGACTCAAAATTTATGTAGGTCTTTTCGACAAGACACAATATTTTGTGAAAGGGCATTATCCATTTTTTAAAGAATACACTTATTCTTTGGGAAAAGGTGCATCCAATCTATAAAGGGTACGTGTATGTACTTTTGAAAAGAGAGGGTCAATACATCGACAACCCTTCGAATTTGTCAGTCAATTTTATTTAGACACTCAAACTACAATTTCTTTTGATTGAAGCCCTAAACATGTGATAATGTTTCTAATAGAGACTTCCGATCAAAATTTTCTAAAAGCTTTTGTGTGTGTCTCAAGTGCTCATCACGTAATAAGTTAATTACTTAAAATTATCTTATCTTCTTTAATTATAGACATTAGCTTTAATAAGCCATAAAACCTAAGGTAGGTTCCAATTGATGTCAATATTTATAAATAAAGGAGTGGGTATATTTTTTATATGATTAACTTATAAGCGTTTGAACATTCGCATAAGCTTTTCCAAAATATGAGTCAGAAGTGTTAAATATGAATGTTTTATCATGAGTTCAAGTGTTCAATTAGAATAGACTATAGTTCGATTATCTAATAAAATTCATTAATTAATATAAGGGGTTGTCGATGTATTCCGCCGGAAAGATATATGTTATAAGTTGCTTGTTGAATCTCTATAATACCTATTCCACTTGGCAGATACTCTGCGCTTGAAATCTTTCACCTGTTGACTCCTTAATTATATGGTCCCTCTCTTCAAGAGCTTGTTTCTTTGTTCATTCCAAATTCCAATAAAATTATTTGAGAGATTTAAGAGTTTACTGGAGCTTTTATTTGAGTAGGACGTCGTTTTGCTATTTGCATTAGAATAATAACAAAAATCTACCTTGAAGTTAGTGTCATCCATGACGTGCCTCGAACTGATCTTTCCCATCCATTGAAATTCATCTATGTCAACTCATTAAAATTGCTGGCTTCACAAACATTCTTGAAATCACATACTATATGAAGAACAAGAAAAAAGAAAGTGTACAATACACGAAATTAAGAAAAGCAGGTGTGCTATCCACCGATCCCAGAAAAGCTAAATACCTTATCAAAAGAAAAAATTGTTACTTTGCTTCATCGGATAAAGATATTTTGATCCAAGCACCTTCATAAACTTTTTATTTATTTAAATATATTGTATGCAAATAACAAACATATGGGTACATAAAGTGACAAAGAAAAGAATCTTTTCCTATCATCCATTGTTGCCGAAGACATGAAATTAGCCTATAAAATATAATCTGCTTCCAATTTAGTTTGGCACATCCATCTGACCTCCCAGCGTCATTGACTAATACTTTGAAAGAGAGCACTCTATGGGGATATTATTTTGAATCTGTTGATTATCCATGCAATAATGATCACATGTCAAGTGATATTTTCCGACCCATAAAAACTACCTTCTTTGAGTCCATATCAAAATACTGAATTGCCCCTAATTCCACCAATTATTTTCACTTTCTGCGCTGCAAAATCTTGCATTTCCTTTCCAACCACAAGCATCAATTGTGTAATTTCCCAATGTGGCCACAAAGGGTGCTTGTGACCAATCAATTTTTGTTTTCCACCATCTGTTGCCCAAGTTTCTCCATTCTATATCTGCTGACAACCAGATCCATTGGCTACCACGAGGATATTTAGCTCCTTTATTTACATGATTTCGGTTTGTCTAATAGGTATTCAATCAACCATGAACCTGCTAAAAAATCATAGTTTTATCACCTTATAATATATTTTATCATTTAATATTAGAATGAAATGAATTCGAATAGAGTGAAATGTACACAGATCATTCATATAATCAATTTCAACTAGTTTGAGACTGAAACTAATTTATATTGTCTTTGTGTGTGATGTTAATAAATAAAAAAAAAAGTTAATGTTATGGTCTTATTATGATGGTGTTATTGCTAATAAGGATGCAAAACTATAACAAAAAAATAGGAAACACAATTTCATGAAGGTTGGATAAAATAGATTAAGTGAGGAATTGGCTTGGGTCGGATCAGATTGATCAATTGAGCCGGCCCTGGTTACATACAAATTCTTATTAAAATCTCTAGTAAAACTATAAAGCTAAGGTAATATGAAATAAGTTTTTTTTTTTTTCTTTAAAGAAGTGGCCAAGAAGATAAGTCCAGAGAAATTATTCATTTTTTCTCTTGAAAATTTTATCAAGAATGGAGGATGAGGAAACAGGGATATAAAGATATTTTTAATTGGACACATGCTTAAGATAAACAATTGACACACACACACATAAATGACCCATTTGACAGCATCATTTTGGCAGGTGTATTTAAAAGTTTATAGTCTGAAAGATTAATGAGGAAATGGGGAAGCAAGATTGCATTAATACTGGAAAGTATGGCGGATAATGTTTGTGGATGCAGTGGGAAGTGATGAGAGAATTGTTAAGCTGTTGATGAGGTAATTTGAGAGAAATGGCCATAACGGAATGAGATTTTAGAGATGGAAAAAGCAATGAACTTGGGGAGGGGATTGTAGGGAAAAATAATGAAGAAACAAATATTGAAAATTACTTTAATTCAGCTTGGCAACATATAGCAGTGGTGACTAAAGGCTATTACAGATAGCCTATTATCAAGATTAGTCAACAACAATAACAACACATCAATCTCAAATAAGTTGGGATCATCTATATGAAGCTGCACTTTTTTCTTTTAAGCTCATTTCATTTTCAATGTATCTCACGGTTAGTTCTTTTTTTTTTTCTTTCTTTTTTGTTGATCTTCAGCTTTTTGATTCTTTTTTTCTTTTCACTAAAGATTATGAAGGCTGTTTGTATTTATAAGTTTGGAGTTGATTCACAATTCAAATTGTTAACGTTGATATTTTTCATTCTTGTTTAGAAATACTCCTACCAACGCTTACATATAAGAAAAACCTTAGAAAGCTCGAAAAAGAGGAAGGAAGGTGAAGAATAAAGGTTGGATCACGAAGGAATGCTTGAGGAAGGCTCACATACCAACCGAGGGGTCCTCATTATAAATAACAAGCCCTTCGAATAAATGAGACTTTTTCAATAGAAAGATGTCTATGCGACAAAGGCCCTTGTTTCGTGTATTTGGTTTAGCCAGCCATGTTTGCAGATTCTCAAAATACCTATATCTAAGTTGTGACATTAGAGATGTGATTCGGTAATACTACAGTTTGACCAATAGTAACTTTGATGTTGAAAGGACTCATGTCTTAGATCACAAGTTTGAGCTGAATTAACTCTGATATTTAAGTGGAGAAGGATAAAGAGATGACTATCAACCCTGAGCCCAAAAGGTCGTCTAAGCCCAATTTCTCTATCATCAAACCAAAAAAAAAAAAAAAAAAAAAGGAAACCTTTGAATAAATAAGACGTTTCCAAAAAGGATTTGCATGCAATAATAGTCCCGAAATTAAGAACTTTCCAATAGAAAGATTTGTATACAACAAAGACCCCTATTTCATGTATTAGGTTTAGCAAGCCATGCTTGCAGTTTCTATTGGTTGTTAAGGCATATTCTAAAAATGCCTATATCTAACCCCCCCCCCCCCCCCCCCGTTTGGATGGTGGTTTCTCGTGGTTCATTAATGTATGGTTTTTTATGAAGCCATGTTTGTTTCCATTGTTCTTAAAATTATGTGGTATGGTGTTGTAAACCCGTGGTTCATTCCATGGTTATATAACCATGAAAAGTCTCATAATTTGTAACCACGGATTTGGTGGTTTTACCGTGGTTACATATTTCATTCTCCATTATACCCCACCCCAACCCCACGCCCTCGCCCCACCCTCCACCATCCATCCCATCCCGCCCTTACCCCCACCCCACCCTGCCCTACCACCCCCGACTACCCTACTTTTCTGCCACCCACCCCAACCACCACCCACTACCCTTCACCACCGTCCAACCCCACCCCGCAAAAACTCACCCCTAACCTACCACCCATTACCCCTAACCTCATCCTACAACCACCCGTCTCACACTACCCACCCCTCCACCACCCCCACCCACTACCCCTCACCACCACCCAACCCACCCTCATAACCACTCACCCCCACCCCCGCCCATGCCTCATCCCACGTAACCACCCACCTCACACCACCCCCCACACAACACTACTACTTATTTTTTAAAGTTTCTATTTTATTCTTTACACGAGTTTTATTAATATATATAAACTAATTTCTAATTAAGAGTTAAAGGTATTTTAGTAAACTTACAAGTTATTATACGATACCATACGATCAAACCAAACAATACAAATGTTATTAAACCACAACAAACGATACAGTCTATCCAAACATTGTGTTCATTAATACAGTATAATACAATACAACACCATACTGTACATTAATGAACCACGGGAAACAACCATCCAAACAGAGGCTATGTTGTGGCATTAGAGGCGTGATTCGGTAATATTACAGTTTGACCATTATTAATACATAAAATCTGTCCACTTATGTTCACAGATCACACAACATCAAAACCAATTCTCTACACGTGAATTTCACTTCTATTTCAAAATGCTAGCTATTAAAACGTACACATTATCTGAAAGGCCTATTTAGCCATTCAAAGGCAAGAAATCAGGCTGAAAAGTTGTAGAGAAGTTGGATTCCATTTCTCATGTTTTAGGCTCCAGTCAATTGTCACGTCCTTAGTCTTCAACTAAGCGCACGTGCGGCACTTGACAAATCGCTCACGTTCTTGCACAACTTGCTCACGATCTTACTTTGCCAAGTCAACCTAGATTACTACACTCAAGATCGCTAAGGGAATAGTAATTGAGAAAGACAAGAGAAATTTGCTAGAAGGAAGCTTTTTATTATAGAAGACTTGTTGGATTTTTGCTTGATGATTTACAAATGAATGATCCTCCTATTTATACTACTCACCTAGGGGCTAGTATGTAAATAATAATTATTGTACAAGTCCTTACATATTTACAAATAAGCCCCTATTCTAGAAATCTACACACAACTAGAGTATTCGAGGACTTTCCATTTACAAATCCATGAAATTCTAGGGTCTTTCAAGAAAGGTCTTCCTAGATATTTTCATAAGAATCTAGAGACTTTCCAAGGAAGCTCTCCATGGCTCTAGAATGTTTCCACAAATGCTAGCCTCTTTTCCATGTAAGCATCCACATAAGTTTCCTACATGGCAAAAATAGTTCCACGTGACGCCTAGGTGGCATGATGATGTGGCGGGTTATCACACTCTCCCTCACCTGATGTTGCGACGACCACGGCGCACTGCTGCTGCTTAAACTCTCGACTCTTGTTTTTAAATTGCCACAAGTCTTCGTATCGCTCACATGTGGCCTCTTCCGGTGATTGCCCCTTCCAATGGACAAGGAAAATGGCAGTGGCTTCTTGCCTTTGTTTTCGCCTGGCCTGGTAGTCAATGATAGCTTTAATCTCCCTATCGTGTGGGGCCGTGATCGTAATCGGTGCATGACTTGACCTTTTCCCGATTCATGCTCCAACTCAATCTTGTGATCCAGCTCACGCCTAAGAGGCAAGCACTTAGGTAGCTCTTCGGAAATACCATCTTTGTTTTCTTCGAGCAAATTATCTATCCAAGGCGGCGGTGTCTCTTGGGTATCATTATCTTCCTCCAAACTTGTTATGGTTGCCATGAATGTTGGCTCCTCTTTCTTGAGTCCCTTGACAAGCTGCATAGCTGAAAGTTGTGCATGGCCCTGTTCATGCGACATAGTCACTGTAGGCACCATGCAATCACCTTCTCGCTCCATGACCAAGAGACGTTGGAGGTAGGGATCGATCATCGCGTGGCAATGTGTAAAGAATTCTTGCCCCAAAATAATGTCAAAGATATCCATAGTAGTGGCGGTAAAGTTTGTCGTACCTTTCCAATCGCCTAATTTGACACCAACTCCATTGGCTACACCACGAGCATTTTACGCTTAGCATTCACGGTCTTGACGAGGGCATTGGTGGAGAGAGCTTCAACTCTAGTCTCTTCGGCCGCCTCGGTCACAAAATTATGAGTCGCCCGGTGTCTGCCGGTGCACAAGCGGGCTTGTTATTGATGGTGAGATCCATAATCGGTTTTTATTATTGTTGGTTTGACTATCTTTCTTCGTGATGTCGCGCCACATAGTCTAATCATCCCCAACCGTGCGATTCCCGTACTGCGTAGCCTCGTCTGCTCATGACTTTCAAGCGCATGCGCTAAGGCTGCGAGGTCGGGATAATTTTGAAGCCGTATTGTGGCCCTCCGCATAGGTAGAATCCTTCTTCTCGCTCTGCACCTTCTTTTCGGCATAGCCCTGACAACCACTTGACTTTTTGCCGTCGAACTTGTTCGCATTTTGAGTCTTGGAGTATTGTTGTTGCGACTCTTTGCTCTCGCCATGGTCTCCCACCTTGGCATCGCTACCCCGACTGACTCATTGCCTTGGCCTTTGTCGTGCTTGTCATGCACGAAGTCCATCAAAGACTCGGCCTCCACTATGTCTTGGTCTATGTGCGACTTGTGCCGTTGTAACTGCTTAGCCCAATTTCGCAACCCATCTATAAAGTAGAACAATAAGTCATCATTGGTGAGGTTGGGAATTTTAAGCGTAAGGGTGGTAAACTCTTTGACATAGTTTCGTATGCTCTCCGTTTGCTTCAACTCTCTAAGTTTGCGCCTTGCCTCGTACAAGACATTACTTGGTAAGAGCGTCGCTTGAAGTCGTTCTTGAGCGATCCCACGTGTCTTAATTGTACATAGACCTCTCTCGGCGTCGGCGACCTTTCTTCTCCGCCGCAATGTAAGCGGGTCTCGATAGGTACAACACGGTGTTGATCTTGGCCTCATCGTCCCCTCACTTTGCCATGCACGAGTAGTTCTCCAAGTGCCAAAGAAAGTTCTCCACCTTTTGTGCATCACGAACCCCTTTGAACACTGGTGGCTTGGAAGCCTCGATCTTAGCCTCCATCGTCACAACAACGTTGTTAGCTGCTTCGGTCAAGACAACACTGACCTGCTCTTCGAGTGCCACTATCTTTGCCTTCATGGCATCGATAATACTCAATGCTTCCATGAGTTTGCATTCTAAGGCAATGATGGTTTGCTTTACCTCAATCTCAGCCTGCATACGCCCCTCCAAGTCATTTCAGATGCTTTCAATCTCTTCAAGAGTATGCCCGCCGAGCAGCCAAGAGTGCCCTCCATCTTGCCCAAACGTTGGCCAAATGTGTCGATGGCGTCCATCCCCACATTAACCTTCATAACCCACTCTTTACCAAGTGAGACGTCCTCGGATAAGACCTCCACATCATCCTCGCTCGCCTCAACGGTAGATGGTTCTTGGGATGTAAGCCCTTCATTTGGCACAACCTCTGGCAGCACCTCCTGACTCTTGTTGGCGGCAACCCTCTTTTTGGTATGGCCCTTCTTGCCAGCGGCATCCTGGATGACATTGGCTTGGGTTTTAGCAGCGCTGATTTCTCCGTCGTTTGCCATTCCCTTAGTCGCAACCTTCGCTCTAATACCACGTTGTCACGTCCTTAGTCTTCAACTAAGCGCATGTGTGACACTTGACAAATCGCTCACGTTCTTGCACAACTTGCTCACGATCTTACTTTGCCAAGTCAACCTAGATTACTACACTCAAGATCGCTAAGGGAATAGTAATTGAGAAAGACAAGAGAAATTTGCTAGAAGGAAGCTTTTTATTATAGAAGACTTGTTGGATTTTTGCTTGATGGTTTACAAATGAATGACCCTCCTATTTATACTCTGCTTTTAACAAGGGGCTAGTATGTAAATAATAATTATTGTACAAGTCCTTACATATTTACAAATAAGCCCCTATTCTAGAAATCTCTACACAACTAGAGTATTCCAAGGACTTTCCATGCAAATCCATGAAATTCTAGGGTCTTCCAAGAAAGTCTTCCTAGATATTTTCATAAGAATCTAGAGACTTTCCAAGGAGGCTCTCCATGGCTCTAGAATGTTTCCACAAATGCTAGCCTCCTTTCCATGTAAGCATCCACATAAGTTTCCTACATGGCAAAAATAGTTCCACGTGACGCCTAGGTGGCATGATGATGTGACGGGTTATCACACAATGCTCCAAAATAGAAGAGTTAAAAGAAAGTACTCCCTTCTTCCCCAAGAAAATAATACAATTAATATCTTGAGAGAGTAACACATTTTCTTAAATAACAAATTTTATATGATTTTAAATTTAAAAAATTGTAATTTAAAACTTTTTTTCTAAACAAGTAAATTTTATCACAATTCAGTTACAAAATTAATTTTCAAATTTACATTAAGCCTTAGATACCTTAATTGTCGTTTTTATTTTATCATTCTTTTAACAGATAAGGGCCAAAACTACCCTGGAACTATTCGAAATAGAGCACATATACCCTTCATTTGGATTTGGTACCAAAAGAGCCCTTGCCGACTAATAAAGGGACCACAAGTGCCCTCGCGACTGCCACGAAAGCTGACTAGGCAGTCCGACTGGGTAAAAAATGCTGACATGTCTGTCCACCAAGGCAGTCCAACGTGGCTAAACCCCCTCCCCTACTCTCTTCTCCAAATTAGAATCCTAATTTTAGGAAAAAGCTTTCTAATGGCGTTTTTAGTACGGTAAAGATATGAGCTCCTTTATACGGAAAAGGGTCTCTTGGATTACAAAGATCACGTCAACTAGGTCTATATACTTTCTTGATTAGTAACTAGGACTAAATACGAAAATAGACTTTTTTTTGTTAATTTCATCAAGATAGAAAGATTTATATAGGATCTGTGTTTATCGACCACATAACAAAAACAGATCTTGATCCATGGGTGTATGAACAACCATTGAAGGCTGGTTTAATATCTTGTTCTCCTGATAAGCGAGTGAAGAACAATTTAATTGTGAGGAGGCAGGGGCGGATCTACTAAGGGCCCGGGGAGTACCACGCCACCCGCAAGCTTCGGTGAAACATCTATGTGTATATGTATATATCCATATGAAATTATATCAATAATTATATTGCACCCTGAATAATAACTGATGAAAAAGTGCCAGTGGCAAGGAGCAAGAGTTGCCTCCCAGGAGATGAGGGTTCGAGCCTCATTCAAGGCACTTTTGTTACTTTTTACTTTTTAGCTTGCTGCACCTAAACCAAATACACCCGTTGGATAAAAATGCTTTTAATCTCTTTCCTTTCTTTTCTTTTCCTTAGTTCCTCCTCTTAACTTGCTTTTAGTTATTACTATTATTATTTTTGTTTAATTAATCTTGACTTTATATATATATATATATATATATATATATATATATATATATATATATATATATATATATATATATATATTATCTAAAATATATAAAGTTAAATTATCATAAGTTTTCTAGTCCAAAATCTTCTCTCTCGCATCAGAACAAAATCTCTATTATGCTGAGTTGTCATAGTTATATATTTTTTCGTTCAATCAATTTGTCTAATATAAATTGAAAAGGCTAATAATCTGATTCGAAGCTCAACGTCGATCAAACCGATCAAGAATTTTCTTTATTTGGATTCAAAGAAATGTGGCACCCTTAACCTTCAAATCCTGGATCTGCCTCTGTGAGGAGGCAATAATAAATCTTTATCACTTTCAAATATATTGGCGATACATAAAGCATTTCTTTTCAAGAAAGTTAACAATCATGGGATTTGTTACAAAGGATAAATTACTTTAGCATCTCCACAAAACTCATATATTTATCAATCCCAGGAATTGCGTTTGTCAAATCAGACAAAAAGTCATCCATCCCATCTGAACTGACTGCATCTTCTTTCTCCACGGTCGAATCGATTTCCTAAAGAACATAACTCCAATCAAAAAATCATGATCAGCGACAACATATCAGTGGGGAAGAAAGTTTTTTTTCTGAAATTAGGGTTCCAATTTGGAGAAGATTGCGTCGATTTAAAGGGCAGGGGGTTTTAGCCACGTTGGACTGCCTAGGTGGATAGCCATGTTAGCACTTTTTACCCAGTCGGACTGCCTATTCAGCTTTCGTGGCAATCCGTTAAAAGCGAGGGAACTTGTGGTCCCTTTATTCTACGGCAAGGGCTCTTTTGGTACCAAAACCAAATAGAGGGTATATGTGCTCTATTTCAAATAGTTCCAGTGTAGTTTTGGCCCTTTTCCGTTCTTTTTAAAGTAGAGTAAGTAATATGGTTAGTAACGATCTTATCCAGACCATTTAATGTGTTTTATATCTGAAAAAAGGGTAACTATGTAGTCAAGTTTATTTTGTACATCTACACCTATAGTTCTTCCTATCACTATCTAATGTGCTCTATAGTTTAGTATGACCGTCTAGAATTATGGTGGAATGAATAGGACATATTTTCCTTAATCGATCAGAGATCTTGAGTAGTCGAATTTGAGTCCTCCTAATATATAAAATTATGGTAAGGAGTGCTTTCTCTTATCATCAATTTTGTATGGTGTGAAAGCAGAATATTAAAAGCATAAGAAACACTACTTCTCCAAATTTTCTACTTTTATTGGGTCGATTATTCTTTTTATTTTATTAGGAGGATTTATTATGTAAGTCGTCACGAGTATTTGGTATGAACGCTGTGAGCCACTAAAAACAATGGCATCATCCATGACAAACTTTGCACACCTAAACAAGTCTCAGCCCCTAAAGCTAAAACTAGAAAGTTATCATTGGCTATTTTTCTAAAGGAGTTTAATGAAATTCCTTAATTATTTACTACGGCTATGGTATTAACAAGAATAAATAAAAGGAAAAAACTTGCAAGCCTCTCAGTATCACTACAAAAAAAAGGGTAATTTGCAGAGGTTGAAAGTTGCAATTCGCAGAGGTTTTAGCCTCTTCTAGCAACTAGTGGAGGCTAAAACCTCCGCGAATTGCAACTTTCAACCTCCGCAAATTACCCATTTTTTGTAGTGTATGTTGATCAAAATTATTAAATGTAACGACTTAGACTAGTCATTAGCCCTTGTAATATTGATATTGCATTTATTGTCCCTCACATATTTTGATGTAATGGATAAACTTATAGGAGAGATGCTTGAATTTGCAAAATTAGTTGAAGGTTTTTTTTTTAGTTTTTCACTCGTTCCGTACTTGAAAGTGTAAGAGGATGGGAATGCTCGAATTTGCAAAATTAGTTGAAGTTATTTTTTAGTTTTTCACTCGTTTCGCACTTGAAATTGTAAGAGGAGGAGGGGAGTGAGGATTGTAACTTTTTTCAAATTTCAATCGACTCGACTGTTGATGAGAACAATAAGGAACATTTAATAAAATGCAGAAATTAAAGTGCAGAAAGTAAAGTGACAGGTGATATTTTTATACTGGTTGAGATCCAATTAGTCCAGTCCCCTTGAGTTGCAAGGATATTTTCTGTAAGCTCTTGTAAGTGGTCTGGTACTATTGTGATGAAGTGTAACTCCTATGTCTACACTCAGTCTCTTTTTCTTGTAACTTTTGATACAATGTCTCAACATATTATTTTCTCTCCTCTATTTTTTTGACTTCAAAGTTAACCACTAAGATTACAATGCTTGTTAAAAGTAGAGAAAAGAAAAACTTGAGATGGTTCAGATGAAAGTATGTTGATATCCTTCAAAGTGAGCCTTTAAAATCGTGTTTAAAAATTGTCTGTTAGGTTCTTTAACAGAGATGGCAACCCAAGAGCGAGCTTGAAAAAAGGGATTCGATTGGTCCTATTTTCAAGAATAAGATTCAGCTTCTATTGATGGTGTTATAGAGATCTTCTAGTCTTGATTTGCAACGATCTTTAATTGCTATTTTCCTTCTGGAGCTTCGTTGATTGAGCAATCATTAACTCCTTGAAACTTATTTTCTTTGACAACCTTCAATTCTCCATAAATCTTGCCTCGTAATAAGCGTTGAGATCTTTTTCCTTAATTGCTTTCTTGACTTTATTAATTGTCCATTTTTTCTTCATTTCTTTCTATCTTTGTTGCTAAAACCCTTCTTGATTTATGTAAGTCTTTTCTTTGGCAAATCTTCTTGGATTTCGGCTTGACTTACTTCATAAATGAATAATTCGGCTTTCCATATGGGGCTTCTGTCTTTAATGCTTTGATTTTACTTTCTTTCTCCTTTATAGTGTTTCATAAAGGTTTTCCTGCACAATTAAATTGATCATCGTTAAAATCTTAACAGTAAGAATCTTTTCTTTTTTATGATGACAATTTAAGAATCACAAGTGTAGTCAACTTCCTTGAGTTTTAGTCGACTGTCATCAATTTGAATCTTGAAATTTCTTTAGAATTTAATCAAGTCGACTTGAAGTTGAAAACTCCCCCTAAGTAGTTGACAAAGTTAACTTGTGCTCCCCCTTTGACATCAGCAAAAAGGAAAGGCAACCACTAGAAAATAACACTAGTAAATAAGGAGATAAATATGTTTTCTGGATAAATATCCAGCAACCAAACAATAAAACAACAAAAACTATCAACTGGACTTAGGTCCAAGCACTAAACAATGTTTAAAATAGACATCCAGCAAAACACTAATTTTATCTAAGAAAGTAAGTCAGAGTCTTGATGATGGTATCTTTCATAGTATCAAACTTCGCAGTCACGGAGGTAGAAAATTCTTTCAGATTGGATAGAGATAGTAGTGGAGAATTCCTAAGTTCTATTTTGAATCTCGGCTCCTAAATGACCTGGTCCAGTTTAACGCGGATGCAAGCATCATTAGCACCAGCCTCATTGGTGATCTCTCGAACCTTCTCCATCTGGAATTGAGTGGCAATCAGGACATCTTAAATGAGTCCAGCTTCCCATCCAATGCAGTAAACTTAGCAAAAAGTTTGGCATTGATCAATTGCATGAGGATTGAAGGAGGTAGAGGGCTTAAAATTGGATGGGTTAAGGGTCAAAGAACCATCAGACTCATTTTTGAGAACCCAAGAGTCATCAATATGGATGTATCGTATCCTATTCTGACAAAGGCTCTAGAATTATAATACTACTTGAGATGCAGAGGAGGATATTCATCAAAACTGATATTATTTACTTCCATTGTGCGAGTAATCAATATGCCATAAGGAAGACTAGAGGGATCTGAAGCATTTTCCAACATGTAGTTAATGACAAGAGAAGAAAGCCTGATTTTGCATTTAGTAACCAAACAATAACTGAGAAGGGTATCACGCTAAGTAAGGGTGGACAGATAACCTCCTCTTCAATCTTGTAAATTTAGAGATGGCAAAATCGACTCATTTTCTTAGTAACTTGTTTAACTCGACTAAGTTTAAATAGTTTTACTATGACCAACTTGTTGAATTGGCTAAACAGGTTGCACTTGAAATAACCATCAATTTATCGGGTCAAAATAGTGTGACCCGACGGATGGAAATGCAATCCAAACATAAATAGTAATTAAAAAAAATAGATGAAATTTTTTATGATATCAGACAGATTGAGTTATGATTTGTTACCCGAAATTCATGTTAAAACCACTCATCATGGCAATTGTAGGATCATAAACAACTCAATGAGTGAAAAATGTGGGTACAAATTGGCGTTAGTTCATAGTTGACCGGCAAAAACCGGGCCGATGCGATGGAAAATGGTACAACTCTTCCAGCAATTAGATCTAATAATTAACAAATTGCCAAGAAACAAGGACTTTCTGTTGTTTCTGGTGATGAATATGCTATGAAAACGATAATCGATCAGAATTTACAAAAATTAAAGATCAATCCGAAGAATTCTGCAAATCCTTTGGAAAATGCACCCCAAATTTCATGTTCAACCATGAAAAATATAATTTTGCTAATAGGGTTCCACATGGAAACTTTTCGTACACTGATATGAGATCTAAGAATAATGGAAGTAGATAGTGGTGGAGTAGCCCAATTCCTTCTCACACCGTTTCGTCTTCACCCGGTGATGATGATCATCCAGATTTTTCACCTCTTACACCGCCTACTGTGTTAGTCCCAGTTTTGCCGATCAACTATGCACCTACGCCCGAGTTATTCGTACCCACATTATCCACCATTGTTTTATGATCATAACTCTAAGAATGGCAGCACTTTTATTCTCGTCGACATTAAGAACGAGTACCAATTTTGGATTCTTAATCGCTTTCCCCTTCTAGGTTAGGTTTTCATTTCTGTTGTTTTCTTTCTCTTTCTAGAAGTAGGTCTCCTTTCTCTTTCATTTATTTTGAGACTCTATTTTGATAATCAATAAAATAGCTTTAGTGGCCGAGTTTTAAATTAAATAAAAATCAGTCGGGTCACATTATTTTGACCCATTTTGGCCCAATCAATTGATGGGTCATTTCAAGTGCAACTTGTTCGGTCAAGTCAACAAGTTTGTTATAACCAACTATTTTGACCCATTTTGACCCAATAAATACTGATGACTTTAAATATTTTACTCAAGTTTCTCTTCATAACATTATTTCCTCTTGTGTTTTATGATGTTACGCTCACCACCTTTTATTTTTATTTTTTTAAACATTTTCAAAACCTATTTATTAATAATATAATCAATACACTTTCCATTATTTACTGGGCTAACATCCCGATGGTTTTTACTTTATGGAATATTTTCATTTTTTATTTATATCACCTACAGACTATTTCACCGTTCACCATTGGTAACTTTTATTTTTAAACTATGAAACATTTTCAAATAATTGAGCTAAGATATTTGTGGATAAAATATTAATTAAAAAAAATTCAAATAATCGGGCTAAGAAATAGAACAAAAATACCCCTCATCTAGCATTTGGTCAAAAAGTGCCCATGAACTATTATAAATCGGACTCGTCATTAGTAAACTGACCCAATATTTCCCTACCCAGTTAACGAACCTCTAAGTTTTATGTATCCCTTGTTTAAACTTTGTTTTATTGTCGAGATAGACTACACATCTTGGATAAAAGGCTAACCTGCTTATTTTTTATATATTGCGTTTTCCTTTTTCACAGGAAGGATGTACATTTTTGTTATTGAACTTTCTTTGTCATAGACCGAGGCGGACCTACATGGTGGTGTGGGGGACATGTGCCCCCGTTAAATTTGGAAAAAACTCTATATATATGTGTATATATCTTGAAAAACGACAGTATATTTTAAGAGGACCCCTCAAACATATCTGTCGAAGTAGGTCAGTTGGTCAGCATGCCCCTCAGCTTATTGAGCGTAAGCACGCGACCCAAATTCGAGTCGAGACTACCACATTTTCTTTTAAGCTGACAATTAAAAAAAAGGAACAATACGTGTTATTGGTAGGTGTCGAACAGGAAACCTAACATGTATAACTTGACATCAAACCATCAGGCCAACGAGCAAGCTTTAGTCCAGTATGCCATTTCATTTATATTTCGTGTATATCGGTTCTATGGGTGTTTAACAAAATTTTCAAATGATGCGGTGTTGCAGGTAGGGGTGGGCGTTCGGTTTTTCGGTTCGGTTTTTTCAAAGTTCGGTTCGATTTTTCGGTTTCGGTTTTTTGAAAGTGGACACCGAACACCGCACCGAATTAGTTCGGTTCGGTTCGGTTTTTTGAAGTTCGGTTCGGTTCGGTTTCGGTTTTTTAATTCGGTTTTTAGTGATTGCTTCGAGTTACGGAGGTTTACGCTAGACTAAATGTTTGAAGGTTTGATGACTTTAGAATCCAACCATAGTGATCATCCACACATACAAGATAATATCTTCTATATACAAAATATAATGTATTATACAACGTATAATAAAATCATACGAGGTATATAAAATTTTATATAGTGTATAATCAAATTATGTGAGTTATATCTAATTTATTATAATAGGTGAAATAAATTATATGAATATTATTCTATGTATAACATTTTTATTATACTATATATAATAAAAATCAACACTCAAATTATTAGTATACTTGTATTCAACATCTTGTAGTGTTAAACGAAAACTGAGATTTTATTTTTTATGGAACAATGAAAGAAGTTGAGAATAAGGAGGAAGTAGAGAAGGTAAGAAAAAAAGCTGGAAAAAAATCTTGCAGAATAAGGAGGAAGTATGAAATTGTATAAAAGCGAGTTATACTATGAACAACAAATAGGTATTGGAGTTATTTACGTACGAAGGGTTTCCTTATATATAGCAATTTGATTTACTATAAAACATTTAACTTGTCATGTAATGTTTAATAACATTTAGTTGCTAAGAGTATGTAAATATTATAATATTATTGTCTACTTATGTTTTTTTTCCCAAAAATAAATTGTATTCATGTAGTAAAAAAAAAAAAAAAAAACTTCGGTTTAACCGAAAAACCGGTAAACCGGAACCGAACACCGAAATTGTTATTAAAAGAAACCGAAAACCGAACCGAAAAACCGAAAAACCGAAAAACCGAAACCGAAAAACCGAATTAATTCGGTTCGGTCCGGTTTTTCGGTTTTCGGTGTTTATGCCCACCCCTAGTTGCAGGACATTGTGATAAGAGACGGACCCAGGATTTAAAGTTGATGCTTCTACTAACGTGCATCTTCCTTTGATGGTACCATCGTCTTAAAATCTTGGGTCTTCTGATCATAGATAGTCGGAACACATGTGTTACCTAATAGTTACTCTTTATAAAGTAGATAAAAATTTATAGAAAATGTGAATCCAAAGGCTAATGAAAATGCGACAGTTGTACAAGTTACATGTTCAAGTCAATCAAAGATCGTCATGTCAGCTTCAATTTGATTGGTCGCAAAGGGTTTGCCCTTATCATAACTCTTCCATTCTACAAATATAAATAGGAGTCCTCATAATTCAAAAAAGGTACCGGAATTCAAATAAGAAGCCAGAGGGAGCTCGTGGATAAACGCTACAAGTTTTCTACAAGCTGCAAGCATTCAAGTATTCCTCTACAAGTTTTAAATATCCGAAGATCAAGAACAAAGAAAAATCAAACACCAAGACGTTCAACACTAAAGGCTAATCAAATACCAAGGTCTTCAAGATCAAATTCACTTATTCGTGGGAAAATTATTGTTCGTGATAGCCATCAAAGTGTTTGTGAATCGTGGCGAATCAATTCAAACCAAAATCAAATCTAACATAAATACAAGATCAAGCTCAAATCGATACCTGTATCTTCTCTATTACAGGATAATTAGCAATTTCCCAAGCCCGTCAACCTTTTCATCTCAGTTGATCCTGTCCAAGTATATTTCCTTGAGCATTATTTCACATAACAAGCAAACTAGCACAATGGAAAAGAGAGAAACAGTAAAAATCTAACTAAATGACAATGAAATAACACTATCTCACTACATCAATCTCTTGATCATTACAACGGAAGGTAATAACACTTAGATTATTAGACAAGGACTACTTAGATTATTAGACAAGGACCTTCACCTCACGCATCTTCTCCTCTTCTTCTCTTGATCGTTCTTCTCCTCTTGCTATTTACTCCTCTCACCACTTATCTGTAATACTCTTCCTTTTTCAACTTTCACTTCCTCATAATTTTATGTGAACCAACAAATAAAGGCCACATGTTTAATTAAAATTCAATTAAATGGCATAATTGTTCCATTAACGGCGAGATAGTTTGGAGCTTGAAAATGTCGTTAGGGGCAAATTTGATGTGAAAGAATTGACATTTTTTTACCCTTTTTCGTAAACTACATATTCAATCTTTGACTTTGGTACTGATCTACAGGTCCATCAACCTTTTTATCCTAGTTGATTCAAGCACATATCCTTGAGCATCATTCCATATCAAGCAATCTAACAGGAATGCGAAATAGAGAAACAGTAAAACGATCTTACTTACACACTCACTCACTAAACTAATCTCCGATCATTACAATTAGAGGTAGAAAAGATAGACAATTATACAGACATGTAAATTCAGATTAAAAGCTTTAAACTCACCTATAAACCAAAGGCTCCACAACACATACATACATTATTAGACTAGGACTTTCAAAAAACACTAGGTAGGAGTAATAATATGTTTAACCAGAGATAGCAATAGCCTTCACTTCAGGTTTCTTCTCTTCTTCTTTCGGAACAGTCACAGTAAGCACTCCATTCTCCATTGCTGCCTTAATTTCTCCCATTTTAACATTCTCAGGCAACCTGAATCTTCTTAGAAACTTGCCACTACTCCTTTCCATACGGTGCCATTGATCGTTCTTCTCTTCTTGTTCTCTGCTTCTCTCACCACTTATCTGTAATATTCTTCCTTCTTCTACTTCCTCTTTCTTTATCCTAGAACATCCACTTTTAATACATGGGCTTCTGGGGTTTCTTTCCAATCGATTCTTGCATTTGCAAAAGCAAACGTTTCACTAGCAGAGGAAATTGGGTCGAATATGTCGAGTGAAAATGGGCCAAAGATGTTGCTCCTATGGCCACCGAATAAGCTTGGAATTGAAGACATTTTTTTCCTGTTTAATTGAAGAAAACAGAGGATGTATTAGACTTTCGATTGTAGTGTTTGATTTGTCTGATAACTTCTTGTTGCTTATGATGAAGATGATGATGAAAGAGGGAAGTTAGGCTCTTTGACAAAGATGGCAACCCAAGAGTATCGATCTTGGAAAAAGGGATTTGATTGGTCCTATTTTCAAGAATAAGATTGGGCTTCAATTGATGGTGTTGGAGAGATCTTCTAGTCTTGATTTTCAGCAATCTTTAACGACTCTTTTCCTCCTTTGGATTGGTTGATTGAACTCTTTGAAACTTGTTTTCTTTGACAACCTTCAAGTCTCCGTAAATCTTGCTTCGTAATAAGCGCTCAGATCTTCTTCCTTATTGCTTTCTTGACTTTTATTAATTGTCCCTTTTTTTCTTTATTTCGTTTCACCTTTGTTGCTGAAAGATTTCTTGATGTATGTAAGTCCTTTGCTGGCAGATCTTCATTGATTTCGGCTTGACTTACTTCATAAATGAGTAAATCAACTTTCCATATGTGACTTCCTTCTTTAATGCTTTGATTCTGCATTCTTTATCCTTTGTAGCTTTTCATAAAGGTTTGCCTGAACAATTATTAATCATCGTTTAAACCTTAACCGTAAGAATATCTTCATTTTTATGATGACAATTTAAGAGTCACAATTGTAGTCAACTTCCCTGAATTTTAGTCGACTATCATCAATATTGAAGTTTTCATTAATTTAATCAATGACTTGAAGTTTGGCGTACCTTTATAGTTAACAAAGCTTTTAAGGCCCCCTTTGACATCAGCAAAAGAGAAAAAGTATATATATTTTCCATATAAAAAGGATTTAAAAAATCACATTTAATTAATTAAAAATCAAATGTGCTTATTTTTATATCACAGGGACCAAAATAGAAAAGGGCAAAAAAATCCATTGAGATATTGACAATAGAGAAAAAATACCTTTCATTTAGTATTTGGTCAAAAAATGACCATGAACTATTAGAAATCAGACTTGTCATTAGTAAACTGAGCCAATATTCTCCTATTCCGTTAATGGACCTCAAAGTTTTAGTATTTTCTTTTTTCATAGGACGGATGTACAATTTTGTTATTGAACTTCCTTCATCATAGCATATATGTGTTACCTCTTTATAAAGTAGATAAAAAATTATTGAAAATGCTAATCCAAAAACTAATGAAAATGTGTCACATGTACAAATCACATATTTAAGTCTATCAAAAATCACCATGTCAACTTCAATCTGATAGTTAGGAAGGATTTGCCCTTATCATAACTTTTCTAGTATGCAACTATATAGTGTGGTTCTCATAATTCAAAAAAGGTACCGAAATTTAAAAAAGAAGCAAGAGAGAATTCATGAATAAAACGCTAAAAATTTTCTATAAACTGCAAACATTCAAGTATTCCTCTTGAAGTTTCAAATATCCGAAGATCAAGAACAAAGATAAATCAAACACCATTCAAGATTAAAAAGAAAAGAAAAAACGAAAGTAAAAAAATACCAAGATGTTGAAGATCAAATTCACTTATTCGTGAGAAAATTATTGTTCGTGATGGCCATAAAAGTGTTCATGAATCGTGTCGAATCAATTCAAATAAAATCAAATCTAACATAAGTTCGAGATGAAGCTCAAATTGATACATGTTTTCTCCGATCAGCCTTTCTAAAAATCAATTGATTACTTAGCACATTACCACGAGGA
>NC_081346.1:63732733-63886747 GCF_029784015.1 Lycium ferocissimum | reverse complement strand
TTGCATAAATGAAAATAAACTAAAGAAAGTTCTTTGATCAGTTAGGTCCACACATACTACTGAGTGAATAATTTTGAGACTATAGCAATTTCAATATAATTCTCAAATCCTGCTCCTCCCTTAATTAAAAGTCTCGAATTTGAGCTTTGGGTATGAAAAATTTCTTGGTAGGAAGTGCTTCCCCCCGAATGGGGCTCTCGCAGTACAAAAATAGGTAATTTACGGAGGTTAAAAGTTGCAATTCGCAGAGGTTTTAGCCTCTACTATTTGCTAGAAGAGGCTAAAACTTCCGCGAATTACAACTTTCAACCTCCGTAAATTAACAATTTTTTTTAGTGTCGCGGCGTGAATTCGCATATAGTCGGGCTTCAATGCGAGTATCGGACACCGGCTGGAAAACCAAAAAAACTCGTCTTACAAAAGTAATTGTCTTAAGAATTTATTTCCCTGTTTGTAAGTTCCCCGCAACCTGTATGTAAGCTAACACCTTCAGTTTTTAGCTTTGCATGTACTCAAGTATGGTAGGGTAGGTGGGTGGGGGAACAAGATTCTGTACTAAATGTTGCGTAATATGTTCTTTAAGGTAATCTTAATATAGAGAAATCATTAGTCGTTGTTTTGTCGTTTAAGCTGTTATGTTTTTCACGATAGAAAAGAAAAACTAATTAGCTACTAATTAATTTAAAACAAACTATTTTATGTAACCTTCATTTATTTTTATTTTAACATTTCACCCACGAACATATAATCTTATGAATTTAATTGTATACGTTAATAGATGTGAAAAAAAAAACATTTCGACATATTTATTTATTTTATTATTATTAGAATCAATCCTACTACTTCTGGTTCTGGGTTTCCACGCTTGAAATTATCAGTGTTATTTAATCTGTTATGGCCGGTTATTTTCTCTATTTTGCATGCAGAGTTATCAGATCATGTTATAAGCTGTATTCGAATTGTCGGATGATGTTTCTTAAAAATATTAATCTTTACGTATAATCAAATATCAATTAATGATTTAGAAAGAAATACTTTTTCATTCTTTTCTAATGAAAATTGGTTCTGGTTAAACCAAACAATGCTCACATCTTTTAGTATTTTCTTATAGACAACCTCAATGTGCATTACTCCATGCAGATAAACCTATGCTACGTCTTTGTTAGTAGTAGCTTATTTACTAAATATGGCATTAGATTTAAAAAATCACGAGGATTAAGCTTCACCACGAATTATTCTCAAAAGGTGCTTAGAGGATTTTTAGCAAATTCTATGCAAAAAAGGCTAAGTATTCGAATTTCATGATTACACATGCTTCACCTTCAAGCAAACTATATTCAACCATTCATTTGCAATAAAAGGAAACACGAATTGTCTATGAATTCTCATAAAAGACTCAACTACTCATTCCAATTTCATCTTTTCAAGGTTTCTGCCAGGTTCGTTACCACATTGAAGCTCGATTAAATATGAATCCTCGCTAAAAAATTTCACCATTAAGAGGTAAGTGTTCCCTAACTAAAGCAGTTACACATCCAGAACTCGAACTCGAGATGCGATTAAGGATGAATGAGTACTTACCACAATGAGTACTTACCACTCCACTACAACCCTTATTGGAAATAATCCATATCTAGGTCGGATGCGATCAAAACTTTTGATTAAGGATGAAAAATTACATACCACTCCACTACAACCTTTATTGATAATAAAAGATTATTTAATAATAGCCTTTGACAAAGGATATATATAGAAAATCGTCCATAACCTTTGCACATTGAATGTGGTACACGAATGCATTACAAGATTGGCATCATTTTAAAACAAGAAAAGGCATAAGAAATAAAGAGATAATTAGTAAAAGGTAATGATGGATGATTTCACACTAACAGGCGTGCCACATTCTTCTCTCATCATTTCTTTTTCTTCCTTTTTTCCCTCCTTTTTCTTTAATATTTTGATCCGCCACCTATGTGAAGCTTAGCCAACTTTGGTTTGCTTTACTTTATGACTTGCGGCGTTTTGGGATAGTGTCCAACTTTCAGATGTGAAAAGCCTCTAGGATTAGTTGCAGCAACAACGACAACAACATACTTACAGTGTAATCTCACAAGTTGAGTCTGTAGAGGGTAGGATGTACGCAGACTTTACTCCTACTTTTGTGCGATAGAGACGCTGTTATTTGCAACAAATTTTTTCGAAATATAAAAAATAAACTGCAATCACAAAACTAAAGAAAAGTAATTTTATTAATTAAGTGTGAGTGCAATTCTGTTTGTTCTCTTGATTCTTCTATACTAAATTTTCTGCGTAATTTGAGAGACATTAGTAGCGTATTTCTCGGACTTGGGATGATGAAGACCTCCGTGTGATGTATTTGATCGCCAAGAAAGTTGGACAGTTCTTCAATATTTCAAGTTGATCTTGAGGAAGAACGTCTCTTGATGATCACTTCAATCAGCTTTGAGAAATATAATAGTATTTGATGTCTTGATATCTTTATGAATACCCAAAAGTTTATGGGATATACAAGATGTCTCTTAAGGGAATATGTACTCTTTTTATAGGTGTGAACTAGGATTTAGGATGGAATAGCTTCTAAGAAATTCTAACGGATCTTAGTGTTTGAAGAACATGGATTGAGTTCGCCTTGTAAAGGCCCGACTTAAATCAAGTAAAAAAAATTATACAATCAAACCTCTCTATAACAAAGATCGTTGGGTTCGAATTTTTTTTGTTGTTATAGAGAATGACTGTTATACACCTATAACAGCATTGCCATTTAGATAATATTTCATTTTTATATGCACAAAAGATGTGTAAAATTTAATTTTTTATTTTTAATTGTTAAATTCTAAGCTTAATCACACTTAGTATAACGAAGAAAATCTTTATATCGATATATACTCAAATGATATTCTTTGTCATAAATTATGTATTAAAGGATCAAATTTTTGGTCAAAATCTCTACAATTATTATTGATATCATGATATTCTATTTTTATAAAGATGGGTAATTATTATATTATTAAAAAAAGAAGATTGTTGTTATATGGGGTGATTTTACAAAGAGTATACTGTTATAAAGTTGATTGTTGCTTTTAAAGGTAAAATGATGTTATAGAGAAGTACAATATAACATAAAAAATCGATTCTGAAAAAAACTTGATTGTTATAGAGAGATGTTGTTTAATACGAATATTGTTATAGAGAGGTCCGACGGTATCTACAAGGATATCATTTACTTAACTTGCATTTGACTGGTCAGTTAGGAAATTTTTTTGGTTCATTTTCGTTCTTATCTTTTCTAAAATAAAATAAACACTATTAGCATTTTTTCAGATAATAGGATTTGGAAAGCTCTTCCCTGATGATTGACTTGTCTTATTGATTATAACGAACTTGACTTTGTTCCTAAAGAAGGACAAGAAGTAGCGGGATAGAGGATTTATCAAGTCCTCTGGTCCATGACCTGAAGACTGCAGATTCTGATTCTGTTTTCACCTGATTATTTGAGGTTATAATCAACATTCTTATTTATGTCACACATGTAATTGGTTAATGTGGAATATGATAGATATTAAACTCACATAGTGTTCGTTCATTCATCTATACAGTCAAGGGAGAAGCTATATCTTGTCGAAGACCCGAATGTTAGTTAATTGACACCCCTTAGCAAGAAAATTACATTGCGGAGATGGGTCAATTTTTTTTATTTATATATAATTGCATACTTTAGTTGAATTTTGTTGACACCAGCTATCTACTTTTCAAATTTTAATTTCTCTTAATGAAAATTCAGGCTGCATTAGTAATTCATTACTTTCCTCTCATAATTACATAAGAGGGCATTTTGTTTTCAAAGTTAAATTGTGGATATCAGTTTGATGGTCTCGCGCATAGAGCGTCTTTTAATGTTTAATCTTATTATTACTACACCCATTCAGTGATCCTAACTTTGGTCTAATTTATAATATTTGACAAGTCAAAAGAGAAAAACTTTCGTTTACCCGCCACTTAGTTCCAATCATAAAAAAGTAAACAATCACATAATCTAGACTCTTCTTTTACATATTCCACGTGATTATTGAACTAGGACTATATCTCATAATTAAGAAAAGAAAAAATGAAGAAACAGAAAAGGAAAGGTAAAAAAACTCATAACACAACTTAGTAAATCCACCATTTGCTCACCAATTAAAAGAAGAAAAAATTTTACAGAGAAAAGATAGGATAATATTGATTGGAAACTTGGCAAGGCAAAGGGGAACAGGTTAGCAATGATCCTTAAAGCTTGTCCAAAAATAATAAGCATATGCATAATTAATTTTGTCTATGTTTTCCTTATTTTCTTCATGTGTAGCATGGATTAAAGATTCTTCACGCACGCCTCCATTTACTTGGTCAAAAAGTTCCACAAATTGTGCTCCCTCCGGTTTATTTTACTCCCTCTATTCTATAACAAATGGTTTTTTTAGCTCATACACACCCCTTCAGAAATTGCTCATGCTTTTACTAATTTACCCCTAAGTATTCTTGAAAAAGAAATAACAGTTAATGAATCTTGATTATTTAAATAAGGGCAATTTTGGAAGAATTTGCCCAAAGTAGTCTTGAAATCTTAAAGCACCATTTATTTTGAAAACAAACTGAAAAGCCTAAAAAACCACTTATTGTGAAATGGAGGGAGTACTATTTGTGTTTTGTACGCCCTTAAAAGATGTATTAGTTAAAAGAAAATTCTAATTAAATTACCTTTATTTATTTGTTGATCTCAATTAATATTACTCTTCTTTTTATTATATAATTCGTTAGGAATCATTAATTCTTTTAAAATGATAAATATTTTGAATCAATTATTTATAGTAATCAACAACAACAACATACCCAATAAAATCTCACAAAACGGGGTTCGGAAAGAATAGAATAGAGTGTACACAGTCCTACTCTTACCTTAGGAGGTAGGGAGGCCGTTTCGGGATAGCTAAAATGGACCTTATTTCCTGTTTTCGGCAATATAGCTCCATAAGAATTAGAAAAGGTGTGGAAATTATTTTTTAACAACTGAAAACATGGGCGTTTGTTTCTAATAGCAACTGTTTTCCAAAATCAAAACACAATGTGATTTGGAAATAAAACAAAAAGATCCACGGTACATCTCTCCCACAGTGGCGGAGCCATATAGAGCCGAGGGTGTTCATCCAAACCCCCTCGGCGGAAGAAAACACTGTTTTTACAACATTAAAATTATTTTTTATGTATATATAGTAGATGTTGAACCCCCTTAGGCTTCTTCGTATGTTTACTTTTTTATATTTTGAACCTCCTCGGCGGAAATCCTGACTCCGTCACTGCTCTCCCAGACAAATATTCACATATCAACATTTTGTTGAAAAGGTAATCCAAACACACAATTTTTCTTCTCGAGAAAATAATGTTGTATGCTGATATAGAGCCTGTTTGGATGGGCTTATGCGCATAAAGTTCGTTTGCGAGCTTATAAAGCCAAAAAAAAATAAGTTGGGGTAGTCTAACTTATTTTTTTTGGCTTATAAGTTTGTTTTCGCCTTATAAACGCTTTAGATAAGCTAAGTCAAATGGGCCCAATTATTTTTTTAAGCTTATTTTAAGACAAAATGACTTTAATTTGTGATACCAAACACTCAAAAAAGCTGAAAACAGCTTATAAGCAACTTATAAGCCAATCCAAACGGGCTCATATAGTTTAAATAGAAGAAAGTATGATGTTACAAAAGTTTCAAGTGTTCTATTTGTGGGTATCTTTTTTGTTTTTTTGATTAAAAATTTATATAATTAAAATAAAGGGAAAAGGGTTAAAAATGCCCCTCTACTTTAGAAAAGAGTTAAAAATATCCTCCGAACTAATTTTGGGCCACAAATACCCCTCCTGTCATTAAAGTTTTCAAATATACCTTTGTCTTAATGAAAATCCGTAACACAATCCAATTTTATTTTCAAACCCGCTCCATTTAAAACCGACCCAACTACATAAAAAACTCATATGCGATCAACTTGTTCCTGAGTCCTGCATTTGGAGCCACTATGCTCTTTTTATTTAGTTGGGTCGATTTTAAATGGGCTATTTAAAAATAAAGTCGAGTTATGTTGCGGACTTCTGTTAAGACAGGGATATATTTGAAAACTTTAATGACGGGATGGGTATTTTTAACCAAAATTAGTTCAGAAAGATATTTTTAGTCTTTTTCCCAAAGTAGAGGGGCATTTTTGACCCTTTTCCCTCAAATAAAATTTGTAATGCTACAAAATGAAATCTCCCAAATTTGGCAATTTTGAGTAGAGAATATCACATCGATCCGTTTTTATAATCTACTCTTGAAAAAAAAAAAAAAAAAAAGACAAGGACCCCAAACCACATATGTAAAGAAGTGCTTTGAAATTGCAAAAAGATTAAAAAGATGAGGGGTAAATACTTATTTCAACTCGCTACCCGCGCAAATTTTGGACCTAAGAATCAAGAACGATATCAATTATTGTATTCAGTTAAAATAACAGAGAAAGCGGCTTTTGATCAGTGAATTAACTTTTGGTGCTTTCACTTCACTTTCATGGATGTTGAAATTTATGAACAGTATCTTATGATATCCATTCAAAGTCCCCTTCGTAACAAAATACTAGTGGTAATAAACTAATAATATCTCTTGAATATGACACCCCTCCACTCCAACGCCACTATTTTTTTTTCCTGTGTATGTTAATTTTACCATATATATTGTTCTTAGACTGTCCTAATTCTTATCTTCATTGTTGAGCAAAGTATCCACCAAAGACGTTTGAAATATCGGTCTCGAAATATCGTGCATTCTTGAACATCATGGATAACCAAGGGTTTGTTTGATGCGACGGGAAATGTTTTTTTATCGAAATGTTCTCTTGAAAAATATGCAATTTTTCTACTAACTTAATGGTGTCTCATATGTGAGTAAAAGCTACTCCCTCCATCAATTTTTACTTATTCTCAGATTGACTTGACACACTCCTTAAGAAGTCATTAATAGATCAATGACAATTTTATTTTATCATTTCTAATTATTACTAAGACCTCCTAATGATTGAAATCAATTAAACATACTTTAAAAGTTGTGCAGTCACTAACTATTCTTTGAAGTTTCTAACTCAGTAATTAATAATAAGGGTAAAATAGGTATGAAATGATAAACTATTTCTTAATTTACCAAAATTGGACAAGCAAAAATTGACATATATTTTTAGTATACAGGATAAGTAAAAATGGATGGAGGGAGTATTATGTTGAAAATATTATACACACCAACTTCAATTGGAACACTAATGAGGTATTGCAGCTCATTGAGGCTAGTGTATAATAATTAAAGGAGGTCACATAATTTAGGCGGTTAACTTATTTATATAATGGATTTTGAAAACACGTGCATAATCTTTTTCAAAATTTGAGCCAAAATATCTAATATGAACAATTTACTATTTATTCACATGCTCAATTGAAATAGGTTTGTATTTCAAGAGTCTAGATGAAATTTATAGATAAGTTTAAAAGACCCACAATGTATTCCGTCAAAAAGTAAATTGCTTAAGTTTGAACCATCCTCTATCATATAGATAAAGACTTTTATGGATACATGATTCACCTACTTGCGGTGATGGATATGACGTTGAATTTGTCTGATTCTTTATTCTCGACGTAACTAATAAATTTATGTGCAAGTAACCCACAAAAATTATAAATACAATAACTAATAAGTTTTGGACATACGTAATTTTAAAACACAGTAATTTATAAATTAAATTCTGAATTCATCGTTAACTTTAATTTGGGCTATAATATAATCCAATGTTGATTATTATTATAGTACTAGAAAGAGTATTTCTATTGTTAGGTCTTTTCAATGTCAATTTATTTGACGTGGCCTTTCTGGAAACATGTGCTGCAGACATCGTCATTCATTATTTATTTATAAATAATTATTACACTAGTAGATTATATTCCTTTCTTTTTTGACCATTTAGCTTCCCTTTGGCGCCAAAGTACCAAATCGATCTACTGTTTTTTGGACAATAACGTTTCTTCCTGGAGTATTATTTTCTAAAGAGGAATCTTTTTGCAATTACTAATTCCTAATTCCTAGTCACTTTCCACTAAAATCAGCTAAACATACTTTCGGACAATTCAAGAAAGAGAGCAAAATAAGTCCTTTTTTCTTTTTACATAATAAATGCCATAGGTTGGTACTTTTTAATTCATACAGTTTATCAACTATCAATAAATTAAACTTAGAGGATCAAATTGAACTCGAAGTTATATATCTACACACATTCGCATGTATGTTCTTGCTTACGGGCTATTTTCTCGTATTAATTTCAACTTTATATTGTGGAATTAGGGATGTTTACGCTACATAGCATTCCAACAATCCAAAAAAAAAAAAAAAACTCTTTATTTTAATTAATAGATATATACTGACGACTATTATAGACTATAATGGCTAGGTGGACAAATATTTTTTTTTCTGCTTGGCCGGCTAAAAATGTAAGGCCCCATAGAATTAAGCATTCTATGTTCCACTGTCTAATGTCTATGCATGCATTTATGAACAATATTTCTAACAATGGTACCATTTGCCATTTATTTTCTATCACAAGAATAACGATGAGGAAGGAATAGGAAGGAGCCCCACATACGGATAAAATAACGTGCAAATGGCTAATATAATTCTAACATAAAAAATAAAAAATTGCATTGGGACATTTTTCAACCTCTAGCACCAAAAAGTCCAAAAGAGACATCTTCACTCTTCACCATGATTAAAAATGTCGTTTATACATATGTACAATGGAAATGGACAAATGAATAAAACAGTGTAAGCCTCTTATTTCAACGATTCATCCTCACTCTGTACATAAAAGCTTCCTTTCGAACTACTTCAATTGACACTGAAGCCACCCTTTCTGACAGGGAAGAATTTTTTTTTTCTTGAATATCTTACACTATCAGGTTTTGCTGATTTATAATAATAACATATATGATGTAACACTAAATATCAAACTTGACATATAACCTTAAAAATAAAGCAATAACCCACTAAAATATGTTAAATTGACCTGATAGTGTTAAAAAAAAAAAAAAAAAAACTAACACTATCAGTGCATATTATCCATAATTTGTATGATTTCAATTCTTTCTTCTTCTTTTTTCATTTCCCACGATTGGTTAAATTATCATTCTTTCAAAGATTCATCCCACAATGTCCATATATATAGCTTCCAGTCAAACTACTTCAAAGTGGGTTTAATGTATGGACAAACAAGGTACCCTTTCCCCCCAGGGAAGAAAATAAAATAATGAGTAGGTAAGAAAACCATATATTGGGGGATTTTTTTTTTTTTTTTTTTTGATTTTCCCATGATAGGTTAAATTATTCTTATTTTTCCACCAAGTCATGAATTATGAACATTGATGATTTGTTTTGTGTATGTTAAGGAAGATATAACTTGTAACTTAGTTTATTCTCTACCCACCTTTTTTCTGTTAATCACCAACTTGTTTAGTATACCTTGATATCATTTCCATTGTCATTTCGTGCTGTTCGAAGTGTAATAAAATTTTGACCAATTAATTAGCTAGTAGTACCACTTTTAATTTTTCAAAATGGAAATTATACATTCTTGAGTCTGTACCTTTCAGTTTATTTTATACGGTGGTGTTTGATTCATCACTTAATTCAAGAATGATGACATTTATAAAGGCACGTATCAAAAGTACGCCTAAAATTTGCATTCTTAAAACATTTCATAACATTTTTTACTATAAAACATGTTATTATTTCATTAAGGATAACGAGAAGTTTGAAACGAATGTATTTTTAAATATTACTGAAGTCATTCTTTTTTTAATTAACTAAAAACATATTGTAAGTGACAGATGACTTTTAATTTTATTTGAGAAAATATGGACAAATTAAAAACTGAAAAACAATTTAATTCTTAAGAAGAAAAAAAAAACAATTTATTTAATGCCTCTTGGTCTGGCCACTGAAATCTAGTAGGGTATTTTTAGTCCTTTATTATACTACAACAACTCAGGGTTTAAGGAGGGTGGATTATACACTGTATCTTAAAGGTTAGAAAGATCGTTTTCGATAGACCTTCAATTCATTATTATGGAAAATAAAATTCGTTTTCTTCTAATAATTCTTCAGAGAGGATAAAAACAAGGTAAAATTGAGGTAGAGTAGTTGTAAAAGGAGTTGAGATTCTGGAACCTCAGAGTGATAGATAGAGGGTGAGAGGTCGGGGGTTGGGGTTTCACCCATTAATAACTGATATCCAAATCTGGGCCTAGGGATTCGAGACGTTGAAATCATGTCAAATAAGTGGGGCCCAAATACTATGTGGGCCCCAACAACTATGTGGGCCCACACGCACACTCCTACTTGACGCGACCAATGAGCTACTGGCCCACTTCACTTTTCACCGTCCGATTTTAAAAAAAAAGAAGAAGAAAAAATTGCACCGTTTGTCCCTTCAAATGAGATGGTCTTTAATTTCTACCCTTCGAATAGGTGCGTCGTTTGGTACATGGAATAAGCTGGAATATTTCAAAGACTAATTTTTTGTACCATATTTGATAGAAAGTATAAATTTATTTTGAAATAAATTTACAAGTTGTATCAAACAAGGTATAAAATACATCCCAACTTAAAAGATGGGATATTTCATTTTATCTCACTTATTCCGGGATTATTTTATACCATCTAAAAGATGGTATAAAATAATCCCAAGTGATGAGATAAATTAGTCCCGGGATTATAATTTTGGCTACCTACCAAACGACCACTAATTTCTTATCCTTCAAAAATCGAACTTAATTCTGGTGATGCATAAGTTATTTAAAGACGCGGGATATAACTTGCATAATACTCCCTACCTTACAACTTAAGTTTGTTGGTTTGATTAGTAACGGATTTTAAAAAATAAAAAGAGAATTTTGAATTTTGTGATCCTAAATTAAAAATGGTAAACACTTATCCGTATCGGGTGTTTACACTAAACCAATGGATATATATCATGTGTATGAATGCACACAACTATCAGTTAGCCATAATTAATGAATGTATATGTTCACTTCATGAGATTACTTAACTATAGTAAATTGCATTGATTTGGTGTAAACACCTAGTATGGATAAATTTTTACCATTAAAAATTTATATAATGTACTAAAATGTCATATGAATCTTGTAGTTATATTCTTGTCACGTATATGTTTGAATTTTCGCCCTACTATATATAAAAATAGACTTTTTTGGGACAAACTAAAAAGAAAAGAAACGTAGAGATTGGAATATTACTCCCTCCGATCTAAAATAATTGAGGGTTTAAGCTTGGGCACAAGTATTAACGAATTCACTAATTCCTAAAAGTTAAGAGGGGTTTTGACTAAAATAACCTTAATTATGATTTTCTTTTCTTTTTAAGTTGACATAATTATTATGGGAATATGAAAATTATGTCGAGGGCAATTTAGAAAAGAGAACTAAATACTTTCTTGATTTTGTGAAACATCAATTATTTTGGATCAATTTTTAGATGTTAAAACCCCAGTTATTATGGACCGAAAGAAATATGATGCAAAAATATAAACTTATGTTTAGCGAAAAAATAATTTGTTAGGAGAGGCAAAAATAAAAAGACCGCAGAAAATAGGGGAACAAAAGTGCAAAAGACTGGATTGAAACGAAACGCCTCCCTCTTCTCTCTCTTCTCTTTATACATCATTATTATGAGTAATATAGTGCAGATTTTCGCGGGGTATTCTCTCTCTATACGTATCATAATCAGCTTTGTTGTATACTCTCAGTCTCTCTGATTACTCCTCCGGTTTTCAAGAAAACGTGTCATTCCAAGAAGATTTTCTCAGCTTTGGAGAACTCTCTCTCTGCTCTGCTATTCTTTTCTTTGCGTTTAGTGTAAGTACATTCATTTCTCCAAGTTCCCCTTTTTTTTTTTTTTTCTTTTTTGTCTTTTCCTTCTTTATCACTCCAAATCTTGAAATGGGGTTTGCGTCAATGTTCCATTTTTTGTGAATCTTTTTTGATCTTTGCTCAAATCTTGAAATGGGGTTCTAGTGAATGTTGTGGTGTTATGGGTCTGCATTTTCTTGATATTTATTTTGTCTTTTTCTTTTTTATCACTCTAAATCTTGAAATGGGGTTACCATTAAATATTGTGTTATGGGATTGAATCTTTTTTGTTTTTGCTTTGCCCACTCAAAATCTTGAATGGGGTTCCACTGAATGTTGTTTTGTTATGGGTCTGCATTTTCTTGATTTTATTTATTCTTTTTTGTCTTTTCCTTTTTTTATCACTCCATCTTGAAATGGGGTTTCCATGATTATTGTGTTATGGGTCTGCATTTTACAACAATCTTTTATATCTTTGCTCGAAATCTTGAATGGGGTTCTAGTGAATGCTGTGGTGTTTATGGGTCTGCATTTTCTTTATTTTTTTTTTTTGTTACCACTAAAAATGTGGAAATGGGGTTTCTGTTGATAATGTATTAATGGTCTACGTTTCTTGAAATTTTTTCTATGAAATGAATTTTTTCTATGAAATGTGATGCAACAGCCCTTTTTGTGTAATACTTGGCCCAATAATATTAAGGGTTATGTGAGTAAAGGCCTTATATATTCTTTTAGCTATTTTGACTCTATTTACTTTTTGTACTGAGCTACATTTAGCTGGATCTATGAGTTATTAATACTTTTGATTATTGGCTTTCAGATCTTGTTTCAGAAATCAGGATTTTTTTTAATTGATAAATTTCATGAAAATGACATTCAAGTTGAACTGTTCTTTTTTCTGGAACAATGAGTTAGATTTGTGACACTTTGGGTCCAGTTGGGTGAAAAATGTTCAATCTGTAAGTTAAAGTGTTTTGTATTATGTAGCTTTAGGTACACAGTATCTTGTAATTGAAGACTCAGAAAAAAGATGATGTTTTTGTTACTTTTGGTCCAGTTAGGATTTGGATTTTTCTCACTTTTGTCAGGTTCTCTACAGGCATGCTTTTTCATGTGAAGAAAATATGTCTTATTGGGTTGCCAAGCAAATGCTTTTGGCTTGTTTTAGTAGTCGATAAGTTTCGGATATGAATGGAAAGTCTTTATTGCAATACAAGCCCCATATTTCTATTTTCTTGCTCTGATTCTTATTATTAGTCTATATACAGATCTTCCTGGAAGATACAGTATGTAAGAATCAAAAGGTGATTATGTAAGAATCAAAAGGTGATTCTAAAGCTTCGTTTGGTTATAATTTACTGCAAATGATGAGATTTTAGCTATGCACTTGTTCAAATTCTCTTAGGACTTCCACAAATCTGTCAGTTGTCCTATTTGCTTTAAGTTCTACTTGTGCTTTGTGAATATGGAATTGATTAATTATATTACTTTCCCCTCTAGTCTTTGCCAATCTGTTTACAATGTGTTGCCGGTATACTCATACAGTTGGCAAATTGCCTTTTTCTAAAGAATCTGAATTATTGATTGCTTATTGCTAGAAAAAGGTATTGATCACTGATTTGGAGCGTTTAGTATATTGGTTTGTTAACACTTCAAATTTTATCATACCTTTGCTCTTGATAAAGCAGCTACCGTTTTCTGTCAAACATCAGACTAACTAGGAGTCTGTTGTTCTCTTAGGCCTGAATGATTCCACATTGGTTCAAGAAGTATGATGGATATTTTGTGTTAATTAGTCTGCTCAGTCCTTCCAACTCTTTTGTGCAATTGTCTCATATAGAAGTCCTTGTGGTTGGGCATATCATTCTAATCCTTTTCTAGTAATACAATGACTAATGGATGTTGTAACATTTCTCTGTTGTGATTTTTATTTTACGTCTTTCGAATATTACTAAGACCTTTTTTACCCTTTGCAGTAAAGAAGGTGTAAGGGAGGAGTATAATATGAGACTTTATGCCATTTGAAGTTTTAGAATGGGGCACAGACTAGAAACTAGACGTCATCATGAAAGCTCCAGTGCTGCAAAAGAGATCAAATCATCCCTAGCAAATCAAAGTTCAAAGTTCAAAGACAAGTATAAAGTTGAAAGCACAGAAGATAAACCATACCAGTGGTTAGGAAATAAGGGAAACAAAGATGACGAGCTTGTCAAGTACATGTCGAATTTGCCAGGTTATCTGCAGCATGCGGAAAAGGGAAAGAACATTCAAGGAAAGGCTTTGAATTTTGGAGTCCTTGATTGGGAGCGTCTGGAGAAATGGAAGTATAATGAACATATGCCGCCTGCCAGCTGTCATCGTAAAACGTTATCAGGTAGTTCTTCATTTGTTTCTGCAAGGCCTCCCACTGCTTATGGCATATCTTCTCAGAGAAAGCAAATGCCATTACCACCGAGCGTTTCGTCTTGTGAACAAAAGCTTGCAGAACCTGTCCAGCAATCCCAATCAGATTCCATGCAGACCCAGGATTTGCAAACTACTCGGTGCCCCACAAAGCATGGGAAGCAGAAGCAACGTCTTAGGAAGGAGATACCACCCCGCAGGCGCAATTCTGAACTAAATATTGGCAAATACATGGACCGTGATCGCGATCCTGGTCAAAAGATGAGACCAGATGAAGAAGATTTGCCCTGGGTGCCGATTAAGAATGTTAGTGTTCCTCCTAGTCATACAAACAAGAATCTTGTTCCCAATGAAGACAACTTTAGTTCCCAAAATTATGCTGCTGAACCCAAGAATATTGTTCTCTTGGTTCCCCAACGTCGTTCGAAAACAAGTACGAAGGCCTCTCAATTCTCAGAATCGAGAACATCTCTTGATGAGCAACCAGCTGAGGCGATGAGGACCGGATTTTCTGATTGCTCTTCTCAGGAATCCTTCTCTAGAGAACTGCGTGCTGTTCCACATTCATGTCCTTTGCCTGCAAGCTCTGCAACGAATACGGAGTCTCATGTGAAGCAACACCAATTGTCCAATGCTCGGGGCATTACAGATTCATGCTCATCCCCACGTCAAAATGGGAGGATAAATATTCGCTCTTCATTTGATGCCAAATGTCTGAAACACCATAAATCTGATGTAGAATTGAGTGTCCCAGCTGAGACTTCTCAGAGAGCAGATTTGTTCACTGCAGAGCAGGCAGTGGTGAAGGGAAGACATCCATCCCCTAATAAGAGGTTTAGCTTCAGCAGTCTTAGTCGTATGAGCAGAAGTTTCAGTTTTAAGGAGACCTCGACTGTTCCACCATTGAATGGTACAAATAGCATGCCCAAGTCTGGCCCAGTAGGAGCTTCTTCCAGTGGTACAGATATCAGTAATCGGGAGAAGCCAAATGCTGGTAACAGAGCAAGATCTAGCCCTTTGAGACGACTCCTAGATCCACTTCTGAAGCCTAAGGGCGTTCATTCAGCCGAGACATTTCCGCGTCCTAATGGAAACTCAAATGGCAATACTTTGCCCACTAACCACAGTAAACACGTTCATGTGAAAAAGCATCAGCCCTCAACTCTTCAGGCTATTCTGCTGCTTACACTGAAGGATGGAGTTCCGTTTTTCAAACTTGTGGTTGAGGATGATGGTGGCATTCTTGTTGCAGCTGTCAAGAAGTTGCCGATGTCTGGGAAGGGCGGAAGTAGCTTGGTTTATGCCTTCTATGCAGTCCATGAAATTAAAAGGAGGAGTGGGAGTTGGATGAGCCATGGACCAAAAGAGAAAACTGCTGGCTTTGGTTATAAAGTTATTGGTCAGATGGAGATTTCTTGTTCCGAAGTTCAAAACTCAAGTGTACATGACCACAAAAGCATATCTGTGCAAAGGGAATCTGTCTTGTATAGCATTGATTGTGGACAGGTGGACAAGCAAGTCCCTGATTCTTCTCAAAAAAGAGAGCTTGCCGCCATTGTTGTTATGAACTCAAGTCAATACAAACAAGAAGATATGCAGACCTGTGAAACATACAGTGATGTTGTAGTCATTCTTCCTGGTGGTGCACATAGCTTGCCAAGTGATGGAGCTCCTTCCTCATTGCTCGAACGATGGAGATCTGGTGGATCATGTGATTGTGGAGGATGGGATGTCGGTTGCAAGCTAAAAATACTTGAACAGGATAAGAATTGCAGGAGCCAAGATTTTCTAAACCTTTTGATTCAGGTATGTACTTGTTTGTGGCACTCACTTTCACTTTGTTCGCTGTTTCTCTTGATAATAATATTTGGTTACCTATGCTTCCTCACAGGGAGGAGAACAGAGGAGCAAGCCTATATTCAGTATGGCACCACTCAAGAATGGACTTTACTCAGTCGAATTTGATTCATCGGTTCCTTTATTAGAGGCGTTCTCCATCTGTGTCTCTGCTCTGACTAATCTTAAACTAGCTGACATATTTGAAATTGGATCTCACAGACAGAAGGGCTCTTCAGATGCCATGAGGGTGATGAAGACTACAACCACTATCCAACCACCCCCCTCACCTGTTGGGAGGATCTAGGTGTATGATGAAAAGGAAACTGATGAAGCAAGAATCTCAGTTTAATCAGACTGGTTTAGCTTCTTGAGAATCACATGTTTTGCATGTCGCAAACTGAATCTGTGGTTCGAATAAGTCTATCTTCGACCTCTCATTTTGTACGTCTTTGATCAGCTGTAAATTCTCTTATATGTTAGGAAATAATGTCATGCCGCAAGGTGTAGAATGAACTCAGTGGAAAAGGCTCTATAGAACAAGTAGAACTCTTGAATATATACAGTGGCTGTATTTCGTTTCCTTTGTTTTTATCTAAGGTAATGTTGATGGTCGTACTGTTATTGAGGTTTCCAAATTACATTGAACGAAGAGACTTCTGCCTATACATTGTCTTGATGTTATATCTAACAGTCTAACACTACAGAGACCTATCCAAAAGAAATTACCCCAGGATCTCAAGCTTTTTTGGTCCTGTAACAAGATCTTATAATCTCGAAGACTAAATTCTTTATGCTGATGAATTCATTTCATTTCCCCTTTCCCCCACAGAAGTGGCTACTTTATGCAAAAAGAAATGCACCTAAGAGTGTGACCTAATGATCAATAAAATGAGATGAAAACTGTGGAAGATTGTTCATTTGAATACAAGATAACTTTTCTTTATCCGTCTAAATCTTGGTAGGCAAAATTACTATAAAAAACAATAAAAAATTTACACTTAACAGAATAAAAAGAGGTATATTTATGCAAAATGAAATCAGACGTATATTCTAAATTCAGAAGGGGGAAAAAAAACTTTCATTCTGGCTTTATATCTCGTTGCTTGCCTCATCCAAGTCATAACAAAAGATTTCAAACATTCCTCTTTGTAGCTCGTTTGGCATTAGTATGAATTTATTTGGCCAAGTTTATTGTGAAGAAAAGGTGTTTCTGGGTAGTAACAGTCCAGGTGAAGTGAAAAAAAGTAGCTTCTTCAAAATATAAGTACTTTTTTAGGACAATTACCCGTATTGAATACTGTTTTTTTTTTTTTTTTTTTTTTTGGGTAATTTGGCACATAAAAACACTTTCTGAGAATGTTGACCAAACACAAACTACTGCTATCAAAATTACTTCTCAAATGATTTATAAAAAAGTAACTGCAACTCTCTCAAAGCACCTCTGATATGAAGTACCTCTCAAATAAGCTGATTTCAACAGCTTGATCAAACATGCCACTAATCTATTATGCTAGTATGTCTCGTTAATAATAGGTTACAAAACCTATGACGTTATACAATTCTCACTCCTAAAACAGCTCTCTTGTTCACAAATTACAGGTCAATATAAGAGGCATGATGAATACATATGAACCATTGCCCATCAACCTTCTCAAACACATTAGTAGCAAACTGTTTTCCCCAGCTGCTACCCTTTGTCTTGACCATTTCAACGCATGTAACGTACCCGATATCACCTCTAACATGAACTTGGACATCCCTGATCTCTATCTCAAGTGGGAATTCATATTCTGCCCACACAAACTCCCAGCTTCCCATTATAAGATCATAGCCCGATATGCCACTCACCCCAGGGTGCACAATGCATGTATTCTCGCCCCTCGACCATAGGGCTTGCATAGAAGCTAAATCACCAGTCTTGAAAGCATTGTAAAATCGAGCATTTGCTGCTAGTACAGACGCCTTACTATTCTCCTGGAGAAGCCGGAGGCTATCCCTGATTTTTGCTGCTTGGGCATAGTTCTCCTCTTTAATAGCAGTCTTTAAATCTCGAGCCAAGGTTTCTTCATTTTGCAAGATGCTTTCGCCACTCAAAGTTCCTCCTGAATCTTCACTCGTGACTTGGCATCGTCCCCGCAATAGCGAATGGGATGCTTGTCTAAAAGGTGCTGTTCTGGATAAATGCACAATTAGACCATTTTATAGCTTAAGAGAAGAAATCTAAAGTAACCCAAATAGAAGCCTAGAAAAAAGAGGAAAGAGATAAACAAATGTTAACTTGACATGCTACATACAGTACATATTTCAAGATTTCTCCACAGCAACGACAGCTAAATATGGAGGACAAAAGCAGGCACTTGGAAATGACAAGAATTAAGGATCTGTCACTACGAGTCAATATATAATGCTTTCTCAAAACATAGGTTACTGATATAAGACTTTACAACTGTAAGATGCTACGAAGAACCAGAAGTAGGTGGAATGCTAGACTAGCAGTGGCAGAAAACAACAACTCATAAAAAATAACAAGAAGACAACATGGATATCCATTTTTTTAGTGGATAATATCCATATTTAATCCATTTTTAAAAAGTCAGTTATCCAACTCATGTCTAATGAATCGGATTGGATGGTTACTTTTTTTTTTTTTTAAAAAAAAAAAAAAAAAACCATTTTGCCAGTCCTATGCTAGACGTTGCTTTTTTTTTTTTTCTTTTCTTCCTATAACGCTATCCTTGATTTCTATAAATCCAAGCAAAAGAAAATGCCAACCCATCAGCTAGTAGTACCATTATGATAGTCCCAAAAATATTAACATTGGCATTGTTGCAACTTGCAACCCTAAACTAGTTGGAGTTAGTTATATGAATCTTCAATATTTATTCCTCTCTTCCAAGTTAGCAGGATAACAAATGATGGCATATCATATCTGATGAACTCAACAGTCTTACGTGATTTAACTAGTTTTCTGAATCCTAAAAGAGGCAAATCATAGTTTTAAAGACAATTTCAGACCAAGCAAGGAGAACTTACTGAAATTTCTGGTTTGTGAGGTAAGGCAGTGGCTGATCTCGACTCGGTTGATTCTGGACCAAGCAAAAATCATGCGCTGTCTGAACTCAGTGCAGCCCTGCATTTGAAGTCGGAGAATGAAGGTGAAATGCAGCTAGAAAATATACACATAATGTGAGTTGTAAGTAACACATTTTCTTCAGATAAATTAAATAGGAGCAGAACAAAATTACTCCCTTTGTCCCAATTGACGAGGCACCATTTCCTTTTTGGTCTGTCCAAAAAAGAATGTCACCTTTCTATATTTAAAAACAATTTAACTTTATGAGATGATTTACAGCCACACATTTATATAAGGCTTGTGACCACACATTTCAAAAGTCTTCCTTTCTTTCTTAAACTCCGTGCCAAGTCAAATGGTGCTACGTAAATTGGGACGGAGGGAGTAATAAATAGATCGAGACCTCTTAAGTTACAAAATTCAACACGTCTATAAACACTTCAAGTTTCCTTTCTTTCTTTCAATTTTTGTGAAAATCTAAAAATTCATATGGGAATTCTTTTGCCCCTTTAAACCGCTACACTATACATTTGAGTCCGAAAAACTTTGTTATATGCCTCACACAACTGACACTAGTGATAAGTAGGCATATTTGTCAACTACATTCTATCGTATAATGTCATAGGTTTTGTAACCTATTCATTATTAGTCAATTAATCACACAAATGGGGCATGATTTTATCATTAAAGATAGATGAAGTTGGCAAAAATACTGACTTATCCTCCACCAAACTTAAGCCTTTACTTGTTCTCAAGAAAATCAAACACGAGCATAGACTCATGAGAACGACTAGTCATTGAAGCCAACAATTAAGCTCAACCACAACCAAGTCACAACCAAATATATGCACAAAACTCACGACTTCGATTGGTACCAACAATTAATCTAAAGCATACGAATCATCGCAATTTAGTAGAACTCCGTTTTCATTCAAGTGCTAAAACAATAAAAACAGATCAAAGTAACAATCCAAGTCATGACACTAAAGCTTCACGATTGTCTCTTCTTCACACAATGACTTTCTTTTGGTCATGCATTTCAATTGACAAAAGAAACATTTTCACAACTTAAGTTTTCATGTGCCCTCACTTTCAAAAAGGATCTCACTCACACTATATGCATTTCAAGACAAAGGTGGGATGTTAAAATAGGAAGAATTAACACTCTCTCTCACAAAGAAGTTCAAGTGCTCAAAAGTAGTGCCATAAGCTTGCTCTTGGGTAAATCTCCACTAATGCAGGTGCATCTAGCTCAAATCATTTAGGACTTGCAGGAATGTAATGCAGGCTTTTGATTGGAGGTAGGATATCAATATGGGTAATGAGTGACTACGACCTCCTTAAGCACTACAATTTCACACTTCAAATCACTTTTCTTTCCAAAATTCTACCTTTTCACCTTGTTACCCATTTATTCAAACTCTTTTTCAACCATTTTTCTTCTTTCTTCTCCTTTAAAACTTCTTTTGTTCTCATCTTCCTTTCTATTCCACACCAAGCTTTTTTTATTCACATATCTCTTTTTCACTTTTCTTTTTCTCTTTTTTTATAGATCACTTCCATTCAACTACCATAATGCATTCTCTCCATTACCTTCCCCACACTTAGGCTTTTGGTTGTAGTTGTAATTTCAAGTGCTCAAAAGGGAAAAGGCTTATAATGTGGTTGTCAAATGAAAAGGCTAAAAAGCCAAACGGGTTTACTAGGGTAGTCATGCAAAAAGGGTAGGCATAATAAAATCTCAAGAGTTCCGAGGAAAGCCTAAAATCATATTTCAAACCAAGCGCAACCTAAAATTTTGCCTAGCTGGCCCTGGTCTTGTGTCCAACCCCAACAACAAATTGAACTTTTGTGCAGTAAAAGCAACCCTCACACCTCGAATTACAAACAGTGATATTGTATTGTGCTCTTCCCTTGGTAATGCATATGCATAAACAAAGAACTTTTGCACGAGAGTGACACTGATGGGCCAAGACATGTTAGAGTTAACCCATTGCTGCATTAAACTGTGGTAGTGCAGCTGGGATATCATCCATGGTGAACCCATAATCATCTGCAAATGAGTTGTACCTCTGAGTTGCCAGTATGTCTTGCACAGCTTAAGGGAGTCTCATTGTGGCCTCGACTCCCTGCACAACTGATTGTGCAACTTCTGGTTCTTTTGGATTTGTTATTGTGTCACTCGGTAAAGCTCCATTTGGTCTCACATTCAATTGAGAAGATATTTGACCCAATTGAGTTTCAATTTGCTTGATTGGAGTAGTTGGCGAACTCAACACTTCATTCATTTCTCGCTCTCTTTTGGATTGCTCTTGATTTTTTATCACCCTTTCCATTAATCTTCTTAATTCTGAATCACTCGATAATTGTTGTATGGAGGTTGGTAAGATCTTTGTTGATATTGTCGGGAAGACCCCCAACCTCGATTGCCTTGATTACCACCATTCCAACCTTGATTACTACCATTGCAACCTTGATTGGACCAATTGGAGTTTCCTCCTAGCCATTGATTTCCTTGTCGCCATTGGTCTTGGTTGTTAGATCTTTGTGGACCTCCTTGATAGTTACCCACATATTGAGCATCCTCGTTTTGGACTTGATAGCATTGTTTTCAGAAATCACCATCTTGATTGGATCCTTGAGCGAAATAAATACTCTCTTGGTCCTGAGATTGATTACTCATTGCCATTCAATTACAACCCGGCCCTTGAACATTGTCCATGGTGTCGACTTGCCTTGGAAGTTTATTCACGGCCGCAATTTTAATGTAGTTGTTAACCCAACAATTTGTTGGCCTTGAGCTTGCATTTCTTTGGTCAATTCTATCATTGACGTATCACCTTCGGATATTAGCTCTAGATTGCCAAGCGAATGATGTTTCCACCATTTCATCAAATCCTCATTAGCATCTTAATATGTCATGTTCATAATATTCCCTCCGGCCAATTGATTCACAGAAGATTGATTGATGGTGTTGGGACCACCTTAAAATGTTTGAAGAAGTATCTAATCTGTCATGTCATTATTTGGGCACTCCTTTACCATCCTCCGATATCTCTCACATATCTCATATAGTGCTTGCGGTAGGGGTGATGTCGAAACATCAATAGCTCATCCTACCTGGTGAGAAATATTTGGCCAAGAACTTCGCCACCAACTCAAACCATGTATGGATAGATTGAGTGGCAACAATTCCAACCAATCCAAAGCACCTTCTTTCAAAGAGAACGGGAACAACTTCAATCTTATGGCTCCACTGTCCATGGACTCTGGTCAAAGTATCAGAAGTTGGTTAACTGAATCCGAGACGTGTACCCCATCCGCACCCATCCCAGTCTCCTTTCGAGACGGGTTGGCATAAAGAATGAAGAGTCCGCTCAACTTAGCTCACACAACTAGTGTCAGTAGTGTGACGCACAAAATTAAAAAAAAAATTCACCGACTCCAAATTGAAAATACAGTCTTTTGCCTCTGCCCTTCCCTTTACGAAAACCGAACTCTTTCAGCTTCATTCACTCTTGTGATCTAGTCCTATTTGATCACCTCTGATGCCTAAAATTTGAATAGCGATGAAACACAGCTGAAAGAATAAGAGGTTTAGGAGTTGTTTCTGCATAATAACTACCCTGGTGATAGAAAAATTTAGGCTTTCAGTGCAACTAGAAAATGAGCAGTAAAAGTGAAAGATAGAAAGAGACCAAAGTCATTCACAGAATATAGCAGCAGTGATAAGACTGAAGAAGCATAGGAAGAGAAACAGTAGTAGTAACAGGCGGAAGAAGATAGACCACTAAACAACTTAGTGACAGGAATGAAGACACTTTTAAAAATCTACCAAGGGCCACTTCCTGTTTGATCAAAAATTGTATTCCTTGCTGCGGGCCTTGACCTTTAGGACCTAAATCAACTTTCAGCCAACTAGCAGCACAAGCTACTTGCACCTTCAAGACCACCACCTCTACAATGCCACCAGAATTCCAGCTTAATTCATTCTTTTTATAACCATGCTGCCTGGGCCAGCTTGCATACACCTTAATTCATTTATTTCCGAACACTTCTCCTTGCAATTTCAACAATGACATTTTCAAGCTGAATGTCCTGATCTTTTCTTCTCTCCCCTTTTCTGTAAAATTATTTGTTTGACTAGTAATAAAGTCTTGTATACTTATCCATCCTCTACCTAGTTAAATACGAAAAAGGAACTGAAACAGGTGGTTTGAAGGAAATGGAAAAACAAAGAGCACTGGAAGAAGAAAAAACACAAGGTGGTGGATACGAGTCAAAACTATGGAAAAAGGAAGTCAACTGGAGAAGAAGATTGGTAGACAAATTCGGAAGTTTATTATTTGTAATTCGGGAGAGAGAACTGTTTGACTTATCACAACAAATGAATAGCTTACAGAACTTAATAATTAGAGCTTTTGCAGTTTCTGAAAATGAACCTCCTTGCAATTGTCAAAACTTCAGTGAGTCTTATTCAACTACCAGTTGACATGCGTAATGAACTATCTCAGATGTGAAGAGGATTTGACCTGAGAGCCTGAAACAATTGGGGTGTTGAAAACGCTAGAAGCTCAAAGGTACATATCTGTAGGAAAGTGAATTACAAGGATACAGATGTTATATTAAGGTGAAGATGTATGTCTGCAGCGTGAACTATGCATATCATAGCAAAAAGAACTTTAATATATGTTTTTTTTTTCTAAAGCAGCACCCAATTATTACAAGGGAGTGTGAGTGCCGCAAACTCTGCACCCACTGACTTATTATACTGCTAAATACTTCCAAATACAGATGACTGATTGGTTTTCTTAAGGTGTAGATATTCCTCTACTTTAAAATACAACTCGGCCATGCATCTCCTCTTTTTCGGTAAAGCGCCTGCTTAAGTTTGTTCTTCAAAAGACTAAATCCAAAGAATCTCCAAACCATCAAAGAAAAAACATGACACTTCAATGAAAACTTCCCCTCAAAATATATAACTGTTTTAGCCCAATGAATGGGTATGGTAAAAGGAAAATGCATAACATGCATTATCGTTAATTTGTTAAAAACAAAAGCAAGTTTACATTGGTTACCAAATCGGACATCCTAATAGATATTTGATAGAAAAATAAGGTATTTTTTATCCTAAAACCTATTCCTTCCGACATAAAATCGGAGAAGGTACTCTGAACACTTAATAAAGAGAAGGAAAAACCTTAGACTATTGCTTAGTATCAGCACTATAGATGAGAAATCCTTAGCATGGGGCTTTCATAATGGAGGTCTCAGGTTCGAAAACCCTTGCCTACGAACAGCAGGGGATTTGCCTGCTGGGTCGAGCTCGTCGCACGGGACTTGCCTAATGCGGGTTACCTCTCCTGTGTGATTTGCGAGCTATTGCACAGGAGCTGGGTTTACTCTGTGCGCACCCGAAGGATAGCGGCTGCGGGTTCCCATGTCATAAAAAAAAATAGATGAGAAATCCTCATAAGAAGAAATCTAAGAACATGTTTCACAAACTATAATAAGCTTATGCAAATGAGATACCAGCCTTTTCCTTTAGCATTGCATAATATTAGATACTACCCACTACTACAATTACAAACAAATTTAACACTAATGACATGCAGAAAAAAATAAAAATAAACATTCAAGTCAATACCAACTGTTGATTATAGAAATCCAAAAAGCTAAATCATTAGCTTTAGAGACCAAAAAGGTTGTAGGATGAACGAAGGACCTTTAATCAATGAACTAATTTGTACTCCCAAAATTACCAGAGGTCGACCATATGAATCCTTTATATCAATATTCAAGGATTTATCATAGTTAAACTATTTTATGCTAGCATGAAAGAAGCACACATAGATGATAAAATAAGAGAGGGTTTCTTGAGATGATTTTAGTCATGTCCAAATGCACCAATGCAAAGGTGTGAAACAATGATCTTGAAAGTATTAAAAGAGGGACAAGATAGACCAAGTAAGTTGACTCAAAAAAGCTAAAATCACTCGAAATTCAAGTAGACTTAGGGGTCGTTTGGTAGGGTGTATAAGAATAGTACTGAATAGGGTGTATTAGTAAAGCTGGCATTATCTTTTATCACTGGTTTGGTTTGTTGTATTAAATAACACGTATTGCATAATTTCTAAATAGTACTGAATAGGGTGTCTTATAATAGAAATAGTAATAGTAGTGCTTATGCCATGGTTTACTATGTATTAGAATAGTACCAAATAGAGGGTGTATAACTAATAATCTAATACAGGTATTCGTTATATAATACCAAAGCTAATACCATTGAGCGACGCTCAGTGCCAGGCGAGGGACATGTATGTCCGTAGCCAACCCAAGGGGTGCGCATAGACGAGACCCAGCATATGAAATGCGCCACAAGAGTATGATAGCAAGACAAGGCTGAAGCCTTGACATCAAACGGGCGGCACAAGGAAAGCTAAGCCTCTGAGGCAAGCTTCACCATAGGCATGGGGTCGTGCCAAGAAAACCTGGGATAAGGAAAGGCTGGCTTGTAGTCAGGTGGGACTACGAGCGCCGCACGGGCTATTTGTGTGCCGCTGCCGCTTAGGAGGAGTCGGCCCGTGACAGAGAAAGTTTTCTCGAATACCTCCAACCAAACGACCCCTTAGTAAGAAAAAACAGAATACAATAGCCTAACATTCGATACCAACTAGTTGAAATTAAGGTTAACTTTTGGTATGCTTAAATTAGGTGCATTGTGTGTACGGATTATTTTAGTCAGTTATGTAATTTTATGCTGGTAAAAGTTGTTTAGAATTAGGAAACCAAATTCTTATATAAAAAGAAACAGGTCAACATGGAGATTATAGATATTGGAATTGAAGTTAAGATAGTTATTGCCACCAAATATAATTCTTTTACCTATTATTTCAAATGTACCTTAAAAGAAAAGTTGAAAAACTAAAAACTTACGTCATTGCAAAGGTGGGGTTGAGGTTTGAAAGACATAGGCTGCAAATTTGAAGCTGACCACATTGCAAATACACTGCTTCACTACATAAAATTCCAAGAATTCATCAGAGATTAAAGAAAGCCAAATCCCAGAAGGAAATAGTTTTAATTTTTTAAACTTTACCTGTGGAATATGGAAGCTAGGAGTCAATGGAGATTGAGGAAGCCAAACCAAACACGTGTGCTTGGTTGGTGAGGAAAATGGCTCATTTACACTTCTGTCCCTATTTTGTATTTCGTCTTTAATTTTTGTCCCTCAAAACAAACTACTGTATTTTTTGGTCCGGCTTAAGTTTATTGGATCATTTGCACTTTTATCCCAATTTTGTGCTCGTCTTAAATTTTTGTCCTACAAAATGGAATTCATGCCATTAGTTGGAATAATTTCAATAATATACAATCCAGTATAAAATATTACATCCACACAGCCATATTTTTAGTTTACATCCCAATAGCCAATTTTTTTTTTTTACAATAGTGTCTATACACACGACATACAACATTGTACACTTACTATAAACAATGTATCAATCTTGTATAAAAGTGTACAATATTGTATAAAAGGGTCATTTCAGGTAATATTAGCAATATAGGTCATTTTGGGTAAATATTTTCTCCAAATAGACATAGAGTGTTACTTTCCCATCATAATATCCACAAGTTATGCCTTAAAGTTCGATTTTGAAGAGCAAAAATTAAAAATCAGCCCATTTGAAGGCCAAAAATTAAAGACCAACCCATTTGAAGGGAAAGCCGTGTAATTACTTGAAGTTTATATTTTTGCATCATAATATTTCATAAGTTATGTTGAATCGTCAAAGAACTTATATCCTGCCAGGCATAAATTTAATTTCTTTTTTTTTGCGCGGATTGCCCTTCATTTGGGGTGGTCTTTAATTTTTGCCCTTCAAATTGGTGGTCTTTAAGTATTGTCCTTCGCCTAACACCCTGAGGTTGTGAGTTCGAACCCCAACTCAGTTTAAAAAAAAATCGCAAGCCAAAATTTCGCTAAGCAGAATTTTTGCAAATCTGCCCATGCAACTTCTGTCGAAAGGCAGAATTTCTGCCTGAAGGGCAAATTTTAAAGACCACCATTTTAAGGGGTAAAAATTAAAGACCACCTCTAGCGAAGGGCAATCCTGCAAATTGCCCATTTAATTTTGACTGCAAAAATTAGACCAGCCTATTTGAAAGGTATAATTTTAAATTAGCCCATTTCAAGGACAAACCGTGAAATTTCTTGGGGGAAAATGGTAATTGGGCTTCCAATAACTGGGTTTTCTTCATATTTGGGCTCTTACCCACTGCTGCCCATTACAAACACCTTTGGTTCAAAGTGATTGGGTCCAAGGCGTTTGGACAAGAGTTAGTTGAAATGTGAGAGAAGTTATACTTGAAGTTGAAGTTGAAGTTGAAGTTGAAAAAGGGTATTTACAAGTTGAAATTGTATTTAAATATAAAAATTAGAAAATTTGAGAATTTTAAACTTTATATTTTATATATTTCAAATATGAATCAGTTTGATAAATGCTTATTTTAAATCATCTACAGATATTATTTCAAATTTAAGCCAAAATCTATGACCGAACGGCTCCAATAGTAGGCGTTGGAACAAAATTTTGTTAAAATTGACAAAAAAGGTATATTTGATATTGAAGTTGAAACGTAGTATTTGAAACTAAAATTATAACCACCAAAGAAATTGGTAAGTACCTCTCCATTCGTAATCAAAGGTTTGGTTCAAGTGCTTGGAATGGAATCGTCTTTGATAGAATATGCAAATAGGGATAAATTCAAAATCTTCCCTCCAAGTTTTGCATCATAACACTAACTTCTCTTGTGATCAGTGGAGTACGCAAGATTTTTCGTAAGAGGTGTCGACGTTTAATGAAGAGTACATATTGCACAAATTAGAGGAAAGAATGAATAGTATTTTGAACTTGTTTAAATAAAGGTGATGTCTAAAACATATTCATGGTGGTACTTGGCTGATTGGTTTGTTTGATCCTTCTGGAGAAGAGTTTGGGCGTTGTGGAGTTTAATTAAGAGCGCATTTTTTTAAGCAATTACGTGGTTAAAAAAATCACACAAGTTAGCTGCCCAAGAGGTTCGATCTCATGGTGAAAGCTATAAGACAGGCGTGTAGCCAGCGAGCCGCGGAGCACGCCAATCGATGTCATTTTAAAATATATACAGGTATTCTGATTTTTCAGATTATATCCATAAATATATTGATTAAAAAATTTTTACGAAGTCGTGTCGGACGACACCCCTTGCTATAAGGTGTGTCCGCCCCTGCTTGTGATTTTCTTCATTATATTTACCTTATTTGTTTTGATTTCTTTGTAACAAGCGTTTGAAATTATTTATCACTAACGAAAAATATTACTCCCTCCGTCTCAATTTATGTGATATAGTATGACTAGGCACCGAGTTTAAGAAAGAAAAGAAGACTTTTGAAACTTGTGGTCTAAAAAACTCATAAATATTTGTGTGGCTGCAAATCATTTCATTAAAGGTAAACGGGGAAGTTTTTAGTTAAATTATTTTTTAAAATATAGAAATGTATCATTCTTTTTTTTTTTTTTTGATAGACTAAAAAGGAAAGTGTATCACACAAATTGAGACAGAGAGAGTATAGTTTAACCAATTTCCTGTTATACTTTTTTTTGAAAATTTAATTTTATTATACCTTTTAATAAATTAAATGAATAATTTAAAAAAAAATAGAAAATCACCTCTGATATAGAAAACTACAATTTCATCCCAAGAATACCAATTATCGGGAAATCATCGATCTGATTCAAGCCCTAAGTTTAAACAAATACAATAGAAATTACTTAGAGAGAGGTTTCTAAAATTATTACCTTGCAAATATTAATGACCAAACACAATGATGCATGGTCATAGGCATTAAAACCCGTATTAGGAGTTTCAAGGACATTAATTGGTCGCTTAGAACTATTCTAGTGCTCACAAAACTCTTTACGTTATCTCTTATCACAGGTCTATCCTACCCTAAAATCTAAATACTTACTTTGATAAAAAGAGAAACTACTTAGCCTCAACAACAGATCACTTACATTTTTCTTTTTAGGGAGAAATTGAAAAACGAGAATGTAAAGTTGAAGGACACATCAGATTTAATCTCCGAATTAATAGAGCCAGTAAAATTTAATTGACCAGAATAATTAGTAATCGATCAACTTAATAAATAATTTTACATGTTTGTGAAAAAACAGATTATCGTCAAAAACCATACATCTTGTCTGTTTGTCATCCCCCTAAACCTACTTTTGTTTGTCCCAAAAAAGACAATTAGGTTGAAATTTGTTCATATGTTTTGCAACTTCCATGTTCTCTTTTTTAATTATTGGGCAATTGAAAGATGCGTATTAGCTTTATATCTCTCAAGTCTAATTAATTAACCTGTCAAAACGACACTTTCAATGAAATTAGGACTTGATCAAATGAAAGAATGGTTTCTTCTCCATGGCCAAGTGGCCACCCAGTCCAATCTTAAGTTCAAGGTGGGGAACATTTTTCCGTCAGAAAATTATACTATGTAAATAGATTAATTTTTTATGTATATATGCTATATGTGAATTTCTTTGATTTTTTGTGCATATATATTTGTATTGTGTTTCGGGTTTTGATGATAGTAAGTTATTTTAGATCTTGCCCTTATCGATTTTTATAATTTGGATGACAAGCAGACTCAACTTAGGCGTTAAGTCTAGCCAACTACTACTGAAGTTGGAAAATATATATACTACTTTCATCTCTTTGTATTAGAAATGTAGAACTTACGTGATTCATTCTTCTTTCCCCTTATACCCATATATATAACTTCATTATTAAGATATTATATTTGTGACATTTTTTATTTTCCATACATTAGTCAACTAAATTAAATTTATAACAAAAAAGATTAAAAAAAAATGCACCATCTAATTCAAAGTTAAGTGCATGCCTAACGATCTTCAACAACGTTTAACTTGACTTTTTTGTAATAGACGACGTAGTCATAGTACTTAAATTGTCTAATATTCTTTAGGTGCAAATTCAAAATTTTGATGTCATGGATTATTAAAGCTATTTATACTTGTTTTTCGCACCAACACATATATAGAATTCGAACTAGAAATCATAGAATCTTGCAAACGCGTGAATGTACTATAGATTTGCCACTAAAATTACGTAGTACTATATATATATATATGTATACAGATAGATTAAAAAGTTTAAAAAGTACTGTAGCTTTCTAATGCTTAGAAGAAGCAGTACTAAATTAAAGTAAAGCTTACGTACTTGGATTGAGACTTTTCAACTACTCCAAAAACTTTTCCTATTGACACTTCAACATCCTAACTTTATTTCAGCGTTCTACACTGATAAGGAGTTATCTACTCTAGAGCAATAATAATCGAGATATCCTATCAAGTCACTTTCTGTTTGGATTTGAAAGTTACCTTTTCCAGGTGTTACAACGGTCTGAATATATTTGTAAAGTTTGGGTAGTTTACATTATATACATATTGTATACGGTAAAAACCGGTTAACGTTTGTCCGGTGCAAACCGGGGGCGATAAAGGAAAGAAGGCAAACAATAGCGCTTCATCTAAAGAAGTTTTGATTAAAGTCGTCGTGTCCGGTTCAACCGTAGTAGTTGGTCCGGTCCCTCCATGGCCGAGTCGATCGTGGCCGTTTGCTTCTTGCTCAAACATAGCGGAACCGGTCGTGGCCGTTAGCTCGTTTCTTCATGTCCATTCGATCGTGGCCGTTGGTCCCATAATCGATTATTCGCCCGCCACGTGTGGAAATCATATTGCCACCTGCTTCTGACAGTCGTACGGGTGTCAGATCGTACGACCTAACCTTATCCATATTAGGTTTTCTTTATCCTAAAAGGGCTCCATGATGTATAGAGGGCCCATATAGAAAAACTATAAATAGGGGCATTTCATTATTTTTAGAGGTTGGCTTTTCGGATCCAAGAGCTTTGTATTAGAAGATATATATTAAAATTTTCTCTCGCTTTAATTTCTTGATTTTGGGTCCATTTACTTTAAATAATTTATTGAATCATTTCATTCAACATTGCACGAATATATAGTAAAATCTTAGCTCAAATAAATAAACCCCAACATCTTTACCCAACCATTAGCATATCAACTCATTCACTACTTAAGCCGTTATAAGCAAAATATACACGTATATCTTTTGTTCATCAAAGAATAGATTAAAGTGCTACATATCCTTTACCTCATTTACAAATTCAACTTATTATCCAATTTCGGGGTAAAACACATATATGCTTTTTTTCTTCACGTTTCGCTTTTCGAGAGTCAAATTGCATGAAATTTGACCAACATTTTAAGATGTATTTTTCATCATAATATATGAGAAGAATTGCAACTTATGGAGTAGTATTTTTCGTATAGTTTTTGAATATCTAAATTTTAATTATAAAACATTGAATTAATCTAATTTAATTTTGGCTTCGGAGATTAGTAAAATCGACTCTCAAGAAGAGAAGAGAAACGTTCTAAGTAAAAGTGAACAGAGGGAGTAATATACTAGTAACTAAGAGTCAATTTATGTATTAATCTGAGCTAATGAGCCGTTTCTCAAATCTAGTTGATAATTAAACTGTTTGTGATAAAATCAAGATTTCTGAAGTTCTACTAAAGCATATACAGTCCTATTACTATTTTGTGTTATGAAATACTAGGAACTATCCATTTTCTTTCTTTAATCACGAAATCATTCCTTTGGAGTTGATTTTCAACAAAGAAATTAGACAAACACAAACTATACTCCAGTAATCCATATTAAATCTGGTTTCATGTTGGCAGGAATTAAAATCGAACACGTAGAGGGGTCTATTATATTATTCTATTTATTTTTAACTTTAAAGTTCATATCTCTAACTACGATTAAACATCTTTAGTAATCTCAGCACTCTCGGGTTTGATAAAATTATTACTAAATTTAATATACAGTATCGTAAAAGATATTTTCCACTCTCCTGTCATCATTTTCCAAGAAAATATTTTATATGAAAAACATTTCCACGAAAAATGATGAATTCCATCAAACCAACCATAACCAAGAATAATTTAACTCCTTTCTTTTCTTATTGTTAACCCCTTTCTTTTCTTATTGTCATAAATAAATAATTATGCTAAACTATTAAGGAGAAGACAAATGAAAGATGCAACAGTGGTGATGCTGTTTGTCTGTTGACAAGAGTCACTGATATATGGTACTACTATATAATTTATTGGACCCATCAAAAATCTTAATTCGTTATCTAGGACTTTAGTTACAATCCAAAAACATAATGTACAGGTATATATAGGACCCATTGATGGATTTCATAATCTGCAACTCTGTTAAGTTGATCGATCAGAAACAGTTATATATGGTTTTGGTCCATATGTGACCCTAACATATTTTGGAAAGGAAATTCTTTTTCTTTTAGTTTTTTGTGTTTGTTGATATAGATTAAACAATTTTGTTTAGTTTTATTCTCGGAGAACGAAACATGCCGAAGCCCAAATGAATTATAAAGCATAAGAAGTGAAAACAGATTGCTTAATTGTTATCAAGCTTATTACTGAAGAGGACATATATTATCATTCTCTTAGACGCATCTTTGAAGATTGTAGATATTTATTGAAGGTCAACAAAGTCACAATTGGACATGTTTGGAAGGAGAAAAATATAGAAGTGCGACAAAACCATGAAAAAGCTTTCATACACCAGAATAATGCATTTAAAGAGTTGAAATACTTTAGCCGTGTTCCGTATGAACACATATAGGATATTTATTGAATTTATTTTTTCCACTAAACAAAAAAAAAATTATTTTGTTTCTATCTTTTGAAAGAAAAATAAAGGCATTTGTCAAGGGGAACTTTTTAATCTTGCGAAAATGATTTTGAGACGCGGTTAAGATTTTCCAAAAAGTCTATTTTAGAAAACAAAATAAAAAAAATAAAGACACTTTCATAACATTTTTCAAGAAAAAATCTTTTTTAGGCCTACATATTTTAGTTCAAATCAGCCACTTTGTATAAGCAAAACTTGGCAGGTCAAAATGGATTGAGCAATAAATAAACGGGTCATTATTCCGCCCAAACTTAGGCAGGTTAAACGAATTATATTTTTATTAGCTAATTTTTTCACTTTTATTCATTTTCAGTCCCAGTATTCAAATTCGAGACCACTATTTAAAGGTGGAAAGATCTCATCTATCTACTATTTTAAAGTTACAATAATTCAAACACGTTGTTCTTATAATGTTCTTCTGAGGGGAAAAAGAAACTTTTCCAAAAGTTTCCCAACCGGCTCTATATTAGCATCTTGAAAAAGAATAGAACATTGAAAACAGTCGTGGTCACGTTGAATAAGGGGCGGCCAAAGACCAGTATCTCCACAATTCCATAATCCGAATTTTATTCGATATGTTTGCACATAATCTCTTTTTATTTTTTTTTTATTTTTTTTTTCATTTTCTGCCCTTATCTTTTTCAATATGGTGTAATTGATCGGAAACGAGTCGGCTAGTGGAACAACGCCCATTTTGACCATTGACTCCTTCAACTCGCTGCCCTTTAAAATCATTTGTTTATAATTGAAATTAACTCCCTCTGTCCGATTTTATATGAGGATGTTTGATTGAGTACGAAATTTAAGAAATAAAGAAAGACTTTTTAAATTTGTAGTCTAAAACAAACCATAGAAAGTTGTGTGGTTAGAAATCATTTCGTAAAAAGGAGAATTTAAAGTTGAATTGTTACTAAATATATAAAAATGTATCATTCTGTTTGGGACTAACTAAAAAAGAAATAGTGTTGTATATGTATTGGAAAAAAAATGGACCCGAGGTTAGGACCCGCGGCCAGGTATTTGAGAAGACTGGAGGTGTTGCCCAGCTGGCCTCCACTCGGGTCACATCAGATCGCCTCGATCAAAACGCCATTGTACATGCGAATGTTGGGGCTACAGTGAAGTCACATCACCCGTATTTTAGGGTTCAAAAAGTGGAGGACTGACTTATATAAACTTAGCTTAGGGTGGAAGAAAGGCATCTTCTCCTCCTTTCTCTCTCACATTCTTGTAAACATTATTTTTCCATTAAAGAACAAGGGATATACACGGAATCATTATATACACGGAATCATTACTTTCTTATTTTTTAGCTACTTGAATCACACTGCATTATCTTTGTTGCTTGTTAATCTCTATCCACGATCTAAACTATTCCGGACCGGGCTTATAAAAGAGTTCTCGGGATTGGATACGTTCCACTTGTTTTCAAATCTTATAAAAAAAAAAAAAAATCTCTAACTGATTTTCTGACTGAATGCGTTTTCACAGGAAAACAATATAAATTGTGATGAATGGAACCTAATTATTTGTGGCTTTAATATAACATGCCAACATGTTGCATGATCATTTTGTATCTAACTATTTTTATTTTGAGGGCCTAAGATTTTTATTAATCCAAACGTCAGCCATGAAGTGTAGCAGTAATGTCACTATTGACAAAACCCCGACCTCTTTTTTTCTTTTGTTGAAGAATCTAGGGTACAAGGACTAATTTTTTTTCACATGATATTTGAGATAGATTAATTTTCATTTTTAATTTATTCGATACTAGGTGTCGCGTTAAATTATGCATATTTTAGATATTCAGCCATGGACGAGCTGTGGTAAAATATTTATTTGGTTTTCATGATATTTTTGAGGTTAAGTTAGATTTAATGTCCATTTTATTTGTGATATTATTAGTCCGTTGATTTTTCCTTGTTTTTGCCATTTATATAACGAAAAAAATATAAACAATAATGCTTCTACAAAATAACTGATTACAAAAAGTTGAGGAATATGATCGAAGGTGTCATTTAGCTTTGTCGAGTCATCCAATTGCCTAATGATGGAAATTGAAATAAAAACAAACATGGTTTTGATCGGTCCAAAGAGAGCTCATTTGGTCAATCTTATGAGTTACCTTCACGATTGTGGTTAATGGGTCGCGATTGTAAATCACAAAATTCCTTTGACCAGTCAACTTTTCGACTAGTCCTTTGTGATCTATGTCTGATTTTGCAATTGGAATGCACTAGACACCAACAAAATATTTGCAATTTTATTAAGGTTCATCATGTATCGAAATATTTCCAAGTCCTCGGCTTTTCACCCCGACTATTCCGACAAGTTTCAAATAGATATACAAACTTATTCAAAGCTTAATCTAATCACATTTTAGCAAATTAAAGATTCACCTAAAATAACATGTGAATTTTTCAAGATTAATACATGCACTTGATGCTTTATAAACATTCTCAAAGGTGCAGAAATCACTTTTCATGATACATATTTTTCTCACTTCTTTAGCCCTCTCTATTTTGAGAATTTAAATAACAATTTATACTCTTGAAGAGTAATATCACTTTATTACAAATTACAATAAATTACAGTTGAAAAACAAAATTGAACAAAAAATGAATAAATATATGTTACGTTTGAGTGCGGATATCTCGGCTATCTTTAAGGAGATTCAGTTAATGCGGCATAATCTTCACGGTCCATCAAGATAACTACGACTTGTCCCCTCAGGATACAATGTACCGTCAACGTTGTGTGACTCATCCAACTCCTTAGTTGAAGAGTCGAAAAACTACACTATAAGAACACCTTCCTTCAACATAAAAAAAAAAAAAAAAAAAAAAAAAAATACTCTCTTTTATCTTCACTTTTTCAAAAACTCTCCAATATTTCCACCCACCACAAGGTTAGCATGACTAACTATTTATAGTTAACAACATCATCCTTGAATTGAATAAGATATGAATGGGGTAGTAAAGTAGATAGATAATGGAGAATTATTATTTAGAGGTTACATAAGTTACAAGACTAAAGAGGATGAATATGGGTAATTAATGAGTAGGAGGTTACAAAAAAAAATAAGTCACTTTCAACCTCTTAAATGGTCACCAACGTGAATGGAGAAGTGTATCAAATTGGTACTCCAAAAATGAGTCACTTTAATATCATATTTATAATATTAAATTGCTCAAAAATGACCAACATAATCAATAATGCTTCTACTAATAACTGATTACAAAAAGTTGAGGAATATAATCGAACGTGTCATTTAGTCTTTGTCGAGTCATCCAATTGCCTAATGATGGAAATTGAAATAAAAACAAACATGGCTTTGATCGGTCCAAAGAGAGCTCATTTGGTCAATCCTGTGATTTACCTTCACGATTGTGGTTAATGGGTCGCGATTGTAAAACACAAAATTCCTTTAACCAGTCAACTTTTCGACTAGTCCTTCGTGATCCTATGTCTGATTTTGCAATTGGAATGCACTAGACACCAACAAATTGTCTGTAATTTTATTAAGGTTCATCATGTACTGAAATATTTTCAAGCCCTCACCTTTTCACCCCGACTATTCCGACAAGTTTCAAATAGATATACAAACTTATTCAAAGCTTAATCTAATCACATTTTAGCAAATTAAAGATCGAATTGCTTTAATACAACATCTCACAAATAATTGATTGCAAAAAGTTAAGGGAATATTATCGAAGGTGTCATTTAGCTTTGTCGAGTCATACAATTTCCTAATGACGGAAATTAAATAAAAACCACATGATTATGGTCGGTCTAAAGAAAGCCCACTTGTCACCTTACTAACATTTAATTCGTACACATTTCACATATTCAGAAATAATTACCCATCTAAATCATAATAATACTACTCCTGTCATTGTTTCTTTATCCATAATATAGAAGAAGAAGAAGAAGAAGAAGAAGAAAGTGTCCTTTTTTTGCGTGTATTTAGTCATGGTTTACGTATGAATTACAAAGAAACTTTGATTTCACATGTCCAATGTCTTCTTCATTAATTAAAGTATCAAACTATCAATGGAAACTTCCTTAGTTGCCTAGAATCTTCTTGCCATTTGGTACATTTTTGTTCAAATCTCCATTTATAATCTGATATTGACGTCTTATTTGGATTGAAGATACTTCAAGAGATAGACTGTATAGATATTGAAATAACATAAAGAAAAAGTAAAATAAGGCACTCATAGGATTTTGAAACTGACCCCATGAAAACGAAAACGAAAACGAAAGTTGTTTCAGCCCTCACCGTTGAATGAGATTTTTTTTTTCTCCAACAATTAAGTTGAATGAGATCAAACTTGTTAATTTCGACTTAATAAATTATATACTTATATTAACAATATTGTTATGCTATTATTAGTTGAATTCTGAATTTGCATTAATTGCTTGCCATGGTTTCAGGATACACTTATTTTGAAATGATTTATTCTCATATAAAGTATAAGAAAAATATTTTGGAAAATTAATTGTTTTTATTGGTCAAACAATTTGAGAAGCATTTTTCCTGTACTAGATAAAGAATTGTGCTTGACAAATCTATTCGAAAAATATTTTAAGTGCCAAATTATGAAAAAAGACATGTAAAGGTCCATTTTACTATTGATATTATCTGAATTATCTAAATAGATAACTAATTTAAAATATTTACTAGTATAAGATATATTAAATAGATAAGTGATTTCAAATGAAAACATGAGGAGATAAAAAAGCTTTCTTTCTCTTCGTTCCTGCTTCTCTCTAGGCGCTGGTTAATCTAACGTGTGCCTTGGTGTCCATGGGAAAGGGGCGAGGTCGACCCAGAAAATAACCACAAGTTGCTTTTGGTAGCTCGGTGCTTTCCTACATCGAATGGAAAAGCTTCAACATCTTAGAAAACAGCAACACCTACTCCATTAAACTAGTCAACTTTGCAAGACCCATCTTCGAGCTCAACGGTTACGACTCGCAAAGAAGTGGGGATAGTAGAAGTAACTAATACACCAGCTTCGGTGAGCTCTCAACTGGAGGGTGAAGCTTAATCTTCAACAATAACAACTTCGGTGGTAACTACACCTAGTGAGGTACGAGCTGGTAAAACCTAGGAACAGAGTAATTCAGTAACTAAGGAGATCCCTCCGATGATTCCTAAAGAGCCAGATCCACCTAAAACTAAATCCAAATGGAACTCCCTGTTCGCTGGAAGATCGGCTGAAAATGGTATGACTCTACCCTATTCCCCCCCCCCCCCCCCCCCCCCCCCCCCAACCCCTAAAATATATATATATATATATATATATATATATATATAAAATTGAAAAGTGCCCTTATTGTTTATGTCATATGTGAGACCCCTGGGTATTCCCTTGTGCATATGTGTCCCAAATGTGGAATAATACAACTGATCCAGATATCTATCTTTATGAGGATGGGTACTATGTGGTAAGATTTCAAGATATTACTGATATGAATGATATCCTATTCTCGGGGCCGTATACCATTAGAAATCGACCAATAGTTCTAAAATCATGGACTCCGGCTTTTGATTTTGGTCATGAGTTTATGACTGAGATCCCTCTTTGGGTCAAATTCTCAAAGTTACCCATGAGCTGTTGGAGTAGTAGTTCACTGGGTAGGATTGCAAGTGCCTTAGGAAAACCGTTGTTTGCTGATGAGTATACTACCAAGCAAACTAGGATCTCTTTTGCTAGGATGTTAATTGAAGTAAATGTCTCAAAGCCACTGCCGGAAATGATCACAGTTGTGGAACCCAATAGACAACAATTTCTACAGAAGTTGGACTTTGATTGGAAACCCCAATTTTGTCCTCAGTGCTTAACCATAGGGCATGTTTGTCCTCCTCAAAAGCAAATACCTGAGAAACAAGCTCCTGCAAAACAAGTATTTAAGAAATTCCTATCTATTTCATTAAGAATTGAGCAAGCCAGAGATGATCTAAAAGCTATTCAGGCAGCACTTGCTAGCAATTATGCTGAGTCGCTAGTGCTCAAAGTTAAAAGACACTCTCTCATGAATCTTGACAAGTGGAAGCTGGTAGAAGAGAGTATAATGAGACAGAAATATAGAGCTCAGTGGATTCAATTGGAAGACTCCAATACCAAATATTTTGCTGCAGTCATGAAAGAAAGAAGCCATAGAAAGCAGATCATGGAACTTACATTCCTTTCAGGTATTAAACTAACTGATTCTAATGATATCAAAGCTGAGATTATACAATTTTACAAAGGGCTTATGGGGACATCTAGCTCATTTTTTATGGCTGTCAATAAGATCACAATGTATAAGGGGCCTAAACTTAACCATGAACAACATCTCTCCTCAACTCTATAGGGAATGACAAATCACCGGGGGTGGATAGGTATAATGCTTATTTCTTAAAAGGACATAGAGTGTAATAAGGCTTGATATTACTGCTGCAGTAAAAAATAAATTTGTTACTGGAAAGCCGAATAGAACAGTTAATTGTACTTCTGTCACCTCAATCCCTAAGACAGACCATCTAACAAATGTGAAGGAGTACAAGCCCATTGCTTGTTATAATGTTTTGTATAAGATCATATCTAAAATATTTGCTTCAAGAATTCAGAAAGTTATTGCATCAGTAATCTGTGAAGCACGTGCTGGATTTATTTCAGGTAGGAAGATCTCAGATAATATTTTCCTTGCTCAAGAACTGGTTAAGTCCTACACTGGGAAGAACATTTCCCCTAGGTGTATGATTAAGATAGATCTTCAAAAGGCCTATAACTCAGTTGAATGGATATATCTAGAGCATATTTTAGATGAAGTTGGCTTCCCTAGGCAGTTCACTGAATGGATACTAGAATTTATGAAAACAATTCACTATTATATTCTGGTGAATGGTGAACCAACAACCCCCTTTGATGCAGCTAAAGGATTAACGCAGGGAGATCCAATCTCTGGTTTCCTCTTTGCTTTAGCTATGGAGTACTTAAGCAAGAAATTCAATGAGTGGAAGGAGGACAGGAGCTTCAAGTTTCACCCAAAGTGCTCAAGATTGGCAGCGACTCACTTGTCATTTGTAGATGACCTGCTATTATTATCAAGAGGGGATCTTGAATCTGCCTCTCATTTGCATAGGTGTTTTAAGGAATTTTCTTCTGCATCTGGGCTACAAGCTAATTTTGGTAAGAGCTCCATTTATTTTGGAGGTGTCTCTCAAAACATTCAAGATCAAATCCTACATTAACTAAGTTATTCTAAAGATGAGCTCCCCTTCAAATATCTTGGTATTCCTTTATCATCTAAAAAGATTTCACTGTTACAATGCCAACCCTTAATTAATAAAAAGGTAGCTGAAATCTCTTCTTGGATTGCTGAGAAGCTCTCCTATGCGGGGAGAGCTTAACTAGTCCAAACTGTTCTTTTTGGAATCCAAGCATATTGGTCTCAGTTGTTTGTTTTTTCCCTCTAAAGTGTTAAGTAAAATTGAGGCTACTGTAGAAGCTATTTGTGGTCTGGCACTGATACAATTATAGAGAAAGCTTTAATAGCTTGGGATAAGGTATGCTCTCCGAAATCTATTGGTGGGCTAGGTCTGATCAACATAAGATTATGGAATAAGGTAGTAATAGCTAAAGCAAGTTGGGATATTGAACATAAAGTTGATAGGTTATGGATTAGATGGTTGCATTGTTATTACATTAAGAACCAACAGTTCAACCAAATCCCTATCCCCAACAGGCAAGGTGGACGGTGAGGAGAATGTTTGAAGCAAAAGGCACAGTGGCAGTGAGTCAACACCACAAATCAGATAGTTTTATCCTCAGTTGATTGGTGACAATGAAAGAATAATTTGGAAGGAATTGAGGTATGGAAATGATGCTCGGCCAAAAGCTCAATGCACCTTGTGGCTTCAAATACAGGGCAGATTAATCACAGTGAACAGACTTGCTTCTTGGGGCATATTTGTTGTTCCTATTTGCAGCCTATGTGGTACTCACAATGAAACAAGGAATCACTTGTATATGGATTGTGCTTTCTCTGTTATGGTTTGGGAGGGGGTACTACGGTGGATGAGAGTCTCCAGTTTCAAGACTTCACGATGGGATCAGATGGAAGAGTGGATCATCAAAATGTCTAAAGGGAAAACTACCAGAGCCCAAATCTTCAAATTGGCCTATACAGAATGGGTTCATGCTATGTGGATTGAGAGAAATCAGAAGAGATTTAAGAAGATAGCAAAGGGACACATTCAACTTATCAGCGAGATAGGATACATATGTAATATTAGGGCTTCTACTACAATCAAAACTTTGGTCCAGCAGTTTACCATTTAGCTTAATTTTCTGGTAGTTTATAGTCTTCTTTATCTCTATAATAGTCCAGGATTTTAGATAGCTGACTGAGTTATATTCTAGGTGTGGTTCTTCAATGTAATTACTTTGGTGATTAACAAAAATGTTAGTTACCAAAAAAAAAAAAAATGATTATGACATGTGGGTTAATTTCAACCAAAAAAAAAAAAGAAAAAAAAAGAGAACATGAGACAACTTAGTTAATTAACTACGAATATTTTGGTAAATAGCTTGGTAAGAATTTATTTCCTTTTAATTATTTTCGTACTTATGCTTCTCTGCTTAAGAAGAGACGTTACAAATTAATGTTCGACTGCCCGTAGGAACACTGTTTCTGCATGCTATTATTAGAAATCTATGGTTGGCAGGATCTTTCACTTAAACACTTCAACTAAACTTTGTACCAATTGAACACTCAAATTATATCAAATTTGTTCCAATTAGACACTTTTTAGAAAATCAACTAAAATTACAGAGTGAGTGTAATACAATCGCGAGTGACGTGGCATGATGGCTAATTAAAAGAAGGCATGTGGCATTTTGGGTGCAAAATAATAATTTAATAATAAATATAAAGGAAAAAGAAAAGAAAAACTATTTTTCAGCAAAAATAAATAAATAAACCTATTTTCTATATCCCACCCCCTACCGGACTGCAAGTGCGAACCACCAACGCCACCTGCTCCAACGAACTCCAACGCCACCTGCTCCGACAAACTCCGAGCAATGAGCCACTGTTGATCCAGCTGAAACAAGTTCGACGCTAGGGAACTCTGGCCCAACGATGACGAACCAGCTAAAGACAATAATTTCAATTTCAAGACAAACAATTTCAATTCCAAAGTCAAGCACATTATCGCCTCTTCTTTGATCGATTTGCCAGTTAGTTTTTGTGTTGCAGGGATAATTGATTTCTAACAGTCATATTAATGGTTTCAGAGCACCCTTTTTCTTGATTCTTGACATTCATTTTTAGCTCATAATTTCCATTGACACAGATGAAACCCAAGTTTATTTTTCCACCCCAGAGTGAATCACCACCATCCTTCACTCTCTTCCGAATAACTACCACAAAACCATCGGATTTCCTCCATTTCGAAAATTAGCGTGGTCTGGTGGATGGTGATGGAAGATGGAGGAGGCAGCAGGGAGAAAGAGTGGGGAAGAAGAAGGAGAAATAAAATATTTTTCGCCAAAAAAAAAACCTCCTCACGCGCTCAGAATAGGTGCAGCACACACAATGTGCCAAGTCAGCGGAAAATGTCTAAATGACACAGTAGAATCCTACTTCAGGTGTCTAAATGGTACAAAGATTAGTTGAAGTGTTTAAGTGAAAGATCCCATAACCATAGATGTCTCCCGATGGGTTTGGCCTTACTTTTTCTTACCTAAAATTTGATCGAAAATCATTAACTCCCCAAACTATGTAATTTTAAAAAAGGCCAAACCCATCGACAGACACAGGTGGTCGTTCATTTCTTTCAGTTGAGCACCTAAAGTGACCCTTGTTCCATTTAGACACTTTAGGTGGGTCATTCCTATTCCACTTAGACATTTTTTGCACTGTTATCGGAGCAAAACCAACACCAAAGGGGGCGCCACCTCATTGCACATCCAATAACCCAAAAGCCTAATTTTTAATGGTCAAAACTCCACGAATTTATAAATTAGTGAATTTACAATTAAAATGAGTTGACACAATTTAATTGAGTTGACACAATTTAAATGAGTGGCACAATTTAATTGGCGCTTAATCCACGTAGGAGGCGGGTGTTGGTTTTGCTTGATAATGGTGCAAAAAGTGTCTAAGTGGAATAGGAATGGCCCACCTTTTGAAGTGTAAAATGGAGCAAGGGTACTTTTAGGTCTTCCGAAGTGAAAGAAGTGATCGACCACAGGTGTTTGTCGATGGGTTTGACCTTTAAAAAAAATATACGTATACTTCTAAGTTCTAATTTGTCAGAGATTTGAACAAACATCCATACATAGCAAGAAATGATAGGGCCACTTCCAATATACATGTTCTCTTTGTTTTTTTTTTGTTTTTTTGGGCTAGAACATCATATTCAGTTGTTTTGGTTTCCCATCTCAGAAGCACTAAACTCTAGAAGACTATAAACTATTAAAATAAAAATTGTTGATTTCTTGTGATGATAAAAGTATGAGTTGACGCCACCATTATTTTGACCATGGAACCCAATTTAGACTTTTTAGGTTTTGAAAAACGTGCTTCCTTTGAATATCTTCGAGCATTTTCAAAATTTCAACCCCACTATAAATTACTACTATATTTCACTTCAAAGAATTTGAGCGCGCAGACATTTCATGTTCTTTAATTCTGTTTTATTAGTATATAGTTGAAAGTTGAAACCCCAATACCCCCATTATCATAACTTTAGTGCCAAAATACATTAAAATTTCAAAGTCATATTCATCGAGTTAGTTGGTTACCATAATATAGTCCACTGCTTTAATTCTACTGGAACTTGTTCTTCTTTTATGAAAGATATGTTTTAGCTACCCTGTTTGTGTTAGGAAAATTATCGTTTGGACGTGATTTGGTGAAATTTGAAAAAATACGGGATTGAAATTTAAGTTGAAAATGGGGCCAAGAAGCCAAGAACTAGTTAAAGGCAAAGAAAAATTCAACAAGATACTTTCATTCGTTTGTATATAGGACCAATGTCAAACACAACTACTCATGACTATTCAATTAGTATTAGTTTCTCGTCATAGAATTGAGTTGAAATTTTTGAATAGGTATAGCACTTTTAGAAACTATGAATTATCACACGAGATGACAATTTTTTGATAGTTATTAGGATCGGAAGAATGGACCTAGGTTTTGTTAAATGGAGAGTGGGGCATTTAGGCATTTAACCTTTCATTTGAGTATTTATGTTAAGGGCTACGGGTGTACATGGACCGGGTTGGTTCAGACCTTTTAAATACCAGACCAAATCAATTGTGTCGGGTTTTTAAATCGATAAATAAAAATCAATAAAAGTCTAGTTTTTCGGTTTTCTTGGGTTTTTTTCGGGAAAAATCTTCATACAAAATATAATTTTTACTTCTAGTAAGATACAACTATATAATTAAGGCGTTTCTTAAGAAAATAATAAAAATGTGAAATGAGTAATGACATTATAATAAAATCTTCAACAAAGATAATGAAACAACATAAAAAAAATCTTGCTAATTAATAAGGCATAATGAAAATGATCATCATTTAAAAATACCAAGTCATGCTAATTTTAAAGGGGAGGTGAGGATCTTGAACCTAATTCAATCCAGAAGTTAGCTACGACGAGACTACTGTCCAAGACTACACACCACTTCCAGCGATGTGGTACTCCAACACCCTCTCCTCCCGCACGAACAAGACTGAACATCTAGAGCATGGACAATATAAGATAGGAAATCCAACATCTAAAACAATGAATTGAAATGGACCCAACTTTAATACCAGGTAAATATGTGAATTTTGGACCTAACTCAACTTCAAAATAAAGGTGGTGTAGGGGCCTGAGGGAGGTGGTTGTTTTGGCTTCTTACAATTCTTTTTTTTTAAAAAAAAAAAGACACTTTCCAGTTTTTATGTTACAATCTTTTTTGGCTAGTTTCCGGTGCGCGGGGGTCAATTGATTTGGAATGTAACTTATGAATTTGTTTTTCCTACTCCTTTAAGAAGTTATATATATATATATATATATTTTTTTTTATTTTTTTTTAAAGGAAAATATTTTGACCAACTAGATATGAAAAAGTTTAACAAGTATTGTTTCCTCCTTAACCAACACGCCCTACGAATTTCACATTTGTCTTGTGTATTTACTATGAGAATGTGGGTAATTTCCCTAGCACGGTGTATTTTCTATGGGAATGTGGGCAATTTCCGAGGAAATTAGACCTATAGCCCTTTTACAATTTGAATAGAAAAAAATGATATTTTCAGATCTCTTATATATTTTTTTCCAGATCTCTCATGTGTAAGAAAATGAAGATCTCTTATAAATATGTCATAAAACTAAACTTTTTTGTAAAGGGCTAAAAACCCATTTCTCCCGCAATTTCCCTAGCACGTATCCTTAAACAAATAAAAGGGTAAATGCTTTTCCTCTGCACGTAACCCTACAAATATTTTTCTTCTTCTTCTTTCGAGTTGGTGGGAAACCAAAACAACAAAATGGAGAATACACATTTTCAACCTTTATGCTTTAACTATAATTCCTAAAATTCACTCGCCAAAATAAATACTTTTGTTTAAAAAAGTATTACACTTTTTGGTTTCTATATCTACCGAATTGATTGATAGCCGACCTACTTAAGTACCGAATTGAGTTTGCATACTTTAATAAATTTAATTTTCAGTAATCTTGATATAATTTTTTTTTAAAAAACTACTGATACAGGAAATCAAAAACTAAAAGAGACAAAGGTAAAGTGAAGGAAAATTTGCATAGAAGAACATTTTTTAATTTAAAATAGGTACTCCACTTTTCGATCAAGCTCAACAAAACATTCAAAATATCATTAAAATTCTTATCCTATCTGTTATATTCAAAATCCAAAATTAAAACAGATAGAGAAATAATTTAAAATAATATCATTGTGTTGGCCGGCTTTATTTGAACTCAAGCTTTTTTAAATTTCTTCACATTAGTTGCCAGATAGACTGAACATATATTTGAAATGCCAATTTAATTACATAAATAATAGTGAAAAGTATAAAACGAACTTTTGGCTTTTTATGCAGTGGGACACAACGGTTTTATCAATTGCACCTAAAGTATATAGTTAAAAAAATAGGAGAAATGCAGAGACAGACATGCCAAAAAGTGAAAAGATTATGGGCATATGGGATAATGAAGTGGACCAAAAATTAAGGCTTTAACCACATCGGTTTAAAACGGTTCATTAAAAAGTTAATGATTCCCACGTGGACCCAGCATTTGTGAGTTGTCTCCTACCTGGCTTCTAGCCTGTTTGTTCCCTTTCTCAACACTATTATGGAATTATGGAATATATATATATCTGGATATAGATTCAAATAAGTTTTGAAATTTTGAAATTTTTAAAAAGAACACTTTTGTCTTTGGCATAATGATATTGTTAGGTTCAATTTGCACCATATTCATTAGCATAAATGCCTTATGACTTTGGCTATAAGAAATTACTAGGTGAAAACAGGCATCTATATGTTCCACTATTAAAGAATCTTTGGTTTAAATAAGGTTATTCCAGGATTATAATTTTAGAATTAAAATAAGGTAATTTCAGGATTATAATTCACCTTTTATATGAGCTACGATAATTCCATAATTTTAGTGTAAATTTCATTCCGTTTTAGCTAATACACACAACCAAATGCTAGACAACTTTATTTGGGAAATTTAAAAAATTATATAACCCAACATAAAATATTACGGGCTAAAGCATATAGACATATTTTCAATTTATTTAAAATTTGATACATTATACACAGTTCGTTGGATAATTGCGCTTTTTTACTGGTTTATTGGATATCGATTTTTAAATATCTCAATCAAGCAATTAAAATATCGGTTGGTTCGATTATACAATATCGGTATAAACCTTATATAAACGTATATAATAAGTGTGCATAAAGTCAAAATTAACAAAACACAAAAAGCTCAATATTGGTATAGTTTATATATAGTGTGTGGGTGTCATAAATACGTTCACTAAAAAAAGGTTTTGAATGATAAACATGAGATAATCAAAAGTCAAACTATGGGCTAAAGCATATAAATATTTTCTCCTTGAAGGTAAGTTTCCCAATTTAATTTAAAATTTGATACTGGCATAACTCCTATCCCGGCAACCACGCCCCTAAGGCTTATTTAACGGACGAAATATGATATTTTTATGATTTAGTAAGTCAAATAAACTTTTTAACTAGAGCTTTGTTAATTATAAATAGTTTTAATCGAATAAATTTAAGTGAAAATAATTAAATATTTAGATTTACATTAAAATATTGGATATAGTAAGTCTAGTATCCCCAATATTTTAATCTCTAATTGAATCATAGAAAAAAAAAATATAAAAAAATAAAGAGAATGCGAAAACGATAAAATTGTTCAGTTGTGTTAGAAAATTTGAGTCTTTCTTCTTGGCCGTCGAGCCGTGTGAGCCTCGTGACTTCGGATTCCGCCAAAAACATTACAAAACAAATTCTTTTTGTTTTTATTTTTGCTAGAAAAAACACTTCCTCTTAATTAAGTAATTCTTATTTCCTCGAATATAACGTCTATTTTATATTATTTTATTATCTGAAGAAAAGGAAACAAGTTGGTCAATCATCGCTTCCATGTGCAACGTTCAAAGATTATAAAGAGGTTTTATTTTATTGTTTTTAATTCTACAAAGATTTGCTAAGATCATGCTTGTACTAAAATTAATTAACTAGCACGTAAGAACTATATGTATAACTATTAACTTGGTAAGTTCAGCTAGTGTAGATTCATATCTTTTAATCTTGGACTTTTAACTTTCGAAATCAAAGTTTGCCAAATTTTTATGTTCGATGCCAAATTTTATATTTGATCCTATTATTAGAAGTTCAAAATCATAACGTAACCAAATAAATACAAAATAAAATGATAATAAAATAAAGACCGTTCCGCACCTAGAAGATGCCATATATACGCTTTCTTTAGACCCTATGTATAGTTCAATATGTTTAGAAGTATGAATTACTATGAGTTTAAAATCGATTATATTTGAATTTAATATGAGTTTAAAAAGCATTCTCTGAGTGTTGGAAGTACTTTTTAAAATTATTATATTCTAAATGACATTGCCAAAAATTGTAATTTATTTATTCATAGTAAATGATTTTCCTTGATACCTAACATCTCTTTCTATTTCTTTTCTATATAAAGTTCAAAAATCATTAGATAGAAAAGAAATAAGGGAGGTTTGTGATTATTTTTCAATCTTTTTCTACTAGGTAATCTAGGATCTTATGCATGAAGATAATCAATTGGTTGAACTCAATTTAAACCCTACCAAAAAGAGTAAATACTAAAAGTCGGGAATCCATTGATGCGAAAAAAAAATATCCTTCGTTCCTAAAAATATTGATAAATGTAGAGTTTAGATGAAAGTTATTCGTCTTGGTTGAACTACAATAATATTGAGTACGAAAAATTGAAATTAATATTGGTTGAAAAGTATATATATGAAGGCAAAGTTGAAAATATCTAAAGTATTTTCATAAATAATTAAAGAGCAAAAAACTATTTAAAAAAAAAAATCGCAAGTCAAGAGAAATGTCGAATATTCAATTGTCATACTAATTCAAACTGCAGTGTATAAGTTCAAATCCCACAAATTGCTGCTCAATCTAACTTTCTGTTAATTACTTGATAAAATTTCGTTTTTTTGAACTAATACATTAAAAAAAAATAAAAAATTAAAGGCTTTTATTTAATTTCAACTTGGAAGGTCTTTATCAGTCTCCAATTTCCTTCCTTTTTCGCAAGAGGAATTTTCTTCTTTATTGAGTATTATTTTTTCTCTTCATTTGAAAAAAAGGAGGAAAAGGAACTTTATATATATTTCTCTCAAATCTCTTCTTCTCTCTTCTCAACTGTCCTCCGTGTCCAACTCGCGTTTTTAGTAGACACAAAGTAGAAGGAGAAATCAAAAAGAATAGGAGAGAGAAAGAAGTTAGTTTCTAGAGAGAGAAAAAAAATTACACAATTTTCCGGCTAACTGTGTAAAATTAATTTTTCCAGTGATAGTTTCCATATTTGTAACACTCATTTGTCAATTGATTTTTACAAAGTTGTCAATTACCGATTTTGGTAATTAGGTTTTCGAGATCGGTTGGTTCCGATTCGGTTTAGCGATCGGGTTGAAGTTTATTGTTTGTTCCGAAGTGACTAGGGATTGGGCTTATTAAAGATTAAATAGATCTTTTATTAAAAATTGGCTTTATCCTTGCTTACTTGTTGTTTATAGTGTAGTATCCTTGAAGAACATAATAAAATTAGTGACCTAAAGCCAAAAGTCATCATGGTGGGTTTGTGATGTAATATGGACCTGGTTGGTGGTGCAGATAGAGATATGTCGTTTTACATTGGTCGCGAGGCTTCAAAGGTTCGTTTTATTTTCTCTTTTGCTATGGAAGTTAATTAATTTTGTTTTTATGGAGATTTATTTTTGCTGATTGTGTTTGTTGTTGTTGTTGTTATGGTGAGCAGTTGTGGAAGAGATTTTGTGCAGAGGCAACAACAGAGATTAATCTTCTTGCAGAAAATTGGAAATATATTCTTGGCGGTTTGATTTGTCAGGTGTGTATATATATGTGTGTGTTCTTCCCTTTGATCAATTTCATTTTCCTTTTGTTTTTGTACTTTACTTTTTGTTTTGTGGTTGTTTTGGCTTGCCTGATTTCATGGACCATTTGGTGCTCTTTTGTGATTAGGATTTCTAAAAGTTCTATTAGGTTTCAATCATAGTTTAACTTTACGGAGGGTTCTAGAAGTTTCAAATTTGAATTTTTACTTCATTAGTGGATAGAAGGGGAGCCTTGGCGTAACTGATAAAATTATTTCCATGTCATGGGTTCCACGAAAGGTCATTACCTCTTTGTAGAAATGCGGGGTAAAATTTTGTGTACAAAGACCCTTGTAATCCGGCCCTTCCCGGACCCCGCGCATAGCGGGAGCTTAGTGCCATGGGGATGCTCTTTATGAGTTTATAATGATTAAGAAAAGAATTTTGGTAGTGGGGGCCCTGGGAAGTAAGAAGGGGAAGGAAGGGTATAATAGGACAGTACTTCACCTCTAAGATTCTACGGTGTTTTACGTCGAAATCCTCCATTTGTAGCCAATTAGCTTTTTAGAAATTGGACCGCTAGATTTTATTCTCCTTCTTCTTTTACAAAGGTATTGTCGAAACTGCTTTGGACTTGTAGGAGTAGCAAGTACTATAAGCTAGGTTGAAATTCAACTGCTTTTGATTCTATAGTGTTTTACTACAAAATCCTCCATTTGTAGTAAGTTCGCTTTTAAAGTTTGGAGAACTAGATTTTGTTGTCCTTTGTTTCTTTTACAAAAAAGTATTGTTTTTCTGCTTGGACCTGCTGGAGGAGCAAGTATTATAAGTTATGTTGAAATTCAACTGCATTTGATTCTACAGTGTGTTACTACAAAATCCTTCATTTGTAGTCAACTGCTTTCATTTTGGTCAATGTTTCTATTAGCAATGTTTTCTGTTTCCTCTGTCTAGACAGGGCAGAGTTTATACGGGGTGACGGGAGGTTGGGAGCTGTCAAATTTTGTCTTTCTGATCTCTTACTGAATCATTGAACATGTGCACATTTTTGTATACATTTTCTATGGCTGTTTTATGTGATTTTTGGCAAATGATGTGATAATTTTATGTTTTTCTGCTCTGTAGTCGTTTTTATTCCTGATATTATTCCTGAGTTGTGAAACTTCTATATTCCTTTGTTCAGTACATCCATGGACTCGCTGCTAGAGGGGTACATTACTTTCATCGGCCTGGACCAATTCTTCAGGACGTCGGCTTCTATCTTCTTCCGGTTGGTTTTCTTGTTTTTGTTTTTCTTCTCCCCGACTATTATTGGAGATGCATACTGACCTTTTCTGTATGGGTTAAAATTCCAGGAGCTTGGACAAGATAGAGCTTACATAAGTGAAACTGTGTTCACTACCATCTTTCTATCTTTTGTCTTGGTAAGTTTGATTCTCTATGACTTTTCTCATTTTTTGTCTTTTGTCTTGGCAAGCTTATAAGTGAAACTGCATCCTTTATCTGTCATTACTGTATTTATGCCTTGAAATTTGAGTTTTCAAAAGCACACTTGCATTAGTTTTAGGCAAACCGTGATGCCAAGCTGCTTCAGGCTTTAGAAACAGGGAAATCCTGAATATTAATTTAAATTTGGTTGATATGGTGGTCAACCAGATTTTCCTTTACCATGGAATGGATTTTGGGGATGTGGTAGTCTTAATCTTTACTTTGTTGCGGAGTTAATTTAGTGTCTTTGATTGTAATGTTTTTCTCATGCTTTGCTGCAGTGGACCTTCCATCCTTTTATTTTCAAGACCAAAAAGATCTATACAGTTCTGATATGGTGCAGGGTCCTGGCATTCTTAGTCGTAAGTGCCCTTTTTCTTTGCCAGGATTACTTTCTCTTGTATATCTGTTATATATTCTAAGTTGGTTAAATAAATGTTTTTAACAGGGTTGTCAATTCCTTCGGATCCTAACGTTCTATTCCACACAACTTCCTGGTCCAAACTATCACTGTCGTGAGGTAAAGTTATTTTCATTTAATTGATGTTTTTCTAGCTGTTTTGTTGTCTGTCAGCAGTGCCTCAGCTTACTTTATTATCTATTTTGGCAAAAGCCTCAACTAATTTCTCCCCTTGCAAATTACCAGGGTTCAAAGCTTGCCACACTTCCTCCTCCTGACAATATCTTACAAGCGCTACTGATTGGTAAGTTGCATTCTCCTAGTAGTTGCTCCTCCTGGCATCTAAAGCGACATTCTTTAATTTAGACACTTACCTGAGGTTTATGAATGTGCAGTTCCTCGGGGCGTGCTTTATGGTTGTGGTGATCTAATATTTTCATCTCATATGATATTCTCCCTAGTCTTTGTGCGGACATACCAGAAATATGGAACACGAAGGTACTACAGTAATAATGATCAAATAACTTTTAATCACTGCGGGAAATGCGCTGATACTCATTCTAATCTTAGTCTGTGACAACAAATTTATGCAAATCATCCATTACTTGGCGGGGAAGGGAGTTCATTGCGAGTTGTACTGGAAGTACTTAACCTAATTAACGGGATGGTGCTCCAACTCCCCCTCTTTCCTTTTGCTTCTTTTTCTCCTTTTCTTTCAATCATTTACCTGGAAGATAAGTCTTCCTTGGATTCTGTAAGTTTACGTTGGGAAAGGTTCCTTCCGAACTTTTTTATATTTTCTTGGTAAAATAATAAAAAAATTGTGTTGTGGGTTACTGAAAGTTTGTGTGAACTGAGTGACTGGAACTTTCATCTTCCTTTGCATATGCTGCATATCGATATTGTCTTAGGTGTCTCGGCACAGCTTGTATTTATCACTGATTGCTTGATTTTATTCTGCAGGTTTATAAAACAGTGTGCTTGGTTAGCTGTTATTGCACAAAGCTTATTGATTATTGCATCGCGCAAGCATTACACTGTTGACGTTGTTGTAGCATGGTACACTGTCAACCTTGTAGTGTTCTTCATTGATAAAACATTACCAGGTTAGTTTTCAATTCTAAATTTATCTTCAGAAGAATTATTTTATCTAGTTTTTGTCCTCCACTTTCACTTCCTCCACTTTCACTTCCCAACTCTGGTTATTGCACAAAAAATGTTAAAAAGCTAAAGCACTAAGTTCTTTCTTGCAGAACTGCCTGATCGCACGAGTGCCTTGTTGCTTCCAGTGACCAAGGATAGCAAGTCTAAAGAAGAGAATCACAAACTGCTGAATGGAAATTCTGGAGATCCTGCAGAATGGGTATATAGATTTATGCATTTCCATCTTAGGGATCATAGCTTTTAGTCACTAATGAGATTAGCTTTGACACTGTTTTCTGCCATTTCTGTAGAGGCCCAGAACCCAAATCAATGGGAAGATCGTGGAAGATGGCAAAACAGTACATGAAGCAGTGATTAATGGTGTATAGACGATAAACGTCATGGAATGCCACTAACTGATACCCGGTACATAGACTGGTAACAATGCTATATTATAAGTTGCTGGTGTTCTTCCAAGTTCAATAGTTCTGGTTTTAGTGTAGGATACGAAACGAAGGTCGATTGCAATGCTGTCAATGTCTCCACGTTCCCCTGTGGTTAAATTTAATGTTCAATCAAAAATGTATCATGGAATTCATTTTATTTTTTGGTTAATGCAATTATTTCCTCATTCCGTTGGCTCATTTCTTTATTTCCAAAAGAATGTGTGTTGTTCCTTTATGCGGCAAGTAGCATGGGCATGAGCTGGTGTGTAGATCCAACTGAATACTTTGTGTCCCTAGGACCACATATTTCCGTTGCCCATTGTCAAATTCTGTATATAGAAATGGACATTACCTGTTTGCACATTTATTATTCAAAGGAGACTGCACCACAGCACGTTGCTGCCCTTTCCCCTGGGACAACAACAACCCTTACCTAGTTGTCTTTTACAATGACAGAACAAGTCTTCTCGCACTTCCAGCAACATTTTGGTTGTTGGCAGGCTGCCAACTCGGCACGTTACGATACTCAGAAAATGTGTTCGGTACGGAGGAAATGTTTCTCATGAAAAATGTGTTTTTAAAAAATAAGTGAATTTCTTACTGATTTTCTAGTGGAAAATATTTTTCAAAAAATACCACCTCCACCCCACCACCAACCCCACCCTTGAATGATTCACCTATCTTAACCCTCACCCCACTACCCCACCACCCGCCCCCACATGATGGGTGGGGGTGGGTGGGGGGTGAGTTTAGGGTGTGGAGGAGATATAATGTGAAATGTCACTTGTGAGACTTGTTTTCCCTTCTTCCGTTAGAGGTCATTTTTCTCATTTTTAAGAAACTTTTCTAAAATTTTTAGCCAACCGAACGTGATAAAATAGCAAAACATTTCCAACCACCCTCAATGTGGCTCTCAATTTATCTATGCTTTATCGATTTCTTTCTTGTCACACTACTCTTTATTGAAAACGAAATTAAACAATGAAGGTCAATTATTCTTCTTCAAATTCAACATCACACACTTTCAGTGAGATGTTAGGAAGTCCTTGGACCACATAGCCCGTAGATTTTTAAGAAGGATATAATAAAGACTAATTGTATCAAATGGATATACATTTTAAAAAGAGATTCGTTAAAAAAACACTAGACCTATCATTTTTCGCGAACTTCACATATGAACTATCAGTTGTTTCCATTTCCTACATGAACTATTACCATAATATGTAGTTGGTCAAATTAGCTTCGAGGTATGATTTAATACATAGATGGTAATAGTTCAGTTAGAAAAAGTGAACAACTGAGTTGGGGTGTGAAACTCACGAAAAAAGTGATAGTTCAGTTGTGTCTTTTGCCATTAACTCTTTTATAATATGTCAAAACATATAGTATTACATCTGCACAGTTGAAGCGGGCAAAGAAGCTGCCTTCTAATTTTGCAGGGCTTTTTTCCCTGGGACTAGCGTTACCCCATTTTCCTGTTGCCCTTTAATATCGGTATTACTTCAGATGATGAACAATCACAGACTATAGCCCATGTGCCATTCATTCCTACAAATTGATGCTTCAAATAATTTACGTTTTTGCTTTGACTTTTGCTGGCTTCTTCTAAAATAAAATACCGATTTCTATGCTTGTGCATAAATTAATTTCTTAGATAACTTTACTCAAGAAATCAAAAGTAACTTTTTAGATTTCCCATAACACATCCTACCATGACTCGGTACAAGAAAGATTTTGTTCCTTAACTTGTAACACCACGAGAAACAATGGTGAAATCATGATTCAGCATGTGCGGAGCTAGAGTATATGAAGGGGTCGTAGAAAATTTATACTAAATATATATAAGTTCAAAATTATATTTTAGGTATACATAGTAGATGTTGAATCCCCTTGGCTTCTTCATATTTTTACTTCTTTGTATTTTGGATCCCCTAAATAAAAAAGCTAATCCCGCCACCGTAATTCAGAACGGTGGTGGAGCTAGAAATTTATACAAAAAATTAGAGTATCATGCTTGGGGCTTGAACTTGTGATCTAAAGAAAGTTTGAACTCCTTTGTCACTACACTAGATCCTTCCCTTTTGTTAAGGGATTCAACAATAGACGTATATAACAAAAATATCATTTTTGTCTTATTTACACAGTATAATTTTTGTATTCCATTGAACCACCTATCTTTCTTTAGCTCCACCCTTGAATCATAATGAAACTGAAATAGGAATTTGTAGAGAGACAATTGTTAAGACTATGTTATAGGGTTTTAATGATTGGTTGAATGGGAAATGGAGGAAGAAATGTGGAGGGAAAATGAATTGTTCCCTTTTGCTTTTATGGAGGAAGCATTTCTCTCTCATTGGTAGTGGAAAGAAAAGTCTTTGTACTTAAATATAGAAGCATTCCAAAGGGTTTGCGAAGAAGGCAAGCTTCGCGTAGTCATCGTCGCTCGCTCGGCTTCATTTAGTAAATCGTTCTATTATGGGAGGATATATTCCTCAACATCGGGTACGTTGAGGGGAATAATTTCCTTAAGGACACACTGTGCATTCAGTGGGCTTGATTTAATTCTGAAATTTTTGTTTAAGATACTGTTTCTGCAGAAAAATTCCAGATTCTGTTGTTTTATTAAATTTCCAATTTCCGATTTAAGTATATTTTCGGATACAGGTTTAATAACAGTTATTTCATTGCTCATACCAACAGGTTTGAACATTACATGTGAAAGTCTAATATTTGGAGAAAACTATATATATGAAACTATTCTTAAAAGAACGACTGGGATTTTTAAAATACCTTTTTTCCTCCCTTTGTTTCGTGCTATAACTGAACATAGACAAAAAGAATTCTGCTATAGATGGCCAAGAGGGATTAATGGTTCTTGCCACAATTTGCGACTTAATGACGGTAAGTTGAATTCTTCTACAGTCCTAGTAACTCACAGAAAATCGAATTACCAGACGTTAACAAAAAAATTAGAATCTTAGGGGAATTAATTTAGAAGAGCACCAAGTGTCCGACCTATCGATAAAAAAAAGTGAGCAAAAAGTATAGGATATGAAACTTCAAATTCCTCGTATGCTTGGGTGCAAATTGATTGGGACATCACTATTATAAGGTGATAAGAATGAATGAGATTTTTGAGATTGCACATCACATCAATTAGAGGGATTTATTGAGCAAAAGTTATGACTGCGTGATTAATAATTTGTACTAGTATATGCAGTAGCTTGTTTTGCAATCATCTCTCTTAATTTGCAATAGCCTGTTCACAGCTAGTTTTGCTTGGTTATATAAGTTAAAGTCTTATTCTTCTTGTGTGTAGAATCTTTTTTGATACTCGACAGCCCACTCGGTCCCATTCCTTTGATCATTTCATACTACTCTTACGGGGTGGTTTGGTTGGAAGACAAGTTATTTTGGGATTAGTAATATTGGGATAAGTAATGTTGAGATTGATTATGCTGACATTATTTTTTATTGACTGTTTGGTTTGATGTATTCAAAATAATATGCATTGCATAATTTCTAGATAGTACTTACTGAATAGGGAGTATAAGTATAATAATAATAATAATACTGATATTGTTAATGCCATAGTTTATTATGTATAAGAACATTACTGAATATGGTGTATAAGTAATGTTAGTATTAGTTGTATTAGTATTAAATTTTATACCGGTATTATTCTACCTAAAACACTTTGCCAAACGACCCCTAAACAACTAGTATGGTGCATCCTTTGTATCAAACTATCAGTGAGTGATTTTTTATTTTATTTTGTAAATTTGTATAAACAATACTTTAGAAGGTGCTTTTGAGTTAAATGAGTTACTATATATATTTGCTTTAAGTCCAAACAAAGCGGATCTAGGGTTAGAGATGGGGGTTACCGGAAATTCAATAACTTTTGCGTAGACCGTATATTTATATTGAGAAATCTGTTAAATATATAAGAAATCTTTTGTTGGGAATCCAATACTAAATTCTTGTTCAGAAATGGAACTTGCTAGAGCTTTGTTGCGCTCCTTGATGAGGGGTCATTTCCCCTTAGGCACATATAATTAAGTTTTTTTTTTTTTCAGTTTGAAATAGCTAAACCCATAAATTTAAAATCTGAATCCCCCTCTGAGTCCAGATACATATAATAGCATAATATATTAATTTGTATCCATATCACTTACAAAAAGCTTTTATCTTTCTACGATCTTTATACTTCTTTGAGTACGTAAACAACTTGGAAAATGCTCAAGGAAGAGTGCATAATATCTTTAACATGAGGAGCGTATGAATATGAATTAAATATATATTTGGCCTTATTTTTTGACGAATATATCAATGCTTACAAAGTGGCATTTAATACGATCGATGATCATGCTTGAAAAACCTTCTTAAGTTTTGAAGAACAATCCTAAGTAGTAGGTTGTCATTGATACTCACGGGGAAAAAATCTCAATTTTTGTGTTTGACTTCGTTAAACATAAGATGGAGCACTAATACCTCAAATGTTTTATCTCATTATTTATTTTTCTTCTTTCAGCTGTCGTCAATTTTGCAAAGTACCAAAACTCCTGATTTTCACCACTTTATTAGGATAATTTATTCACAGAAAATTTTATTTTCATTTTTTGTAATAAAAATTTTCGTTAAAATATCTAAATTTTAAAAGGAAATAATTGTAGAAAACATATTTATCACTTTGTTAAGATGACTTATGAGAATTTTGGGAAAATAACACTGTATGACAATTTGGAAAAAATAACACTGTATGTAAGCCTGTTAACCGGTTGAAACCGGCCGGAACCAGTAACCGGTTAGAAAATCAGCCGGTTTCCGGTCAAAAACCCTGGCCACTGGCCACCGGTTAACCGGGTGGAAATGTGGAAATCGGACCCGACCGGTTAAAAACGTAAAAAAAGTATTTTTTGTTTTTATTTTTTCTTAAGTATATGTATATTATAGTATTTCTTAGTATATTGTGGGTATATTTATATATGTTATATAAATTTATAACTAAAGTTTATATATTTACTAACTAACAACATATATATATGTGTGTGTGTGTGTATATATATAAATATGTATATTAAGTTATATGCTTAAGTTATATATATCATAAATTAAGTTTATATATTTACTAACTAAAAGCTTATGAATATTATAAAATTCTAGATTGTTTTTTTTTCTAAGGTTATAACTTTCTATTTTATAACTCAAGGTCCAGTATATGTATATTATATAAATATACTTATATATATACACTATGTTTAATTTATTTCTAAGTTTATAAGTTAAGTTACTATATAACTTAAGTTTTTTTTCTAAGTTTATAAATTTCTATTTTATAACTCAAGTATGTGTATATTATAAGTAGCTAAGCATATAAGTTAAGTTTTTTCTAGGTTTATAACTTTCTATTTATAACTTAAATATATTTATACTAGATATACCTAAATATACTACTTATAATATAAATATACTTAGAAATTTATAAACTTAAAAAACTTAACTTATATGCTTAGCTACTTATAATATATATATATGTATATGTATTATAACCTAAGTTATTTTTCCAAGTGTATAACTTTCTATTTTTTAATTTAAGTAGATGTATATTATAAGTATATTTTAGGTATATTCCTCACTTAATATAAGTAAGAATATGAACACAAGTAAATAGAAGAAAGCTCAATGAGCCATGTGTTTTATTCATTAATGGATAACATTTATTTGCAAGTTGTAATTTTTTTTTAACTTGCAAATAATACATGAGTTGCCAAAAAGTAGTACAAGAATAAAATCAAAAAGTGTGAATCATTTCGCTAATCTCCGCAATATTAAATTCGGTCATTGAGATATCTTCAAAGTCTTCCATTTGGTCTACTCTACTTGCTATCAAATCTTCAATCTCTTCCTCTTCACCTTCCACGGTTTTTAAGTTTTAGTTGCGTCGCTCCGATCTAATCCAATCGCGAATGCAAACTAGTACTTGCAAGCTAAATCTGGATAATGAGTGTCTATGGTCTCCAATTTGTTGTCTTCCTTAGCTAAATGCACTTTCCGAAGCCACGGTTGATATTTGAACCGTAAGGATATCTCGAGCCATTCTTGAAAGTATCGGATGACTCGCCTTGTATTTCTTCCACCATGCTAAAACGTCCAAATCATCTAGTTGGTTGATATCCACATTTGGCTGCATCAAATAAAGGTGATATTCATCAAAGTGCATTATGAGAAGGAGTTGGATGTGAATGTAAGGAGTTGGATGTGAATGTAAAACTTTTAAAGTCGACAAACCCGACAAACCCTTTTTGCTACTTTGAGAAGTAGTAGGGCGTGGAGCAACGGGTATAGCACTTTCTTCCAAAGTAGAATAATGAGTAAAAGCTTTTCTAAATTCGGCATCAACCGCGAGCTCGGTGTCAAGTAAAGATGGTTTAGCTCCCTCGAAAATTTCTAAATATTTATAAATTTGACCAACCAATCCTTTAGTATAAGACATTTTAAAACAAGGATTTAAAAGAGAACCCAATATAAATAAAGTTGGGATGGGAAAAAAAATACTTCTTAAATTTTGTTGTCATAGAAAAAATAGCCGCTTGATAACCGGATTTATCTTTATACTCATATAAACTCTAACTATTTCCGTTAAGTAGGCTAAAATTCTAGTTACCATGGGATAGAATTGTCTAGAAAAAGCAAGAATTGCATTATAAATTTTTTGTAAAAGTTCAATACATTCCTTAATATCTTCCCAATCATTATTTATCCACTCATCACTTTCCGTATTAAAATGGTTGTAAACTTGTTGTATGGGAATCCTATAATCATATGCTTGTTGTAACATAATTGTAAATGTAGTTCCACCTAGTGTCAACTTCTACTTGAATTTTCCTACGTCTAAGGTTATTTTGCAAACAAGAATTCTTAAAATCTCTTATTTTTTGCTTATTAGCATTACAAAAAAGAAAAGCAATCACATTTCTAACCCTTTGAATAGAATCTTCAAAATAGTCAAGACCATCTCTAACAATCAAGTTTAAAATGTGACAACTACATCTCACATGAGAAATATTTTCTAGCGGAGGGTTTAATTCCCTTTTTAAAAGACCAACCGCCTTTGTATTATTAAAAGCATTATCTAAAGCAATACAAAGTGTTTTTCTATAAAAGTTAAAAAAATTCATAATAGTTGACATTGTCCGCTAAAATTTTTTCATCATGATGACCTTTCCCTTCATCATATAAAAAAGCTATAATTCTTTTTTGCATCACCCAATTATCATCAACCCAATGACATGTAATAGCAAAAAAATTTAACTTGTTAAGACCAAGACCAATATCGGCGGTAAGAGAAACACTACAATTTAAAGAATTAAATACATGGCGCAAATAAAATCTATATTTTTTTTATATAAATCAATAATATCCGATCTACAAGTACTTCTAGGAATACCCTCAAACAACGGATTATAACAACGTTGAATATAAGTAACAAAACCCAAACCCGAAGGAAAGGAAAATGTAGAGCATCAAAAGTAACTATTTTAGCTATTTCTATACGATCTTTTTCTTGTCATAGCTAAAACTTTTACCGGTTCGTGGGTCTATTGTTTGTTGAATACCCCCCACATTTGAACCCGTTTTCTCTCCCCAAACATCCTTATGTCTAGTTCTCATATGACCCGTTAGTGAACCCGTTCCACCATCCTTACTAGTTTGTTGCCTGAAAGCAAATGCTTTTCCACATATATTACATATAGCTAATTGTCTTTCCTTATCTTTAGTCATAAAGTTCCAAACTCTAGCAGTTGGCTTACGAGCTTTTGGCGATTTTTCTTGTGTATGTGATTGTACAGGATGTGTATCTCCTATGGGATTTTCGGGGGCTTGTGTTTCATCATCATCATCATCAATATCATTAAAAGTATCGGTATAGTGTTCCATTACCTCATGATCTAAAAGTGGATTATTTCCACCAATATTAATATCTAAATTAGGTGTTTCGTTCACAAATATTTCCTCCATAAACCCATCCCTACTACTACCACTACTACCGCCACCATGTCTCACTCTCTTCGACATTATTAAATAGAAATAGTTTAAATCACACGCAAATAAATCACAAGAAAATAAATTGCAACAAATTAAATTGCTAGAATTAAATTGCGTAAATTAAATAGCGAAAAATAAAGATAGAGTTGGAACGAAGGTACCAAATTGTTGGACTAATTTCCACCAAAGTGAAGGCAGCTAGAATTGCAAATCCACCAAAGCTTTGGAGCAACTTCGGATTGTTGCAAAATCACCAACAATTTTTTTTTATAATTGCAAAGTATAAAATTGAAACTAGAATAAAACTTTATAGTATTTAATTGAGAGAATTTTAACGTGGCTAATTGTTGCAAAGTAGCTATAATTGAAAGAAAGAGAAGAGTGAATTGGTGTGGATGAAAATAAAATGGAGAGGGGTTTACATAGGGGTAGGGGATGGGTTAAAGTGTATAAAAAAAAAGGTTTGGGGGGGGGGGGGGGGTTTGAAATAAGGGAGGCCAAAATGGCCGTTTTTAGCCGTTGCCAACGACCATTTTTGCAAAATGGACCGTTGGCCAAAGGTCCAGTGGGTGCAGATTTTTTTTTTTAATTTTTTTTTTTTAACCGGTTAACAAGTTAATCGGTCACATTTTTTGAAAACCGACCCGGTATAGAACCCCGATAGACCGATGACCGGTAAACCAGTCCACTGGGTCCGATTACGGAACCGGTTAAACCGGACCGGTTGACAAGTTTAACTGTATGACACTGTTTGGCAATTTGAAGAAAATATTTACCCGGATTAGCCCATGTTTTTTTTTACCCGCTCTAGCCGTTGTTTTAGATGTGAGAGGAGAAGCGAGCGCCGTCGGTGGTTAGGGAACTATTCTTGTTGTCGTCGCCGATGGCTGCGCCGGCGAACCAGATCTAGGGTTTCGGTAAAATGTTTTTAAATACCTCTTATATACTATTATCCATTTTTATACGGTAGAAGTGTGTATAAACACCTCTTATACATTATGTATAAACCCTCTCTTATGTATAAACACCTCTTATATAAGTTTGTATAATATTATATACGAGTCTTATACATTATTATACACTTTAATACAAGGTTGATACATTGTCTACAATAGGTGTATAAAGTATGTTGTTGTATAATGTTGTATACCGTAAAAAAGTGTCTATGCGAATGCGAATTAAAAATACGGAAAAGAGCCTAAAATACCCTTGAACTATTAGATTTGGTGCAAAAATACCTTCATCCACCTTTGGGGCCTAAAATACCCTTATTTTTAACGGACCCATTTCAAGATCCAGTTAACAATTTCATTTATTACGTGGCAGCTTCTCATTGGTTAATAAAATAATTAACTTAAACTAATTAATCTCCCATTTAACTCGATCCAACTAATAAGCCCTACCCGCCCAATTAAATCCCCTTTTATCCATATCAAAAGAAACCCTCGAACCCATTCAACTAATAAGCCCGACCCTCGAACGGTGCCTACATTTGGATGGTGATTCAACCAATACATGAAACACCGAAAGGAACGAACAATGAAATAGAAATACACTGTTTCTATTTTATTTTAGTTCAAACTTTCAAAGTAGAATTAGTTAAACACCACCCTGTAAAAGTAATATTCTTTTCTATTTTCTTTTTTGCATTGCTATATATATGTTGCTTCATACATTCATGATTCACCAATAAATAACTCAACATAAAAAAGATCAGTTAAATTGATAAACCTTTACGTTGAAACACTTGAAAACTTACCAAAATTTGACTACAAGAGATTTCTTGTTAAAGGAAATTAAATACGTCATTTTTAGCTGAAATTACGACCATGAAACACTGTAAGAAATAAACCATGAAACGAAACACCGTTTCTTTCGGTTGTTTCATGTATTGGTTGAATCACCACCCAAATGTCTGCACCGTTCAAGGGTCAGGCTTATTAGTTGAATGGGTTCAAGGGTTTCTTTTGATATGGATAATAGGTTATTTAATTGGGCTGGTAGGGCTTATTAGTTGGATCGGGTTAAATAGGGGATTAATTAGTTTAAGTTAATTATTTTATTAACCAATGAGAAGCTGCCACGTAATAAATAAAATTGTTAATTGGGTTTTGAAATGGGTCCGTTAAAAATAAGGGTATTTTAGGCCCCAAAGGTTAACGCCAGGGGTATTTTAGGCCCCAAAGGTTAACGTCCGGGGTATTTTAGGCCTCAAAGGTGGATGAAGGGTATTTTTGCAAAGAAATTTAATAGTTCAAGGGTATTTTTGGCCCTTTTCCGTTAAAAATATGACTACGTGAATATAATTTCTTATGCTGGATTGTGTATTATATTGAAATTTCCCCTATAATATTTCCTCTCAGATTCATCATTCTTTATTTAAATCCTATTTGAGAATGTCATGTTGGCGCAATTGGTCATATTCGCACTTTGTTAAGATGACTTGTGAGAATAATACTCCCATGTTGGCGCAATTTAAAATTTCACCACAAATTTGTGACTTATGTTTTTTACATTAATACTCATGCATAATAAAAAGTATATGGTCCATCAACTTTACGGGATATTTTAGTTTCTTAACATCTCGGCTTGAAGCTTTTCACTTTTAGATTAGCATAAATTTATATAGAATTAGCATAAGATCTGGACCAAGACATATAAAATACAAATAAAATGAAATAGAAGAAGAAAGCTCCCATGTTGGCGCAATTTAAGCTGTAAAAGTCAGCCAACAAAGAAAACAAATAGCCTAAAATCTGAGTATGTAGGCTAGACATGCTGGTGTCTGATATGATTAAATTATGTGCATTTTCATCATTAGTGTATGTGAGTATAACGACCACTTTTTCTTTACTTTTGCATGCTTATTTAGGGCCCCCTTTGGCACCATTGCGATGGTACACATTATTACAAGGCATACACATTATTGGCCTACTTATTAACGTGGTGATGACCATCACTCATTTGAGCATGTTTTTCCTCCAGATTTGAGTTATTGACATTTTTCTTTCCTCTAAGGCACTTGGTGTTTTAAACTCACTGGTCCACGTAATTTGATTTGCATTGTATCAATCTACTACAGTAAGTATAGTACTTCATATCAAGAGGTTTTTAAACTAAATGAAATTAAAGTTACTGTAATACTATTAGAAAAGTAGAAATCAGACGATTTCCGACGGACGTTCCCTTGGAAATCGATCGGAAAAACTCGTTGAAAATTGATTGATTTCTAATATTGTAAAATGTGTAATCCAAATTCTGTAAAACATAAAATGAAAGAAGAAATGGGCAATTAATTATTTAGCACAACCGAAAAAGAGCGATGAATAACGTGTGATTTCATCATGATTTGACTGCCGTAATCTTACTTTATTATTTGCGCTTGAGAGATAATGTGAGCAAGTTTACGTAGATGGAATTATTATTTTTATAATATTAGCATAAGATGAATTTAATTAAAAAAAATATATATATAATCCATGAAGATCCATAAAGTTATTGTTGCATGAATAACTAGTGTAGATTTATAAGGGAAATTTACTTGTCATAGCTACCTCTAAGACTTATTTATGAATAATAATTATCTTATTTTTTATTTAATTTTCGTAGCTTTATTTTTTCAAAATTACATTCTATAACTGGTCCAGTAACTTTCAAAATACATATACCTCTATGTATTCTCCCTCACTACACATTTAAAATTTCTCATCTCCTCCAAACCCTAAAGAAAAACTCTCTCCTTCCTATTCACAAACACAATAGTCGCTGCCCCACTGCCGGAACTCCGGCGACGAACCACGACAACAACACCTCTCTCTGGCGGAGCTCTATCGGAGCCCAACTCTCTCTTTTCCCTTCTCTCATATGCACCGCCGGAGTTAGATCTGATCTGGAAATTTGATCTGGATTGATATGGGTTGATTTGCCTCTCGACGTCGATATTTTAATACTCATGTCTCCCCGTTATCCTCGCTTCTATATTCTCTCTACTTCGATCAAAGTCGGCAACATATCTTTGCATCAAGAAGTAGATGCTTTTCTGCATTTTTGGACTTCGACCTTGCGACTTGATACTCCGAGACGAAATTAGGGTCTTGAAATGGGCGATTCTTTGGAGCGCTTGGGATCCGAGGGAGCATTGGGACTGGAATCGGTTGTATTTCTTTATTTCAAAGGAGAAAATGTGTATTTGATATTCAAATACACCCAAATATAGTGTATTTTTAAAAGGATTTACATATATTATACATTTTTTAGTATAAATACAGTGGTATTTTGTATTTCGTTGGAGATCCAAATGATTTTGATTGTATTCTTCCTTTTTAAATATAGTGTATTTTATTTTTTCGGCGGAGATTGTGGTCGGATTTAATTGTATTCTTCAATTCGTCATTTTTTTAGTGTAAATTCATTTAAATACAGTCGAATACATTCAAATACAACCAAAATAAATTGATAAATCGACACTGAAATATAGTTAAATATATATAACGAAAACAAAAGGATTATCAGTATATAAATACAATGAAATACACAACTCCTTCGTGTATTTAAAGGATTTACTCCACTCTTTTATGATACATGTATTTCGCTGTATTTAAAAACACGAAAATACAGCCGAAACTCCTTCGTGTATTTAAAGGATTTAATCATTCTATTTTTATGATACATGTATTTTGCTGTATTTAAAAAAAGAGAAATACAACTGAAATCACATAAAAGATAGCTACGGCTTGTAAATTACAAACTTGTAGCTATATATTGTTAGGAGCTTATAAAAGGTAGCTATTTATGTAAGTTTTCCATTTATTAAAACGTCAATTCGATACTTCCCGGATGATGAAACTACTCTATTTGTTCAAAATATTCCCTTTCCGACGGTCAAACTAAATAAACTTTGACGGGCATATATTTAAGTGAGCAAAATTGAAGCTTCAAGTACATTTCGTATAGTTTTTAAATATTTAATTTTGTAAGATAATACATGAATTTTTACAGGACTATTTAGGCAAGGTAAAAAAATTATTCGCCTATATTCATTAATAAAATTTTTCCATAAAATAAATTAAATAACACAGTTTCGTACATTGAATAAGAACTTCGAATTATACAGTTCACGTAATTGTATACCTCGAAGGCATACAACAATAAGAGTTGGATCACAGTGTTGAGCATTATAATTTGGGGTTCAATTGAACCCCAAACTTTTGATGCGGTGTACAAATTTATATGTAAAAACTTATAACTTTAGAAATATAATGGCTCAATGCTAAAAATAAATAGAGTAAATTCTAGATATTTATGTTGATCCGAGGGGTGTCACGTACACGTAATTTCTTTTAGAAATATAATATAAAAAATAAATGGTAAAAGGTAAAATGAATAATGTGACATTGCTTCAAAAAATTTAAAGGCTCCATGAAGGCAAGGTTTAAATTATAATTTAAATTCTAAATCAATAAAACAACTAAAATATAAATGGAACAAAACGGCATTGGGTCCTAAAACCAAGAAATATAGTCCTAAAACCAAGTTTATCTTTCCTACTCTAATTCTATACTAAATTGGTCAAGTAACTTAAAAGTTAAACCATAAAAAGAACTGTCATGATCTTAAAAATTCTTTTATCATTAGAATATAATTGATGGCCGCCCACCTTTCAAATTAGAATATAAGTTCTTCTTATTTTTTATCCCGAAGAATATACTTGCAATTTTTTCATGACAATATATATTTACTGTGTATTTTGTAAATATTTGTCCTATTAAAGTATGAAGTGCAATATTTCTAAATACGAATATTTTCGGGCAATTATTTAAATGAGCATTTCCGTTAATTTCCTAACAATAAAAAATGACTAATTTGATTTGACTTCAACAATTTGTGAAAGAGAGAAATTAAGTGCCACATATTTGGATCTGTTTCATTGCTTCTCAAGCAGAAGGGCAGAAAAAAAAAGGGGGGAAGAAAATAATGGGAGGTTACAAAAGAAGAACAAGAAAAAGAAAAACAAAAGGCCAAAAAAAAAAAAAAGTTTTTGCGAAGGCTTACGTCAAGGAAGACTGACAGAGTCTGGTATTTGAAGCAGTCCAAGATTCAGTTATGCAAAATCATAAATCCAGTTTATTAATTTGGAATCATTTTCAGATTCTTCTCTGCAATATATATATTCTTGAATTGAATGGGTCAGCTCTCCATTATTTGGACCCTCTTTTTCCTTCTTTCTGTAAAACATCGAAAATTGAAATGAAAACTCATGAAGGTTAAAAGTCATTGACCATAACCACTTTTCCAAATTTTCATTTTCACGGTAATGCTAAATTATACTTTTTCCATTTCAATTTGTGCTATATAGTTTGAATCAATAAATAGTTTAAAAAACAAATACTGACTTTCGAAATTTATGTTCTTAAACTTGTGACCTTAAATATGTTATAACATTTGTGTTAGTTATAAAAACTTCTCATTAAGGATGAAATAGAACGTGTAAAATTAATTGCTTCAAATTTACAAGTATGTCATTCTCTTCGAAATGAATTAAGAAAAATATGTAGCACATAAATTGAAACGGATGAAATATAAATAATTTAATACTACTATCATATATGACTTGTCATTTGGGTCGGAAGGAGTGAAGGACACACCAAGGATGTACCTTTTTCTCCTATGAAAAATAATCATTTTCGGAGCTCGACGTTAAAACCTTTAATTAAAAGTAAAAGGATCTCAGTCATAGACTTGACAAGTCAAAAAACGTGTTTCTCTTTTATGTTACATCTAGTGATTCCACCCACCCCCTCACCCCCCCAACCCTCTTCTTATTTCTAATTATCCAAGTCCCAAACGGCAAAAGAAATCAAAAAACCTCATAGGCGCTAATTGATGTTAATTTAGATAGAAAACGCTCACACCAAATAGTTCAAGTAGAAAACTCAAAAAAAAAATGTGATACTTGAGGTGTGTTTTAGAACATTATCTCTTTCTTTTTATCTGTTAAGCCTTCATAAAGGAGTTATTTGATATATATTCTTGTGGAAGATAGTATGTCCAATGAAATATTTAAGGACATACAAGCGAAGTCACATACCACCATTAAAAAGGGAAGATTTGCACAAATATGATAACTGAGGCCAGTGTTTATATTTTGTCCCCGTTTAAGGAAATTTTGCAAAAATAGCCTTGCAGCTATATAATCGAAAGAATGAAGAAATTATGTTTGTTCAATTGTTCACAAGTTTTTCAGTACGGTCAAATACTATTGAATTGGTTACAAGTTTAGCTAGTTTGCAAATTTTGCCTATGTTATTTAATTATTTACAAGTTTTAATGGGAGATCACAATTTGATACTATCTTTTCATTCTACCTATCTTGTTACTTTATTCAAAAAATTTATCAGATGCACAAATTTTACCTGTGTTATTCAATTGTTCAAAGGTTTTGCCGGGACTTAAAAATAGGACCTACAATGAAATTTTCTGGTTATAAAAAAAAAAAAAAAAAAAGACATAATGTTTTTTCTCTTATCTTCCATTTTCCTTTCCATTCTCTAATTTCAGGCAACGAAATTGAGTTTGTCATAGGCAGTGGAATGCATCCTTTACTTTAAAATGCAGCTGAAGATGATTCTTTAATTGCTCTCTCGGTCTCAAAATTATTTGTCGTTTTTTTTTTTTTTTTACACGTCCCTTAAAAATATGAGAGGTATATTTGACCTACTTTATCCTTATTTATGTCTAAGTTATAATCTCTCTCCATTAATTTTACTCTATTTATGTGTCATCTACATTAATGATAAAATTCTATTAAAGGTAAAATAGAGAAAAAGTAATTAATTATGCTTTGAACTTCTAAAATGATAAATAAATCGAGGCAACTATTTTTAATAATCATGACAAATAATTTGAGACGGAGGGAGTAAATCTTTCTTACTTCAGAAGTTTCCAGCAATTTCTACAAGTAGAAATTATTAACTGCGAAAGAGGAGATGATGTCTCTCCATGAAGTCCTAATAGTAATTAATCAAAATCTATGTACTTAATTTAGAAAAAGTAATCCTAGGTCTAAAGAGAATAGTGTGAAAATGACCTGACAGGGTTTTAAAACAAGTTCACAATAATTATGGTCTTAATTAATGAAACTTCACCTAAACTTAATGAGTAGGATAATTTTATGTGTCAAACCAAAATCATTTTTTGACTTTGACCTTTGAAAAGGACTTAATATTCCCCCCAATTAATGGGTTATTTCAACACTGCTTATCCTTATTTTGCCGCGTAGTTGGGCCATCCTCCTATGTCAAGTTTAAATTAAAAGTTCTTGTTTAGAATAAAAAGTTATTGTACAAAAATAAAAAGAGAAAGTCAGCAAGGGTTGATTTAGGCCATTTTCCACTTTCCTCAAATTGAATTATTTTTATATAGTCAACAGAAGTAGGAAATTAAATGATTAAGTCTTTAAAAATTAAATTCATAATTTAAATCATGAATCCGCCTCAAATTTTTATAACTATTTTCAGTTAATTATATTCCGTCCGTTCACTTTTAATTTTGCACGCTCCTTAAGAATTAATAAATGAAATATATATTTTACCATAATATCCATATTAATTAGTGTGTATAGTCTCATCTACTTGAAAAATGATTTGAAAATGAGTAATTAATGTTAAGAGTAAAACAAAGAAAAAAAGTTTATCTTTCTCTTGATATGCTAAAGTGGACAAGTAAAAGTGAAAATTTATTTTTAATATAGTGGACAAGTAAAAGTGAACGGAGGGAGTATACAATAAAAATTGAGTTTCTAATTTAATATTTATACATATTTAATAAATTTATAATTTGGACAAAGAATATTGAGTTCATATGAATTAATTCCATGCTTGGGGCTAAATCTGCCTCTAATTAAAGTACGTAGTTCACCATATTTACCAGAAGAAAATAAGTAGTTATTCCATCGGCAAACAATAAATGTGAAACTTGTTTATACGTAGACCTTAATGAAAGAAGGTAAAAGAATAGTAAGAACGTTGTAATTATTACTCCTATGTTTTTAGACTAGTTTTCAACTCAGTGATACTCCCTTTTGTCTTATTTACTTGTCTTATATTTTTCAAAAACAATTGTCCCAAAATACTTAAAAACTTTGAAAATAATAGAAACTGCACTTGTTCTTCACCAAATTAAATTTACTACTTATGTTACTTGATAAGTTATTGATACCATTTAATTAGTTTCCTTAATCGTTACTTCTTTACAGCAAAAAGATCGTTGCTTCTGACGGGTCGTTTTGTTGGAATCGAAATAACAGGGGGTCATGCGGAGTTAATAATTGCAAACCTTGACGGCTATAATTCAGACAACAAAGAAAAATATACTAAAAGAGAAAAAATATTCTCATAAGGTTTGATCAATTGATCTACATATGAAAAACTAATATATAATCATAAAAACTATTAACAGAATAATCTCTCCTCAAACGAAACTCTTTAAACTACTACATTGTGGATGTTATTGTGTTGTGTATGAGAAAAACAAATCTTCTGTATATAGAAGTCCAAAACATCTCCTACACGAAATAGATAGATATATTAGAATCATTTTCCATAAAGAAAACTTTTTGAACCAAAAAATTCTTTTGAAGTAAAACACAATTATGATATAGAATCCAAATAAGTTAGGAAATTTAGGACAAACTTCAACACGTTTAGCATACAATTTAATTATGAAAAAACATTGTATAAAGATGATTTATGTGATTAATAATAATATAGTATAAATTATTATGAGATGAATAACGCTTCAGAGATCCTTATGCAATGAATAATAATACAAGAAATGTTACATAGAATTGCTTAATTTAAGAATATTTTTATTTTTAGTACTACTCTTATCATATTTGTAAATCACATAATCTTATCTTACACATAAATTCTCATACGAGTAGGTGTATTTGACAGAAGTATTCGTTTGAAAACATTGTACCACATCAAATCTTGTCTATTTTCTGCCAAAAAAGTAGTTGTGGGGACCCATTTGGGCAGTGGGCCCACCTAAGGAGTGGGGGAAGGATTAGAGAGAGAAAAACAGACAGTGAGATTCACAAAAGAGGAATGATGAGTAAATTGAAACTCTTGCAAAAAGCCACAAACTTTAAAACCATAAATTACAAAAACAAAAGAGAGAAAGAGATTTATGAAGAAAAAAGGCCATTCTCTTTTGCAGCAACAACACATGGCTTCCTCTCAAAAGAGAAACACATGAAATAGAAGAAGAAAAACAACAACACACATGTTGGCTGTTGCCTTCTCTCTGTAAATTTTTCATGGCTCACATAGGTAGCCCTTAAATTTATGAGGATATTCTATCTAAATACTCGAATTAAGCCTTATTTCAATTGAATACCTCAATTTTTAATAAAGTGTTTTATAGATATTTTCTACTCGAGGTTGATACGTATAATTAAAAGAGATGGCATGTTTTATGTGATTAATGCAAAAATAATTGGCGGTGAGTGGAGGAAGCTGTGAAGCTTCTAAGTTCTAACTCTAAGTACCAACTTGGGACTATATTAGTATAAATCGGCATTATCCTTTTACTAAATCCTCCTCGCTTACCACCGTGAACAAGAACTTTCTTTCATTATTATTTAAGAAAGATGGCAAATCCGACTATTGTATTTCCTTTTTCCATTTGGAACCTATCAACTTGGAGAGTGTCTAGATTAAGATACTTCTCGTATTCGGACTATCAAGATCGACTAAACGAGAGTGTGGCTGACAGAGGCAGATCTAGGATTTTAACTCTAGCGGTTTAACCTTATAAATTGTTTGCATGGAAACATTATATTTCTAAAATTATGGTTCATACTATTTATTGTAATTTTAATAAATTTTTACACATAAATTTATACGCCGTATCGAAAATTTGGGGTTTAATTGAACCCCTAGTTATAGTGCTTCATCCGCCTTTGGCGGCTGACATGGTAAAAGAACAAATCAGCCCCACTTTTCTAAACACCTTTTTTTATGAGCTCAAAATTTGAATCGTAAGTGTCTAATTGATACACTTTATTAGGAGTTGAGGTGTTCAAAACAGAGCTCAGCTCAAGTATCTAAATGATATATCCTCACAAGTTTAAGGGGCGTGTCTAATTGATACACTTTATTAAAAGTTGAGGTGTTCAAAATAGAGCTTAGCTAGAGTATTTAAATGGAATATCCTCACAAATTTAAGGGGCGGACTATGTGTTAAAGCCATTTTTCATCCATACATAAAACCCATACTTCCTATAATACTTATATACTCTGTGTCTTCTTTTCTTTCTATCTTTCTGCATGCTCTTAAAAAGGCCTCAAGTTACAACACAACACAACACAACACAAAACACAATCACCAAAAGGGTACTGCAAATTCCTGCAAAAAGATCTTTTCTTTGGATCCCCACAACAATTGGGTCACTCTTTGTTCCCTCAACAACAATAAATAAAAAATAGTAGCTATAAATATACCTTCTTTTTCTTTCTTCCCATTTGCCATCAAAGCTTGCTCACCAAAAGAGAACTGCAAAAAGCTTACAAAGAAACATCCATTCTTTGGATCCCTATAAATTTGGGTCTCTGTTTGTTTTCTTGAAAAACAGTAGCCATAAAAGTTCCTTCTTTTTCTCTTTCCAATGCTTTGCTAAGGTTTAGAGTCAAGAAGATATTCCAAGAAATCTAGTTGCTTTTTGCTGTCTTTATTTTCAGTGTCAAAAATGGGTGCTCGTTGCTCTAAATTCTCTTTTTGCTGGTGGCATTCTCATCTCAAACCATCTCTTCTTGATTCTTCTGATCTAGGTATTTTCTTGCTTGTTAGGACTATATTTGTATGGTTTTGTGCATTTTGTGTAATTTTGAGTTGATATCTCATATGGTCACTCAACTAATACTTTTCAGTTTGTGTGACACTTTTCGAAATTCAACCCTTTTAATTTTGATCTTACATTTGAACATGGGATCTTTCAATTTTTCTGAAATGAAATTTATATATTTAAAACTACATAAAAGGTACTATAAGATGGTCGAAGAATAATTGGTTTCTTTCGAAATCAGAACACCCTCACATAAATTGAGACGGAGGAGTAGTTATTATCTCAAAAAGTCGCTTTCTTTGTTTAAGAAAATTGGAATCAAGAAGATATGTCACTTTATGAGATAATAACTATTAGTTGAGTGAATACTTTGAATGTCTTGATGAGATTTTACTTTGTTTGTGCTGCAGAGAATGGAGGCAATAATGAGAAAAATGCCTTTCCTACTTTTACTGAATTCAGTCTTGATGAGCTGAAAATGGCTACTAATGGATTTTCTCAAGAAAATATTGTATCAGAGCATGGAGAAAAAGCTCCAAATGTAGTTTATAAAGGGTTACTTGAAAATGGTCGTTGGGTTGCTGTTAAACGTTTTAATAGGTCTGCTTGGCCTGATTCTCGCCAATTCTTGGTTAGTTTTGATTAAAATGTGTTGCTTTATTGTCCCAATTTGTAATCTTTTTTTTGTGTAGCAATTGGTTTTTTATGTTTTGGACAATGTTTGTTGTGTTGTAAAGGATGAGGCTAGAGCAGTGGGGAATCTGAGGAGCGAACGATTGGCAAATCTAATAGGATGCTGCTGTGAAGGAGAGGAGAAATTGCTGGTGGCTGAGTTCATGCCTAATGAGACCCTTGCAAAGCATTTGTTTCACTGTGAGTCCCTCACAATTGCAATTAATAGTGGCAGAATTTTTTAACTCAGAAATGTAGATTATAGGAACTTTATGTTGTAAGTGATGAGATTTATTGTGATCTAGATCATGGCTAAGTACATTATTTAGAAGGCTAGAGAGAAGTGATAGGCATAACTTAGTGAGCGTTTGGACATAAAAAAAATGTGAGATTTGAAAAGAACTAGTATTTGCAAAAAAAAGTTGAAAATGGTATTTGGAAATTGGAGTTGTATTTGGACATGAATTTAACTTTTAAAAAAAATGAATTTTTGTGAGTGGAAAGTGTAAATTTGGGGTGAAAAATGTCAAAAGTGGCACCACTTTTTCAAATCTGGAATTCAACTTCAATTCCGGAAGATTGTAACAATTCTATGTGCAAACATGATTCCAGAATAAAATTTCGGGAAAAAATGAGAAATATTCATGGCCAAACGGGCTCTTATTTGTTGTTGAAGGTAGATTGACTGTTACTTTGTGTTTTAGTAGATGGTCAATTGCATTGTTTCTTTTACCACTCAAATGGAAGTCATTTATGAGTCTGTGGTCGATGCTGATATTTGATACGCTTTGAAATGGAATAGGGGAGAATCAACCTATGAAATGGGCGATGAGGTTGAGGGTCGCTTTTTACCTAGCACAAGCTTTGGATTACTGCAGTAGCAAAGGTCGGGCATTATATCACGATCTTAATGCTTACAGAATCTTATTTGATCAGGTAAAATATTGATTCTAGCACAGTTTTTATTATTCCTTGGTTGCTTTAGGTGTAGTGCTCTGACATTGGTTAGCGTTTTCACAGGATGGTAATCCTAGACTCTCTTGCTTTGGCCTGATGAAGAACAGTAGAGATGGGAAGAGTTACAGTACAAACTTGGCTTTCACTCCCCCTGAGTACTTGAAAACAGGTCACATATGATTTCTTTAAGCAATTATTTTCTCAATCCAACTGTTGCGTGCTCTGCACTGGGGACTTGAGAGGTCTTTTGTCGTTCACCGTAAAAGGGGTCGTTTGGTTAGAGTTATGCAGGTATTAGTAATACGTAGATTAGTTATACAGTGACTAGGTATGCAAGATTTAACTATGCAGGGTTTAATTATACATGTATTAGTTATTCTATCTTCTACTCTGCATAAATAATTCATAGATTCCCTCATAACTTATACATGTATTAGTTATGCGAGATTGTAAACTGGTAACCAAATAGCGTACTTGGTGTGCTGATTTTTGTACATAGCAACTAAAATGCTACCAAATATGGTACTAGTTTTGCTGGTCATAAACTCATAATACATGAATAACTCCCTTCCTAACCAGCAACCAAACGACCCCCTAGTTTCAAGAAAGATCTGCCTAAATAATTTACATATTAATTCAAGTATTTCTTTTAGTATTGTTGCTATGGTCTTTTCCTTAATTCAGCCAAAGCCAAAACATTGAAACGAGTTTATGATTGGCAGGAAGAGTGACTGCTGAAAGTGTAGTTTACAGTTTTGGAACAATGTTGCTAGATCTTTTGAGTGGAAAGCATATTCCTCCAAGTCATGTAAGTTGTAAAAGATTCTTGCACCTAAGGATGTGCACTATATGAAATCCGGTATAAATAGAACTTTTTGTTAACTCTATACTCTATTATTTGAGTTCCTAAACTTGAAGAGCCACTGGTTTTCCACCCTCTTGTAGGCACTTGATCTAATTCGGGGGAAGAATTTTTTGATGCTTATGGATTCTTCTATGGAGGGTCATTTTTCTAATGATGATGGAACTGAGCTTGTTCGACTAGCCACACGCTGTTTACAGTATGAAGCACGTGAGAGGCCAAATGCAAAATCTCTTGTCACTTCTCTTATGTCTCTTCAGAAAGAAACAGAGGTATGACCAAGTCATAGGAATTATGTGAACTACCTTCATTTATGAGATCGAAAATGGATTAATGCCTTACAGACTAATACCTCCTTCCTTTTTTGCATTTTGTTAATTGGTTGTCTAGGACCACACTTTAGCAATGTTGATTCTGTTACTATAGTGTGGATATATCTCCCATTTCTTTTTCCGTCTCGTATTTTTTATTTAGTTAACAATGTAAACGGAAACCTTGGTGGAATTACTTGACTTATAAAAAAGGAAACATATTGTATTTTAATTGCTATATATTTGTCAGATGAACCGCCCAGGTTTCTCCTTAATGAGCAAATAATTTTTGCCATTGATATAATCCAGGTGCCATCACATGTTTTGCTGGGCATTCCACATGGAACTGCAACCCCACCTCAACCATTATTGTTGACGCCAACTGGTGAAGCATGTTTGAGAAAGGATCTTACTGCCCTTCATGAAATATTGGAAAAGACTGGGTACAAGGATGATGAAGGAATCGCCAATGAGGTTTTCCTTTTATTTACAAAATTTCATTATTCATTAGCAGTATCAATTATCTTCGTTCTCAAAATTAAATAAAAGACGATGTCTTCTGGCTGAGTTAATCTTCTCACAACCTAAGTATAATTAACCTGCTTACCCTCTTCTTTAGCACCTTGGGTGAATGACCTTTTTCTATTTCCTTCAAACAATTTTGTTGCCATGGTAATCTTGATAAGGAACCACTTTTAAAAGGTGACTTTAGATACAACACATTTGCCCTCCAGCCCAAAAGAAGATCTAAGAGAATAATGCCTCATTGAGGGAGGTAAGTAGGAGGTCAATGATCCAACTTTAATATCATGCTTGTTCCTCTAATTATTACCAGGAAAGAGCCCACTATGTTTTGCCTTTTAAATTTACTCATTCTATTTCTTTTTCCATCAACTAGCAACGGGACCTACCTAGGTATCATTATTAAGACCATGTTATCCTTTCAGATATTATAGTAAAGTTTTAGATTCTATGTCTGTCGATCGCAAAATAGAAAGATCACAATTAGCCAATATAAGATATCCGAATGTTTTTGATAATATAAAAGTTCATTATTATACTGCTTGTTTGTTATATGTATTTCCATCTCCATATCTCAATGGCCTCACTATAAATATCATGTCTCATTTTTATTGGTACAACTTGATCTTGATTTTGTTATTTTGTGATTCCATTGCAGCTTTCATTCCAAATGTGGACAAATCAGATGCAGGAAACCTTGAATTCTAAGAAGCACGGTGATGCTGCTTTCCGAGCCAAGGATTTCATGACTGCCATTGACTGCTATACACAGGTTTGACCATCTAAAATATGTTTTTTTTTTTATTTTTTATTGCTAAAAATTGGCTGCTGCTTTCATCGTAGTCGTAAAACAACTATAGGCTAGACTTCACTAAATTCCTCTCTATGTTATGTAAGGGGATTTTTTTCATTTTTGGCCCGTCGGCCAAAATTAATTACAGATGCTAGCCGAAAGATACAAACCTATACACTGATTATGTATATTAATGTAGATTGTATGTATATTATATGTATATTTATACTTAATATACAAAACCTATACATTTCCCTATTTTGTAAATTAGATCACCGGAAGGCATTGGATTATAATCATCTCTTATGTGTAAAAGCTCAAAATGAGTTATGTTTCTTAAGTTTCAACTATTTGAACAAGACAAGGAAGGCTTACATGCTATTCTGTTAAAACTATAGTTCATTGATGGAGGGACCATGGTATCACCAACCGTATATGCGAGGCGTTGCTTGTGTTATCTGATGAGCGACATGCCACAAGAGGCTCTTGGGGATGCAATGCAAGCTCAGGTGGTTTTCCCCGAATGGCCAACAGCTTTTTACCTCCAAGCTGCTGGCCTCTTTATTCTTGGGATTGAGAATGATGCTCAAGAAGCTCTTAAAGAAGCCACAAAGTTGGAAGCGAAAAGGAGCAAAAACTGAAACTGTATAGATTTGCATTTCTTTGATTTTTATTGTCTTGAGTTTCTTGTATTTATCTACAAAAGCAACACCTAAAGGATTTATGAACACAATTGGTTGTTGAATGTTAATATTCAAGTTTTGTTCTTTCCATTTCGGAAGAAATTTTTTCACATTTGGTGAAAGATTCTCTCTTATCCTTACTTGCACTTTCTATTCTTTATTGTTTATTTTGAAAGTAATGGAATTCATTTATCTTTGTGACTATACTATGCCAAGAATTCATATCAAAGGCAGAGAGCCAAAAGAACAAGTTATCACAGAGTAGGAAATCTGTTTTTGACTCCTGCTTCGTTAACTACTAAAAAGTACCATCCAGAAGGATGCTACAAGCCATTTTGCACTGGGACTACTATTCTTTTGATGTTGTACGGTATAAAAAAAGTTATAGGCGTAACCATTAGTGCCTTCATAATGAAGGACATCCCGAAATTTATGAAAATCCAAATCGGATACACCCTTTTTTATGTGGCAATGGAGGCCACAACTGGAGCCACATCAGGCTCGTCCGTTTCTGATGTGTTGGATAATGAGGTCACTTCATCAAGGATTCTTGCTGAGTAGGCAGAGCTAAATGTGGGGGCTAGCAGCAAAATGCAGAAGGAGGTTTGCAGTGTTTTAGAGGTAAGTTGGGAAAGTTTAGTCATTTTTTAACCTTACGAGAAGAAACAAATCAAGAATTGAGTAGATGTGAGGAAAGAGTGAAGGCTTGAATGGTATATATAATTTTTGTTATACTTCCTAGTAAGTGGAGCTGATGAGGTGGTTTTGGTAAGGAGTAGCAGATATGGGTTGTGGGGTGGGGGGGGGGGGGGGGGGTGGTGGTGGAGGGGAGGTGGTGTAAACACCAAATCCAGAAGAAAAAAAGAGGAAGATGTTTTGTTTTAGTTGAACCTAAGGGTGGCAGGGGGGACGGGACGGGACGGGGCTTCTTAAAGGGCGACTTTGGGGGACGGGGACTTTGGGGGACTTTTTTGGGGGGCCCGTGTCCCCGCTCCGAGGGGACGGGACGGGCGCAGGGGGGATGTGGAGGGGGGGGGCGGGGGCGGGGGCCTTTTTTTTAATAAAACTTCAAACTTAACATTTAAATTGATAACTTATTAGCTAATATTAAATTTTCAAGTCTTTATAAAAACTTTAAAGACTTGGATTTATTTTTAGGTATTTATATTTTATAATAGGAGAAAATAATTTCAAGTAAGAACTATTTATTTTTTATAACTTATAACTTTAAAGTCTTTAAATGTATTTAACAACGGCTATTTTTTGAACTTCTAAGGGCTATTATTTTTAATTTATTACATAATATTAAATATACTTTCAAGTCTTTATAATCTTTATAAAGAATTTCATTCTTTTTTCTAGGTATGTAAAGAAAAATAATTTCAAGTAAGAACTTTATGTTTATTTATTCAAAAATCAAAATAGATCTCTTAAATTTCATAAAACTTGACTCAAAGTCTCAAATACAAGAAGAGCACTTAATCTACACCTTTCTAGGAAGGGTTACTGTTTCAATTAGGCCTCTAAGTTACAATAAGATCACCTAATCTATACAGCCACCTTCTAGGAAGGGTTCTGTTTTAACTAGGCATCTAAGCAGTTAATTATAAATTATCACACTAAAACTTGTATGGATCTATGTACAATTTTTCTAATTGTCGTATCGCTTCCGTTGCATTCAATTATGGAATTGGTATATCTCCTTGACGGTCCATAAGTTCCATGCCATCATCGCTATTAGTGTTGATTATCTCTTCATATTCTTCTTCTTCTTGACGGGTTAATTTTGGTAGCCCACGATTTCTTCTTTCTGCGTTGATCCAATCCCTGAATAAGACAGAAATCTCCAAGCTATCTTGTGCTAATGAATGTTTGTGATCTCCGAGTTGAAATCTTGCCGCGCTAAAAGCTGCCTCCGAAGCTACTGATGATGATTGAATAGTTAGGATATCTCGAGCCATTTTTTAGAGTAATGGAAATGCCTTTCCACGCTCCCTCCACCATCCTAAAATATCTTCATTGTCGTCGTCGTCGTCCACAGTGATGCTTTCCAAACTCTGATCAAGATAAGATTTAAGATCACTTTCATTTTGAGTATTAGCAATACCAAGCCATGTAGCATCTATTGATCTATCAAGTTTTCTATTGCCAAATTTAGCCTTATTTTTTTTGTGAAGGAAGTTGATTTCCACTTCTACTTTCTTCATTTTTATAATTATTATACATTAATTTAGCTTTTAATTCTATGCTACGTTTACACTCTTCAACATTTGGATATTCATTAGGAGGAATATCTAACTGCAAATAAATTTTGTCAACAAGTCCATGAGCACCTCTTAATTAAAGACGGGTCAAGTATATAAGCAATCAAATAAATATTGGGAATAGGAAAAAAATATTTTTTAAATTTGAAAATCATTTCATCAACGGCTTCCTCATGTTCGTTTGATTCTCTATATTCCGCAAATAGTTTTGTAAGCTCACAAATATAAAATAACATTTGTGCAATTGTAGGATAGTATTGACCGGAAAATGCTTTTGTTGCAATATAAAATTTTTCTAAAAAAATACATAGTCCTTCAATTTCATTCCAATCACTATCTTGTATTTGTTCATGGGGATGATAATGATGTGCATTAAAAACATATTGAAGGGGTTTTTGATATTGGTGAGCAACAAGTAGCATTTCATATAAAGAATTCCACCTAGTACAAATTTCTTTTGGAATTTTTCTAACAGGCAAATTTTGCTCAACACAATATTTTTTAAACAAATTAATTCTACTTTGCTTATGAGCGCCAAAAACATATTGACAAACATATCGTATTTTTTGTAGAGAACCCTCAAATAAATCAAGACCATCTTTTACAACTACATTAAAAACATGGCATGCACATCGGACATGAAAAATATCAAGGTTAATTGGGCAAATTCTTATAGCCATAAGTTCAGCACTCTTAGTCATGGAGGAAGCATTATCAAATGTAACAATTAATACTTTGTCAACAAGACCATATAATTGCAAAATGTCTAGAACATTTGCAGAAATATAAGAACCTATTTTTTTCTCATCAATATATTGATAACCAAGTATACGCTTTTGCATACTCTAATTATGATCAATCCAATGTGCCGTAACACATAAATAATCATTGCCATTAACACTGCGACCTATATCAGAAGTGACAGACACTCTAGTATCTAGGTGATGGAACACACAACGCATATATTGACAATAATCACTTTGAAATTTAAAAACGTCGGCTCTAACAGTGGATCTAGGAATGCCTTGAAAAGTAGGGTTATACATAGCTCTAATATAATGCACAAAACCGGGGTTAGAAGGAAAACTAAAAGGCAAGCCACAAACCGCAACCATTTTAGCTAGTTCTTCACGATCTCTATCTTTATTATAAGCCATTTGAGTGACAGCGGGGTTAGAAGGATTTAAAGTTTGTTGGACCATATTAGATCCCCCAACGGATCCACCGGGAGCGGCACTACTAGCGCCGGTCGGTGTGTTTTTAAGTCCGGCTGCTAATCGAGCATCTAAGTATGGTTTTCCAACACATGTTCTCAAGTGTCTAGTTAAACCACCTGTCCCAACCGTTTCCGTGTTTTAAAATTTGTTTACATTTGTGACAAATAGCCTGAGTTTTAGTATCATCTAAAGTCATGAATTTCCATACGACACTAGTTCTAGGACGTTGCGCCTTAGTCGTACCCCGAGTAGGAGGTATAGGGGGACAACCAGCTCCAGATTGAGATGTAGTCTGAGTTGGAGCTTCGGTAACGGGACTAGTAGGTGTCTCATTTAAATCTAATTCCTCGCCTTCTTCTACTTCTAAATTTTCCAAATCATCAAATTCTAAATTAGCATAAGCTCCATCTAAGGCTTCGGTTTGTAATTCTAAATCTTACGGAATAGGAGGAAAACCGAGGGAACAAAAAAATTCGATTTCATCAACATGAGTGAAATCCTCCGTATTGTTTATAAATTGAATTTTAGATTTACTAGAAGAACCAGATTTACCCTTACTACTACGGCTAAAAGGGTTAGGGATTTCGACAGTTTTACCTAGGACCGGGATCTTAACTTTTTTAGACATATTATCAAAGTATAATAAAATAAAATATGAAAATTAATTGAAAAAAAGACGCAAATAAAATGCAAGAATTAAATAAATTAAAGGATGGAACGAGTGTACCAAACGTCTGCGTAAAAGCAGATGTAACCGTAAACGTTGAAATTGAAATTATGTACTCGAAGCTTGAAAGTTGCTCCAAAATTCAAATATTGCCCACTTCACCAAAATAATAATAATAATAATAATAATAATAATAATAATAATATTTCACCAATATTAGAGAGAGATATAATTGATAATAAATATTAGAGAGAGAGAGAATTGGTGGATGATTTGTGTGAAAATGAATAAAAATGAAGAGGTATTTATAGTTTAGTATTTGGATTAAAATGCAATTTATTAAACTTTGGGGGTATTTTTTTTTTTGGGGGGAAAAGGGGACTCCAACGGCTGAAAATGAGACCATTGGAGCCCCAACGTTAATGGAAATTCTTGGCCAGCGGCTGGGCCCCACCTCCAACGGTCAAACGCTGACCACTTTAAAAATAAAATAAAATAAGACTAACGTTTTCGGGGAGGGCGGGGCTGGTCGATTAAGGTCGAAGTTTGAAAGTTCGGGCCTCGTCGGGACTTTCCGCCCCTTCCGCCCCCTACCCGTCTCCCTTCCCCCTCTGCTCGCTCCCCCATCGTTGACCGGGACGGGGACGGTCCGGTGCAGGACCGGGACCGTCCCGTCCCCTCTGACACCCTTAGTTGAACCATATCTGAATAGCATTCCACTGAAAATCTACAATATGTACAGTTCTTGATAGTGTCCGTGGACTAAGGGGTAAAGAATTGCCGCCTGATGAGTTGTTTTTAGATGTTTGGTTGTCTTAAACTAATCAAATTATTTAGCCGTTGCGAGTTCATTTCCAAATTTTGCAGGTAAAATAAAGGCATAATACATAAACAGGCCCTCACACTTGGCTTCAGCTGACAAGTATGTCCTCCAATTTTGGGTGACTCCAACTTACAAAATGATCATCGAGACACCTCCAAAATTTACTTGCCGTGTCAGCATTTGTGTTTACGTGTTCAACTTTATACGAGTTGAGGTGCTTACTTGCGCACACCCAAAGTTGGAGGGCATACTTGCCAGCTGAGGCCAAGTTTGAGGGTCCGTTTTTGTATTATGCCTAAAATAAATCGTTTATTGTTTTATCCATGTAGAGATAAGTGTGAGATTTAAATGTTTCTTAGTTAGCACCATGTACAAGAATACAACTTAGTCTACCACAAAATACTAGCAGCAATATAATTCATTTAGCAAGTATAATACAATTTGACCATCTAAATGTGCCACCCTAGCGTGAAGATATATATATATATATATATATGTCGAGCTGATGGAACAAAGCGACTTGAAGATTTTTTCACATTATTGTATCTTGACTCCCCCAGCTACCGTAGTAATAATCGTCTGAACAAAGACCAGGAACAGGGCATGAAATCTAAGGCGCGCAATCAGGTCCAATTATAAAACAAACTCTCTATTGATGGTAGTAAATATGCCAAAGAAATCTGTTCTATTCCACTCTATTCAAGTTCAAGTCATGCTTGCTCCATTTTGATGGTCCATGATGCTCTCATTTGCTCCTCTCATGTCGCCTGAACAATAAAAGATTTACATTCACTTTTGTTACTGGTACTCTAGACATCAAATATTGCCTAAGCCATCAAGTGAATTCTCTTTGAAAAAAATGAAAAATTACTAAACCTCCTTTTCTATGTAGAATTGCTTATGTGAAAAGAAAAAACAAAAATAAAAAATTGAAGTATGAAAACTCACTATACAAGTGGAATGAAGCTCAACATACTGTGTATCCCTGACATTTGGTAAACTAACAAGGAAATATCCTTAAAAGAAGAGTACACTAACAAGGAAAGAAGGAATTGGCTGAAAAAATCATTTGTCAGTACTCAGTCCATTAGGTCTGGAACGTGATTTATGACTTAGTCGAGACTGTCGAGTCTTAGTTTGGTTCACGAGAGGTTTCGTGTGATTTCGATGTGAACACCTAATTTTTTTATTGAATCTAAGGTTTTAAGCCACTTTAGCATTTAAATATTAATTTTAGGTCTTAATAAGAAATTTTTAGTAATCTTTACCTTTCAAAAATTAAAAACTACAAAAATAGAGTCACACTTTAGGATAAGTTTGTTTTTATTTTTCAATAGAAAAGAAAATTTATGAAAAAATATGTTTCTTTTTAATTTAGGGTTTAATTAAGCTAGTGATTTTAGTACTTTTCTTAGTTACACATTTTTTTTTAGTCCAGCTATTTAATTCATCTATTTTTATATTTTATTAGTTTAACTATCTGAGTTTCTTATCCTTGTGTTTTATTTTTTGTTTAACTCTAATACAAAAAGACCAAAAAGAGGAAAAAGCCAAATAAGGGAAAGAAAAATCCTAACCCAAACTCCCACCTGCAATCCCATTTCCCCTAAACTAGATACCCCTCACGCCTCTTTCTCCTTAAAACTGGAGAATAAACTTATCTCCCATCTATCCCATTCCCTCACGTTCCATTTTTCAAGCAACACATATCATCAATGTTCTGAGTCAAAGCTTCCTCCTCTTGATCATTATGATCAACTTGCGGCCCTATCTCATCTTGTTTTCCATGTTGTGCATTCTCTACTGGTTCCACAGGCAAATTGCCAGTATTGTCACTCTCTGGTGGTCTTGTGATTTATTTTCCTTCTTCTTCCTCTTTAATCTCCAATCCTTGAGCTGATATAGAATTATCACCTTGATCTACAACATCCTGCAACAAATCACTTGTTTTATCTTCTTCCAAACCTTTCTCCAAGTTTTTGTTGACTAAAGTTTCACCAGTTTCTTCTGTACTTTGTTCCTGCTCAGCTCTAACTGGTGTAACCTTAGAACTCTGTTGAGAAATAATCTCCCCTTTATCATTGAGTTGTTTACCAAAGCTCTTCTCAATCCATTCCTTTACTGATTCCCTCTCCATTTGATTTGGTTCTTTTACCTGCTTTTCTTTGCCCTTCTCATTAGTACTTACATCTTGCTACATTGTAACAATCTGATTAGAAGCTTCAGCAACATCATTTGCTTCTGCCATCTTTCCATCTGTAGAGTTCTTCATATCTGTCAAATCTGTTATATCATCATCTGTGTTCTGTAGTGCTGCATATTGGTTATTTTGAAGAGTTTGATTCTCCTTTGGTTTCCAAGAGTTTTCATCATATCTACCTCTATGAAATTGCCTCTTATTCTTCTATTTGCCCTTCTTCTCTTTGAATCCATCATTATCATTAGTCTCTGCAGCTTAGCCCTGTCTACTACTTCCTTCGCGTTCCTTGCTTCATCATTCTTTCCTTTGTGCCCATTAGCATTAGAACTGCTATGTTTTGTATTACTTTGATCAATCTTTTTCCGTTGATCTTCCTTAGTATTTTCCTCCTGCGTCTGAACCTTCTTCCTCCTCCTTAGGATACAATTCTGGATGAATGACATAACAATCTTGTTCATTATGCCCTTAAAGTTTACAGTTTTAACAATACTTAGGTATATAATCATATTTGGTCTTTATCCATTTGTCAACAATCTCCCCAATACTCTTCTTCTTCATCCCTATATTTATTCTCTTTGGAAATTCTCCAAGCAAGTCAACTTCTACCTTCACTCTCGCGCAGCTTGGCCTGGTTTTATTAACTGTAGCCATATCAACTTGTAGCGGCTTTCCAACATCAGATGCTAGTGAAAACACTGCCTCTTTCACAAAATAATTTGGAGGTAAGGATGGAAAAGATATCCATGCAATTGCGATTTTCGTTTCTTCCTCCGGATCAAACCATGGATCCCATTTAAGCGTGGGCATAGGGTATGACCAGTAGTTATATGTGATATAGAATGCAGGTTTGGACAATAAGGTTACATAATCTTCTAATGAAGGCGCACGTATTAGTATATACCTATTGCTCAATAACTTGATAATACACTCTCCTTTCAATCCACACTGTTTTGGAATTAAAGTTTTCAGTTCTTTCACATCAGGCCATCCATATGAAAACTTCCCAACGACAGCATATTGTAGTCCTTCCTTGATAATCATATGCTCGATCTCCCCTTCATCCCATACTACCATGGGTTCTCCATGCAGATATGTGACCTTTTTCATGGGTAGTGTAGGAGTATACGTAGTAGTAGTAGTTGTTGGGTTGAGGGTTGTTGCATACGTTTGGTTCGGTATAAGGTGACTAAGTGATAACAACGAGGTTAGGGAGATCCCAAATTTATAATTAAAATATAAGAAGTGCGGAAGCAAATATAGAAAAGAATCTAAAAACTAGAAAATAAAAGATATGGGAAATTCGAAGGAACAATCACGAATTTCCAAGAACGTAAGTTCTAAAGTCTTGACAAGATTCAAAAAGAACAACATATAGATTTATAGGAAGAAATCTAACGCCTTTACTTGAGATAACAAATCAAAAAAACAAAAGAGATTCGGATCCCGACCACTTTATGAGTAACTTAAGATAACAATTAGTATTTAGAACTAATCGCCTTCACACATAAAGAATACCAAAAAAAGAAATCAAAGATATCAAAGAAGAAATTATCTTACTACCTTGAACTAAGAACTAGTTAGGTTGAAAGATAAATCCTAAAGTAATGCCACAAAGGTTCAAAAGAACTCTCAATATAATATATTCTTCAAAATCGATTTACAATGAATGACAATCACCCCTTTATAGTTGTAAAGGAAGGAACTAGTCAACATAGAAATAAATGGGAATTATCTTCCCTAGAAACATAGAAGACTTCACACTGTAGGACCAATGTAGTCAACATAGATTAAAACAACCTAGAAGACTACCCACACTTGGACCAACGCGTCAACATAGATTAAAACAACAATTAAATATTTATTCTAGAAACTAATATTTGGGCCAATTTGGGTGCTGGAAACTTCTTCTTTTGGGGTTGATTTGGGCCTCATTTCATCTCACTTTGGACTTTAATTTGGGCCTCCAAATAGGTGTGTAAGACTTGAGGAAAAAAATCTCGAATAGGACTGGAGGTCTTACACATCACAAGACAATTTTTTAATTGCTAATTGAAGCCCGTTGATCTTGACATAACATTTCCTTGTCCTTCAATGGAGTTGAGCTTCCATGGCTGCTATCACTAAGTTGCGTTGGTGGTGCTGTAATAGACTGGACAACCACAATGGGTGACTGTCCAGTGGCCGAGAGGCCATTGCCACCGTGAAAAGGTTGATGGTGTATTAGGGTTTCAACCAGTTTTTAGGGTTTTGTTAAAGTCATGTAGTATATCGGCCACATCAAAACGACACATACTGGCTTAAAAACAAGTAAAACTTCTCGTACTATATCGAATGTGCCATAATTTCACGGCACATCAGGAGCCAAACTGACCATCCTACCAAGTCATAATCGACCCTCCGAAGCTCACGGAATTGACGGATTTCCTAAAAAAAAGGTTCGTCTACCCAAAAGTCAACTATCGGTCAACCGTTTTTCACTTTAAGGTTCTATTTCTCATAAGTCATCATAAAACTTACTCGATTAACTCGGGAATCATGCCACCCATCCCCGCGGGTCAAAATCGTACTAACAAGGCTCGGAGAAAGGTCAATGGGGGTAAATGAGTCAAAAGTATAATAACGAACAAATGGGTTGTTACACCTTTCACTAATCCATGTGGATTTTATCCATATAATATTTATCCAAAAATCTTAATTAATTTCTTCTCTTCCACTACAATCTCCCGTTTAACCAATTACACACATAATAAATTTCATGATCTCCTTTTACTTAAATAAAAATAATTTTCAAGATGATATAGTTAAGCACGATCCTCCCCGACGGTAAAATAATTCAGAAAGTTAGAATATAAATTTGAAGAGTAGAAAATGAGGACAGTAGAAGAGTAAGAATATATGTCTAAGTTGTATTCATTTCCTTAGGTATGAAGTACGAATGTAGACCCTTCTCTCTATGTGAGTTACGACAGATTAGATAAATGTGAGTTCTACAAAAGTATAGTGACCCGAAGACTAGCGAACATGTTTGAGGAATATGGAACGAGAATCATAAAAGAGTATCAGTGTAGATCTATACTCTGCTCCTCGACATGAAGTCGAGCCATGTGCCTTCTCCTCTCTGTGAATTCCAGGGAATAAAACAATAAGGAATGACAGTCTTTCATTCGTAAGCAATTATTTTCTTTGGGTGAACTCATGTCTATTACATTATGTTTTCTATTTGTATACAGTCATGCCCTTTATGTAATCTCATGTAGGTGGTATTCAGTTTCATGTGGTTGTACAGAGCCTTTCGGGTCTAGTAAGAATGACAGCCACCGTTTTGTAAGCAATATGTTATGTTCTAAGTGTACCAGTGAACCAGTTCCACAGATGAACAGTATTATAAGAAGCAAGTTAAACTCTTCGTAAGGTTAATGAGCAAAGATCCCCAGAATGCTTATCATATATGTGCTCATGTACGTCATACGAGAAGACATTTGCATTTGCATCAAGTTCAGAGAGTACAGGCCCTATGAACGGACTATGAAGCGCATATGTGCACAGTTATGATCAACTATGGACGGTCTAAAGATGAGAGTATATATTAGACCTTACAGAATCATACGGAGGATAGGGAAAGTGGCCTACAAGCTAGATTTTCCCTCGGACCGTATTTTATGTACCTGTGTTATGAAAGTGTATCGGAGACCCTTCTTGGGTTATCCCAGTAGATAACATCCAGATTACAGAGGACTTGTCCTATGAAGAAGTTCCCTTGATATTTTAGACCGTCAGGTCCGTAGGCTGAGGATTAATGATATAGCTTCCATCAAAGTATAATGGTAAAACAAGAATGTCAAGGAGATGACGTAGGGTGCCGAGGAAGAGATGAAGTCTAAATAGCGCTTCTAGATAACTACGATCTGATTACAGATTACCTTAGTTATATTGTGTACTTACAAACTAACCCTTTCCCTATTTATGATTAGCTAATGCTCAGATTGAGATGCTACAACATTCATAGGTGCAGAATTACTTATTCACAAGGTTAGTTACAATTTATGATATGTCATATTTGATGTCGATGGCCATGTGAGGCCAATGAGATCTTGTTGACTATTTATGGCCCTGTGTGGCATATATATAGTGTGTTTCTGGTTGCATGGCAGGTTAGCATAATTCAGTTTATAGAGGAGACTCTGTCAAATTTTGTAGCCTCTAAGAGTTTAATATTCGAGGACGAATGTTCCTAAGGGGCCGGGGGGGGGGGGGGGGGGGGGGGAGGATGATGTTCCATCCCATATTTTCGTATGTTAAGTTGCATCATAAGTTAGTTAACGTAAGCTTGGATAAAAAGATTATCTTTAAGGCTACAGGTGCTTAAATCATGTTTAACAAGTGTTAAGTAAGTTTTGTGAAGATTAAAGGTTAAACTAAACGAAAGGACTAAGTTTCATCGAAGTTCTACGTTTGATCATGAGTTACGACAGGATTTTGCCCAAATTTCTGTGGGTGTATCTCCAAGTATATGAAGAGTTCTAGGTTGCATTAACTATTCAAATTCAAGTTCATCGAGTCTAGTCTCCAACGCACCAAACAGTTCGTCAATCAGAGCTCTGTACAAAAAGTTATGTAGGTTTTAAGAAAGCACTGCAACACAGAGCCAAAAAACAGTGGAAAGTACGGACCTTTTTTTAAGTTACAACCTATACATCCTACCATATTTCTAAGCGGTCGGAAAGTTTTAACAAGTTTATATTCGGTGGTTTTATGTTGTAAGCCCATTTCTCTCATTTTACAGACCCAAAACCCTCATAAACTCGCTCCAGTTTCTCATACCATCCCAAGGTGAAATTAAAGGCAAGCAAGGCGAATCAAGTCCCCGAAATCTCGTAGTGCTAGTGAAGCTTATAGCTTTCTTGTTGTTGCATCTTTGGAGGTTCTTCTAATTCGTGTGGGAAGTTATCCTAACCAGTTTGAGGTAAGATTTTTCTCCTCCGTCATGTATTTAAGGTTATAGGAGTTGTATCTACGTTGCTAGATGAGATTATACGAAAGATATATCGGGAAATCGTGTTTGTTATTGTTGATGTCGAGTGGGCTGTTTAGAGGGATGTTTTGAGTTGGTGTATGATCAAAAATCATGAAGAGTAGTCTAATTATATTGTTGTCCTTGGTGTCGAGCTTTAGGATGAGAAATAAATAAGGGAGATGCTGCCCGAATCATTATAGAAATGAGCTTGTCTCACGATATACGTTGTATATTAACATTTCCTGAGTATAACGAGTATGTTAAATTTGATATAGGTTGAACTACTCTACGATTCGAGTGTGTTATTGCGGGGAAGTGCTGAACAAGAGGTGTGTAAAGGCTATTCCCTTGCTTTCATCGGCATGAATCCATAACGAGAGAGAGTCGAACAATTGTATAAGAGAAACATATATCATAGAATCCTTCCATTAATAAGTGTTTCACCTTTGATATATATAGTCTTGTTGAGAGTTGTACTTGCTTTATTCATATTCCCTATTGACAAGAGAGTAGAGGAACTGTATACATACAATTGTGCATTTCTATTATATACATACTAGATTGAGCGAGGGCCCAACATCAAGGAATTATGATATTAGAGTGCTTTCGGAGAAACTTTTCTATAAGTCCTTTTTTCTTAATCATATGATGACATTCCAATGAAGAAATTGATTACATATATGTGATCCTTAATTAGCCATATGCTGACATTCAAATGAAGAAGTTATAGGTCATTTCTTAATCATATGATGACATTCCAATGAAGAAGTTGATTGCATACATGTGATCCTTAGCAATATGCTGACATTTGAATGAAGAAGTTGATCGCATATATGTGATCCTTGGTCATATGATGACATTCCCGAAGAAGTTAATTGCATATATGTGAGAGAAACCAAAAGCATTCGCTTTGCGCATTCCACAAATTCTAATTTAAACAACATTTGTCTAAATGATAATTTTTCTTTTCTACACTTGGTTCTCCCAATTAAGAAACTTGATAAAAGTTGTTGGCTGCATTACAAAAAAAGAAAAAATAAACTCAAGATACCAACTTATAAGTTTACACACGAAATCATTGGTATATCTTTTGGTCGTAAAGCATCATTCAACAACTGAAATCAGATAAATACACCAAGAAAAAAGACAACTTTTCAAAATCGCTGAGATAGAATAGAGCTCCAAGAAGAGAGCTCACCAGTCACATCACCAACAAAGGATATAGATCATATTGTCTCTGTACTGAGGAGCCCATCTTTTGCATCTGTAAACAATTAACCATAAATATACAAAAGATACGAGGATCTATATGTATATACATGGACCCAAAGTAATTTAGAATTTCAGTGTCTTCCATACAACCTTACCCAGACAACTAATCACATTTGAATTTTGAGAAAGCTTTTACATATTAGCAAAATTTACAAACTGCTAGTCTATCATTGATATATTTAAACAAATGGAAGTATCTTTACCCTACCAACTAAACTGCATTTAAATTTTAAAGAGGATTTTACATGTTAGGAAAATGTACAAACTGTTGGTCTATCGCTAATTATTTAAAGAAAGGAAAATCCACTTCTTCTGCTAACATGGATGTGCGCCAACAACTAATAATTTATGATTTTTTATTGTTCAGTATCGAGTGTCAGATGTGAATTACATGAGCCTCCTGTATTCATCCAAATCCCTTCAAAAAATACAGACGATTAGAGGAGACAAAGTACGACTTCCTTGTAGAACGTACTGATTTTGAAAAAAAGACTTCCTTCTTGAAGATTAAAAAGAAAAAAAAAAGGAAGAAAAAAGTAGTTTTCCCATTCTCATGTTATTCAACTTTGTGTGAACTTTATGGTGGTGAATAGAAAGACATGGATGATACAATCGAATTACCAGTTAAAAGAAAAACAACAGACTTCTATGTTTATATTATTCACCCTTCTTCTTAAATCTATTTCGCACATGATACATGCAATACTAACCTAAAAGTGAGGTAACAGGGCCTGTAAGCTAAATGACAAGCAATAAATTGTACCTCTCAACTTAATCACTACGATTGATCCCTACAGAAGAGAATAAAGAAACTAAAGGTAGACGTTGACACAATAATAATCTTCATCTTGTAGACACTGACATTTCAGAATGGAAAAGAAAAAAAGAAAATAAAGATAGAAGTATAGGAAAGCTATTGTCATTGATATGATAATAACTTTCATCTCTGTCTTCTTGAATTGCTCCAATAACCTTCATCTCAGCCATAGAATTTGTTAAAGCTACTTGGTATGATGAGATGGAAAGTAAGGAAAAAGAACCCCAAGTTCAGCTTTTCTCCATATATTTCTTCCTTCTACCATCCCTCTGCATGTATTTGAGTTTGTTTCATCATGTAGTAATGCATTAGACTTAAAATTTATGTGAAAATTGCCTAGCTATGATTTGACAAGTGAATTTTTTGAATTTTCCTTTGTCTGTCTTCTCTTTGCTCCAAATAGACATATAAAACTTACATTATACCAGAATCTTAGATTTCTCACACACAATATAAACTAGGACCCACAAATAACTTACACAACAGAGACACTAACATGCTCATGAAGGCAACTGAGGAAACGAATTTTCTTTTGAGCCTCACACAGATCTTCCTCCAATAATCCATCTTGGTAACTAATAACACCTGAATTATTTTCATCATTGTCATCACTAAAGCTCCTACAAAAAATTTGGAGGAGAAAATAACATCAATTTTGTCAAATACATTAGCCGCATCAAAGTTCTTCCCTCTTCAATACAATTTTATCCCAGATGGCAATGTAATGTGGTCAATGGTCAATGTTATTGTAGTCGAGCATCTAATTTGAAAATTTCCACAGAAGCGTTTGAACAAATTACCACATCTATATACGGAACCTACCAGGAAAAGAAAAGAGAACGGAGGAGCAAAAAGCAGATACATATAGTACTCTACTCAAATATCCAAATCTTACACACTGATAAATAAAGAACAAATGCAAAATTATTTCAGAGGCAGGTGTAGATTCGACATCTTTAATCTCTATCGAAGTAAGCATCACAAGTTTAAATGGTCACCAAGAAAAAATTAGAGGAAATTAAGTAAAAGTTATCAGCACAAAGACTTTGAATGCTCATATCTCATAATGTTGCAAGTCTAGGTCATCTGAGATTCTTTATGGTATTACCACAAGCCGGTTCCATCGTCCATTCACTGTTATATGTGAACATAAACCAAGTGTTAAATATGATAGCATGGAAGAAACCTCTCAAGTGGAGAAACTTCTAAAAAGAAATAAGAGGGAACCACGTTCTTCATCAATTTTTGAGCAAAAGGAGGCAACAACTTGTTCTTTTGGCTTGCAATACCAGTCTGGAAGAAACAAACGCAAATGAATCACTAACTTCTTGACAGACAACATTACTAATGATATTAACATATAAAAAGATACTATCACTTGCAACAGACCACTTCAAATGAAGAAAATCTTGGAAGAACATGAAAGGTAGAGAAAACCGAGATTCTACTGGTCAACAGTGTAACTAAAAATCTAATTTTTTTAACAATCACTTTTTCAAATATCTGGTGTGCTTCAGATGTGTAAACATTATAAAATAAAAGTGAAAAATCAATAACAACAATACAAAAGCCACAACATGAAGTAAATAGTTGATTTGTGTATGTTGTTATTATCATCATGATGACACTCATCTAACATGACAAAATTTCAAAAATTAAATTCACAAAAGGATCAGCCATAGGAGCATCATATGCAGAATACTAAATAGACCATGCAGGAGGCCAAAATTAATAGTTTGCTCACCAGGAGTCGTACAGTGAAGGCAAAAACCGAGACCTAAGCAGACATAAATGTGTGTCTAGCAGGAGGGTGCACATGCTTGGCATTTGTGCGTGATGAACATTTTAATAGGATTTGATATCACCTAGTTGCCCCTGTCCATCCCTCCCCTAGAGCTCAGCCTCCAGCTATTTCAGATATAATTTGGGCAACCAGAGAAAGATTCTCAAAATCAAAGGTATATCAGAGGTTTCCAAGAATGTAAGAATAATCGTTGAGACAAACCACTTGAATCAAACTTAGTAGGTAATGAGCAAATTAATTTCACATTTGGTCTCTTTGATCTATCAGAAACATCTGTTCCATGATCAAACAATAAAGCTGAAAACTTGACATAAACGATATTCGACCTAGACATTATCAAAAATCTGAATCAGTCGTCAGTGATTTTTACTATTTTAATTATGGATTTCTATGCATTTAACACACAATTGTGCATACATACACAGTGAATCCTTAAAAATCCCGAAACCTTACATACATTACAAGGAAAATTTATGGCATAATACATAAACAGGCCCTTAAACTTGGTTTCGAAATTTGTAGATGTCTTCCATTTTGGGTGTCTGCGCAAGTAGTCGCTCCAACTACAATGTTGAAAACGTGCCTGAAATAACACGAACACAAATGCTAACGTGGCACTGATGTGACACATAAATTTTAGCGGGCCACATCATTGCCACGTCAGCGCCATGCAAGCATTTGTCTTCACATGTTCAACTCTAGACAAGTTGAGGTGCTTTTCTCGACACCCAATTTGGAGAAGATACTGCCGTACCGACACCAAGTGTACGGGTCTGTTTATATATTATGCCAAAATTTAACTATGGTAAACTACAAACCTGACAATGATTTTTTTTACCAAAATGACTAAAGAGGTGTCTTCAATCTGATTTTCTGTAACGTTGGATGATTAACCTACAACATATATACAATTCTCTGCTACATATTCCTGAACCAGACTTGCCATTAGGTATGTTCCTTATTATGAACTTTAAAATTGAGCAAAATATCTGAAATTGAACAAAATATCAATTTCACACCCATATGCCACATATGTATAAGACCTAGAAATCAAAGTGAAATAGGACTTTGGATTGAGAAGAAATAAAGAAATACATAAACCAGAGAAGTCAGCAACAAAAAATCGAAGAGAGAAGAAAGCCGACAGACAGGAGGGAGCCCTAGATTTTTGGTTTTGGGTGTCTTCCCTGGAGGGATTTGTTGAAGAAAGAGCATTTGTACAATTATCTGATGCAATCAAATTGATTTTGAGAAAGACCATGGAAAAGGAAAGACGGAAGAGATTAGGCATACCAAAAAAACTCGAGCTTTGGCTGAAAACTCGAGAACCTCACGGAAGAGGGAAAATGAAAAGTTATTATGACATCAGTAGCACACGTGTTTCCATTAAAGTGAAGATGAAATTACCAAGTTGCCATTTGAAGATACAACTCTTATTTCTATTTGTAGAACTTGTTATAGCAGCGTTGGTACTCTATCTTGTTCACTTCTAAATATTGTAAATACAGAGATATACCAAGCCTTATGGCTGGTGAGAGTTCATATGCCCAGCCTAATGGCTAGTGAGAGATATTGCATGCCCGGCCTTTGGCTGGTGAGAGATACTGTTGCCGGGCCTAATGGCTGGTGAAAGCCCGGCTTATAAGTTGGTGAGAGATACATCGAGCCCTATATGCGGCCGGCTAGCTATACTATTATATTCTTATGAGTTGAGTTAGAGTAGGTAAGTGTGTCTGAGTTCCTGACTTTCAGTATATTATGTATATCAATTCAGTTTCAGCTTACAGTTATTCAGTTGCCTTACATACTCGGTACATTATTTCGTACTGACGTCTCTTTTGTCGGGGGAGCTGCATGTCATGCCTTCAGGTTCTGATAGACAGACAGATAGACCTCCCAAGTAGCCAGAGCGGGATATTAGTTTGATTGCTAAGCTCCATTTCATCCGGAGTTACTAGGTCCAGATTTTGGGAGTCCTTTTGTGTGTATATATAGACTTAATGGGTAGGCCGGAGCCTGTCCCGACCACAGTATAGTTCTGTAATCTTTAGAGACTTGTAGACGAGTCCTGTATATTCTGTATGCCAGTATAGCGGCCTTGCCGGCCCTTGTACACGTTCATTTTGGTAATACTGTTTGTTGACGTTCATGGCGGCCTCGTCGGCCTGCACAGTTTATATATATATATATATATATGCATGCTTGGGGGTGTGTTCCCTTCAATAGAGATAGATATTATTCACAGATGATTCAGAATACGGCCGCTTGTCGGCCTAGATTGGTATTGTCTGCTTGCAGGTAGGCATTGTCGGCCTATGTTAAGAGTTACCTCCAGAGTTCATAGTTACAGAGTGGTAAGCTCTGTGTCAAGAAAAGCATCCGGTGTCGGCCATGCCTCCCTGGGTTTGGGGCGTGACATAATTGGACATTTGATTAACTCATCATACACTCGACCATACATTGGCTATGTGTTCAGTCAATTTTTGAATAACTCAAAAAAAGTTCAGATAAATGTTGCGGTAAAGATTTTAAGGTATTCTGAAGTCAACCCTAGAAAAGGCCTTATGTTTTTCTAAGGATGATAGTACATCTGTAGCTGAATATTATGATTTGGATTGAATTCCCATAGAAGAGACGCGACGCTCAACAACCAGTTACTTAACACTTGTTCGAGGTGAACTAATTACTTAATTGGAAGAGTAAAAATTAGAAGGCTGTTTCATTGTCTAGCGAAGCTAAATGTATAGAAAGTTAAAGCAATTCAGAAGCTATTATAGTTTAAACGACTTATGACGGAGCTCAATTTCCCTCCTAAAGGTTCGATGAAATTATACTTGGAATTGCAATTAGTATTGACAATTTTCCCAGTTGAGTAAAAATACAATTATATGTTTTGAGAGTAGCACGAATAAATGCATTCTCCAGAGATATATGCTTCTATTGAAGTAGAATGACTTATCCAAATAACTCTTAAGATCGATTTCAAGGCCAGTGTTAAATGGAGGAAACTAACGTTGATACATGCAATGTACTAATTTCATATATACGAATTAATGCTAGTTGAGGGAATTCCTATTTGTCCCACATAGCTCGTTTTGGACATTTGGGGATTCTGATTCGACTTACTAGGTGGAAAACCATCCATGTCTAAATTATCAACTACTAATTGCAATTCCAAGTCAGCTTTACATAACTAGTTCTCCTCTATATTAGCATTCTCGTCCTCTTCCTCTACGTCATTTTGACTTTGCTCCATCTCTTTTTTCTGCCCCCAAAGAAAACCATAGAGTCCAACAACTGTCAAGATTGACCCCACCACTCTGTCCAAAATTGAGAAAGAGAAATAATCAATTCAACGCACAAACGTTAAAACTTGAGAGTAGAACATTAAAACAGTACTATATGATCTTTTTCTTCACTTACATTCCAACGTATAATTTCTCTCGAAGCAGAATCCAACTAAGAAAGGCACCAATGACAAGTAACAAAGGGTTGAACATTGAGACATATAAAGGACCTTTCTTTTCTATACACCAGGAGCACAAGTAGAGTGCTAGTGAAGAGCATACAGTTCCCTACGGTCAAAACAAACCTATTTACATTTATTGGTTGAAACCAAATATGTAGTAGAGTAATGCAGGAGTAATAAAGTGGAAAGTGAATGAGAGCAAACATACGTTATAAACAACAGAGATAGCTCTAATGGGAGTCAAAGCCCATTCAGAAGCTTTTGGTACGACGCAAAAGCTGATGATCATGCATTGGAAACTTGCCATGAAGAACGTCAAAAGGGTGCTAGAGTACGGAGCTGCATACTTCTCATTCACCCTTGCCTGACATCAAGAAAACACATGAAAAATAACTAGCTTAGCTTCTTTTTTCTTTTATCTGTTTTCTCTGTTTCTTCAATTTTTTACTACTATTTAATATAAACATCTTTAGTGAGGGGAGTCAATCATTCAAAAAGTCACTCAACTATTCAAAATTATCTCGTGAAGTGATGTTTCTTTTATTTGTAACAGAAAAGTTACTTAACTATGTCTATATCACTCATAAGATCACTCAACCGGGCAAATACCTATTTTACCCTCTATATTACAACCTTTGTTTTTTTATACATTTTCAATATTATTCTCTTTTTAATATATAGTATGGACTTACCTAGAACAAATAAATCTTATTTATAAAGAAACAAAGTGAAATACAATTATATATATATATATATATATATATATATATATATATATATATATATATATATATATATATATATATTGGAATAATAAAATAATTGAGCATAATAAAAATTTAATTAAAATAATTTTTTGTATCATTGGTTTTTATAATAACAACAAAAATTTAAAAACGAATTAACATAATTGAGAATGAAAGAGAATAAAGCTTTTAAAACATATATTCAATGCATGCAATTAAAAAAAAAAAAAAATCTAAAATAGAGCTATATTCTATAATATAGATTATATGTGCTTGAAAACGATGCTCAATTATTTTATTATTACCCTTGAAAACTATTTTTTACATTTTCACTTTGTAAATAAGATTTTTTACATTTTCACTTTGTAAATAAGATTTATTGTTCTATAGTTAAGTCCATACCATAGATCAAAAAGAGAATAATATTGAAACAATAAAGGTCGATAATATAGAGACTAGAAACTAAGTTGTATACTGCACATAATCATTTTAATCACATGAGATGTACATTTGCCCTTCTATGTTATTTTAAATTTTTCATATTATAATTTACTTACTAGGAGAATGGAAATTATAAGGTTAATTCATATAAAATGGTTGGTAACAACCCATGATTTTATATTATTGATGTATAATAAATCTAAATTATTTGTTTGTATATCTTTTTGAAAGATGATTAATATACTGAAAATAGAACTAAATATCATTAATTATTTTATCAATTTTAATTTAGTAGTTATTTTATAATATCTAGCAAAGATTTAAAAAAACATGTTCATTAGAACTAGTTTCTAAAAATATCTAAAATACATTATATATGCTTGAAACTATGCTCAATTATATTATTTAATTATTCCATTATTATATATATTTTAAAATTATCTTTCACTTTTTTTATTTTATAAATAAGATTTGTTTATTTTAAAGGTAAGTCGATATTATAGATTAAAAAGAGAAAAATATTGAAAATGTAAAAAAACAACAAAGGTTGTAATATAGAGGGTAAAATAAGTATTTGCCTAACTGAGTGACCTTCTGAGTGATATAAACATAGTTAAGTGGCTTTTCTATTACAAATAAAAGAAACATGACTTTACTAGATAATTTCGAATCGTTGAGTGACCATCTGAATAATGTACTCTAGTGAGGGGATCCATTAGATGAGTTTAACTCCTATTACCTATACGACAGCTTAATTGTTATTTGGGATAAGGCATCATTACGCCCCTGAACTATACCCGAAGTTGCTACGATACATCTTACCTTTTCTTGGGTTCTATTATCCCCCCTAAACTTTTAAAAAACTGAATAATTACCCCCCCTGAACGCTAATGCGGCAAGAGAGAGTGCTGACATGGCAAGGAGAGTGTGTTTCACTCTCTTTGGGAGAGTGAGAAGCATAAAAATGTGGAAAACTTATTTTTTTTCTTAAAAATCTGTATTTTCTTAAAATATGGAAAACTGAATTGTTTTTAAAAAATATGAAAAATCCGTATTTTTAGAAATCTAGTTTTCCAAATTTAGTTTAAAAAACGGGTTTTCCACATTTTAAAAAAATAATTAATTTTTCCAAATTTTTATAAAATTCAGTTTTTTCACATTTTGACAAGAAAAACAATTTTTCAGTTTTTTTTTTTAATAATCTAGATTTTATTTGAAAAATAAAAGTGACCTAAGATAGTGAAATCATGAAAATCAATATTTTTGAGACATTTTAAAAAAATAATCAAGTTTTCCATATTTTAAAAAAATCCATGCTTTTAGTTTTTTTTTTTTTTTTTTAAATGGGTTTTAAAAAAAAAAATCAAATTTTCAGAACTTTTAAATATCCATTTTTCAGTTTTTTTTTTTTTAAATTCACACGTAAGCAAAAAATTAAATTAAAAAACAAATAAATATACGTGTGGTAAGGAGAGTGTATGTCACTCTCCCATATGAGAGTGGACATCAGCGTTTAGGGAGGTAATTATTTCGTTTTAAAAAAGTTTAGGGGGGTAATAGGACCCAGGAAAAGATAAAGTGTATCGAAGCTATTTCGGTATAATTCAAGGGGGTAATGATGCCTTATCCCTTGTTTTTTTAGACATTATCATTTTTTTTTTTAGAATCAATTACAGGTAATTATCATAATAAGTAGAGTTAGTAACCTAAAGAAAAAGATAAATATTTCCTTAGTGATAAACAGGGGCGGTCCTATGTGGTTTCAAGTGGGTTCATATGAACCCACTTCGTTGAAAAATAACACTGTATATACATGTATAATTAATCTGTTTTTAAAAAATATATATGTATATACAGTGATATTTATATATTTCTTCTCTATTGAACCCACTTGGTAAAAATCCTATTCCTAGGTCCGCCACTGGTGATACATTGTTATTCATCGGGATATTAATTAAATAAGTTAAGACATTTAGTACATGAAAATGAATAGAGAAAGTATGTATCTTTCTGTATCAAGTAAAACTAAAAGTAAAGAGGTACTTAAAAGGAAGAAAAAGACCGAGAAAAGTAAAGATAATTACTTGAATGATTAACCATAATGCGTAGGTAACACTGCTGATTATGAGTAGAAAAGGTCCCAATAGGAAGTTGGTATGTCCAGAATTAATATTCTTGTCACTGCTTTCTGCATATTTCCAGTGAAATCCCAATTGGCCGATCACTACAGGTCCACGATACAATGACAATAACATAGCCCCACCAACGCACACCATTGTCCCAACCAACTTGGCTTGTCCTGCTGTACTTCTCAGTCCCAATTTTTCAAACCTGCTCATGAATTAAGATAACTCATTAGTGATCGATTTAGTTTCACCAAGATTATTTTCAATTCTTGGATAAGAACATAACGTATGTAGGAGAAATAAAAAATACCCCAATGGGACGGCTAGGACAAAAGTGAATGCTGGGATTAGATTATCGATGGCACAAACAATCGTCGGGGTGGTATATTTTAACCCAATACAAAATGTATATTGGTTCGCAGTTACCCTACATATTCATACAAAATAAGAAATTAAAGATGAGTTCACATAGATAGTAGAGTTATTGTCATGTATAATATAAATGTAACATTCGACTATCATCAATTTTTTTACTTATTCTTCAATTTATCCAGGATTATTTTTATTTTTTTGGTTAAAAATGACATTAAGTACTCCATCACAACAAAATATAAGTTCATAATGATACTGCATGTCCTTCCAAATTAACAATTAGTTTAATAAGGTAATTTCTAATATATCCGTTAATATTTTAACTTCCATTTTGATGAAATATTTAATTAAAATCAAATTTGCTCCTTCTTTTGACATTATAACTTATGTATCCTATTTTCTCCTTGTTAAAGATTATTTAGTTCTAAATAAATAATCTATACATAATTAATGAACTTTTAAGTTCGAATACTAATTTAACATCCTGTTTTTCCTATATTTTCATGACCTCCCCCCCCCCCCCCCCGCCTAAAAAGCTGAAAAAGGAATAATTTGATTAGTTAAAATGAGTAAAGCAGATATGAAAAGAAAAAAATCTTTGGCCAGTGATTTTAATCCCTCCCCCACCAACCCCCGCCCCCGCCCCCCGTAAAAAGCGAAAATATGGATTAATTTGATTAGTTAAAATGAGTATATCGATATGAAAAGATACAAAAAATCAAAGAAAGCGTTAAAAATGAGGTCAGGAAAATAATATATTCTTTTGAAAAGTAGACTTTAAAAACAAAAACAAAAAAATTGACTTAAATAAATAAGATTAGGACCTAAAAGTAATTAATTAAAAAGTTTTAAAAAAATTTGAAAATTATTGTGAAGTAACGCTTTATGGTTAATTAATGGTTTCAATGTTCCATTGATTTGAGTTCTTTATTTTAAAAATTTGAGTGCTTTAAAAACAAAAAACAAAAAAAAAAAATTGACTTAAATAAATAAGATTAGGACATAAAAGTAATTAATTAAAAGTTTTTTTGCTTCAAAATGGGAAATTATTGTGAATAGACTACAAAGTCCTCACAATTTTCTTATATAATATAGTAATGTAACATTCGACTATCATCAAATTTTTACTTATTCTTCAATTTATCCAGGATTATTATTATTTTTTTGTATAAAAATGATATTTAAGAATTCACAACAAAATATAAGTTCATAATGATAAGATCGCATGTCCTTCCAAATTAACAATTAGTTTAATAAGGTAATTTCTAATATATCCGTCAAAGTAACTTCATTGACAGGAATTGCCAGGTGAAATACTTATTAAAAAATCTTCGATCTTGCTCCTTCTTTTGCTAATAGGTCAGCCAACATGCATGATTTTCTCCTTGTTAAAGATTATTTACTAACCCTATCCCTTATGTGACTAAACATCGTATTGAGACTACTCTAGGTTCGAATTCTACTGAACATCCTGTTTTTCCTATATTTTCAGGACCTACCAATAACACCCCCCCTCCCCCTCCCCCCCCTAAAAAGCTGAAAAAATAATGAATAATTTGATTAGTTAAAATTATTTTGATGAATTGTAAAGCAGATATGAAAAGATACAAAGTGTATGTTGTCGGCCAGTGATTTTAATTTACTCCATAATAGGATAGAGGCCACCTTTATTGTGAAGTAACTCGAGGACAATAAAATTATTTCTCTATTCTAATAGATATCTGGAATTATGTTTCATAGCCCACTTTCATTAATTAGTAAGATCTGGAAAGAGTACTGATTGCTTACCCGACAATGGAACACAAGAAAATTTGAAAAAGTACAGATAGTGTTAACCTTGGTCTTGTTTTCCTGCATGAAGATAAATAGCTGAATTATATGCTATGACTGGAGAAAATAAATCATTTTTAATAAAAATGATACCATTAGAATTCTCCCTCTCTCTATATATTCTATTACTATTGTTAGAAAAGTAATATTTTTTATTTAATATCTCAAAAATAAAAGGACTATCCTAACGTTGCTTAACTGATCATTTCATTTTGGTCTTTGAATTCAATATAAAGACCATTGAATACTCTTTATATTATATGCTATAAATATGAGATTACCGTTTTGTTATGAGGCTGGTTTTAATTCTCGTTTACTCATATTTTAAAGGCACTTGAATAGCTATCATAAAGTGGTCATTATTTTGGCAATAACGTTGAAGGCTATTAAGAGTTAGCCATTGGATTTTCCACTATATAGATCTAGTTCTTTCATCAGAGGAGAGATAGATTAAGTATAGCTTTTACTCATATATTTTGGTATTGCTGGGTATGTATAAGATAAATCTTTGTTAGATTCTGGTTCTTAGTTTTGTACTAGAAGAGCTTGTTGAATCCTGGGGGATACACCCATACCGGGTGAAATATTCTTAAGATTATTGAAAATCTTACGAAAAATACTTGATCACGAACCTACAATGAATATTATAACCATTGTTTATTTGTGCCTATTATTTTTAATTAAATGACGAAAATATAGTATTGATACTTACTTTTTTCATATTGCTTTCTTAAAATATTTGTTGATGACGACATAATGTGAGTAAATTTTACATAGTTATTTGGGTGAAGTTATATTATTAGTTTGTTATTTATAAGATGAAATGTCTTATGATAAATTAATAATACTTCTTATGAGTTATGAAAATATTATTATCTTATCTTAAAATTTTTGAAAATGTGGGGGTCGTGGTGTCTTACTAGAGTTATGTCGAGAAAACTTTTCAAAAAGAGATAATATTTTATTTGATCTTATTATTCAAAATGTTGAAAATAAAGTTTTGGAAAGAAGCCGTTGATGATGAGATCAATTCTACTTTTGGAAGAAGAAAAAAAATTATTTGAGAGGTACCATGAATTATGGTGTTAATTGGATTTTCCATTGTATTAGAGAGAGATACAATGATGATAACTGAATCTTTGATTCAGATGAGAAAAAATTCACTAGAAACTATGTGTTCACCTTTTGTGGGGGCAAATAGCATCTAAATCAGCCAAGCAAAGAATAATTACTATATCGATAATGAATCTGAATTGTGGCTTTGGAGTTGGTTGGTTATGAGGTTGAGTAGTTAAGAAACAACTTAGCGATATTCAAATTGAAACCAAATCAACATTGTTTGTGTCAACATATTGTTATAAGAGCAGCTGCTGTGAGATGTGATGATTTCAATAATTGTGTGAAGTCTGAGGTGAATTTGGCTGACTCATGGAACAAAAAGAAACATCGAGGGGAATGAGACTTTTGTCATTTGAGAAGATTAACAATGATGGTAACCCAACGTATGTGATTGGAGATCCCGTGAATTAGGTTCATATGGGTAATAACAAGTCATTAGTTGATCAAAAGTGCATTATTAAATTATGTCACTTCCTATGGTGTGTGAATATAGTACAATACTGCAAGGCAAAGTGAGGCTAAGTTAAGCTCTTAACCCATATCCTTTATAGGTAGTGTATTCTTTCTTGGTTAATAGAAGTTTTAAATACACTTAATGATTGGAACTATGTCATATAGTGTGGAGTGGTACGTAAACCCAACAAAATACTCCTTTTATGATATATATACATATTTCTAAAGCACTCATGAATACCAAGACACGCGCATGGCCTCTTAGAGCAAAACGGCGATAACGATAACGATTGTGCGAGTATAAAGTAATGTGGTTGAAGGCTATTGAGTAAGATTTTCCGTAGGCTCACAAGAGATAATTCTTGGTTAATAGAAGTTTTAAGATAAACTTCACCAAAGCTTGTCAATGCCTTCTATAAGTTTAATCGTTTTATCTAGGTCGTCATTCATAAGTTTACGAGACACTTGGATAAACCCAGATTCGACGCATTGTACTCTTTTATGTAAACCCAACAAAATACTTATTTTATTTATTTTATTATTTTGAGATATATGGGAAATCGTTAGAAAAATAATAATTTTTATTTAATAGCTCAAAAATAAAAGGACTATCCAAATGTTGCTTAACTGATCATTTGACTTTGGTCTTTGAATTCAATATAAAGACCATTTAATACTCTTTATATTATATGCTATAAATATGAGATTACCCTTTTGTATGAGATTGTTTTTAATTCTCCTTTACTCATATTTTAAAGGCACTTGAATAGCTATCATAAAGTGGCCATTATTTTGGCAATAACGTTGAAGGCTATTGAGTTAGCGATTAGATTTTCCACTATATAGATCTAGTTCTTTCATCTGAGGAGAGATAGATTAAGTATATATATATAATATATATATATATTATATACACACACTTGTTATTGTTGGGTTTGTAAGATAAATCTTTTTGTTAGATTTTTTATATTAGACTTTGTTTAGTTTTGTCTTAGAAGAATATTGTTGAATCAATACCTATTTTTATGCATAATATGTGTACATATATTATGTGTGAAATATCTTGTAGTTTGTGCTACCGTATCTAAAACTTTATTATATTAGTTCTTAATCGACATGCCTTTTCAATATTATATTTTTTAATATGGGGTTCAATTTTTTTTTTTAATATTGCTTTTAAGAATTTCCTGTTTGGAGATGGTTCGTGATCAAGTATTTTTTTTTTGGACAAAAGGTTCGTGATCAAGTATTTTATTTTTTATATTGTAAGATTTTTTTGACAACTATATATATATATATATATATAGACTGTCATTGGATAAACCCAATTAACCTATTTTGTACTCATGCTCTTAATATTCATTCACCATCGTGCTGTGTCTTTGGAAGTTGCTCGTAGTTACTGAGATAACAGAAAAGGCAACAAGTGAAATATACATATATAAACATGGATATACATATATATATATACATATATACATATATACATATATACATATATATATATATGCCGTGTATTTTATTTTTTATGCTAGGTATAGTTTAACATGTTGTAGCTAATCCAACGTTCTATATTCTTTCTTTAGATCTGATAGAGTAAAGCATTCTTCTAAATAAAATAATTTAGACATATCAGAACAATTATAGACAAATTCTACCATTACACATCAACAATAAATTTTGCGTACTTATTGATGGTTAAATTATTATAGACTTCATACCGTTGAAATTCGGTGAATCATTCAGTTTAGAAAATTTGAGTTTAAGTATTTTTGCAATCATATATTTACCGTAACGTTGGCCAAAGAATTATTATCATAAGCACAATTACAGGGTTAATTTTTGACATATATATAAAATGATTGTCGGTTTTGTGGGATGCATCTTTCTTGTGGCCAGAAAAAAATGGATCCAAAGTGAGTTTATTTATTTTAGAAATGAATGAAAACACCTTTTTTTTTTTTTTTTTTTTTTTTTAATTTTTCCTTTTTGGTTCTTTGGGCGTCTTGATGATGACTTATACAAGTCCTTATCAGCCCCAACTCATAAAATTGCGCTGCTCGAGGGAAATCCATGTTCTTGGGAAGTTATTTTCTTACATTAAATTAGGAAGGTAACCAAACTATATATGCGTGGGTGTGCTGACAGTATTAAGAGCTACTTCCTCTGTCCCAATTTAGGTGATACACTTTCCTTTTTAGTCAGTTCCAAAAAGAATGAAACATTTTCTTATTTGGCGAAAATTTAACTTTAAACTTTACCTTTCAATCTTAACGAGATCATCAGTAACCACACAAATATATTTGGATTATTTTAGACCATAAAATTCAAAAGTCTTCTTTTATTTCTTAAACTTCGATCTAGTCAAACTATATCACATAAATTAGAACGGAGGGAGTATCACATTGCCCAAAGTAATATAACTTCTTGTATTATGTTACTTATCATATCTACTATATACAATTATTCGTAGTTGACATTAAAAGAAGGTTCTTTAACATTACAATTATTCGTAGTTGACATTAAAAGAAGGTTTTTTAACATTACATTCTTTATTGCCAATGATTATATATTATCTTGAGAAGATTATTGATAACTTGCTACAACCCGTCAAACTACGTTGGCATCTGTAAAATTGTTCGCATAGTCACTATATATAAATTATTAACCTTGATATAAACAGCAAATGGGATAAGGAATTAGTGTTAAACACTGACTAAAGAGTACTTAGGGTTACGTACAAGGAGAGTGACAGTAAGGTGGTACCACTCCAAGAAGTAAGCATTATTATTGTTCGACGTTCTAGTGACCTTATAGCATCGAATTCTTTTTAATGCCGGTGTGTGAAAACTTAAACTTTACCCGGAATAAAAAATGACAAATAACTCGTTGTAACCAGTTAAACTACATTGGTGTGTAATTTTAAAACCGTGACTAAAGAGTACCTGGCGATATTAAGAGTGAAGTAACAAGAGTAATACCTCTCCAAGAAGTAAGCAAAGGGTGCAATTGAGATCGTGGCAAATATAGGCCTATATGCTGTCTGGACGAAAGGGTCCATGCCAGTATCCATGACTAGTTTTGTCACAACATTTGATCCAGCATAGCCTAATTGTACAACCACCATTGCAATGAATGGCAACAAATCATTACCCCTTTTCTTCATCATTAATTCAACAACAATAAGAATATATCAAGCTAGCTAGAATCACTAAACTATTTATGGTAAGTGATCTCTCCAAATTACAAAGTAGCACATCTAGTTAGCTAGTATATATATATAGATATAGAACTGACGTCGGGCATGTGACAAGTGAATAATGAGTGTATGATTATAAGTGGTGGTTGGGGTTACGTGGACCATTAAATAATGAGTCATGAAGCATGGATGAGTCATGAAGCATGATAGAGACACAATTTTGACCACATAGAAGATACAGGGTCATAAAGTTACGAAAAAGATACTTTATTATTTCCCACGCAACTAGGACCTGTGTTTCCTTTAGTTCATTTCTTAATAATTACAAAGCTCTGCGCTTATCAGGTTGAAAATTAACGGACATCATTTTCCCCTCTAATCTTACTTTAAAAATGAAATATCTTTTTTAACTTGGCATAATAAACATTCTCCCCCTTTTATCTAAATCGAAAATTTAAATATCTATTTTACCATCTAAATTAATTTCTATCTCTGTTAACTCTCTAATATTACGATTTTTTTTTTCTCTTTTTAATCTATATTATAGGGCAATTTTGTTAAGTAGAGAAGTGAAAAAATGATTTCATCATATATAATGATGAAGTAATAAAATAATTGAGCTCAAAAAAAAAAATCAATTAGAAAAATTTGTTTGTATCAGTAATTTTGGTAATAACAATCAAAACTCAATTGTTTATTTATACCATAAAAAAATGAAAGAGGATAACAACTTTAAAATATTTTTAATGCATGTGTTACAAAAATATAATAATTAAAATAGATCAACATCTTATAGTAATTTTCTTTATGATTCTTTATTATACTTTAATTGAATTTAAAATATATCAATAATATTAATAGCAATCAAAACTCTAAAATCCATGCATATATTAGGGAATAAAAGAGGGAAGGGAGAGAGAGTGTGTGTCGTATATATATAATGCACTTAATATTAAATTAATAACAATCATAAAAGGTAGTGATAGATTTTTTATAAGAAATCGATAAAAGTAAAGCATTAATCTGCTTATACTTTACATGAATTTAAATAAAAATTATAATAAGATATCAACCTTAAAATTATAGCCTATCGGGCTTGGTGAAAAAAATAGTATTATATTTAAAATAAAAATATATATTGGGCAGGATGATATAATTTAAAAAACAAGGAAATATAAATAATAAATGAGACTGAAAATGGTAAGGGTAAAATAAATATTGTATATAAGAGGAGGGGAAGAATGTCTATTATTTAAAGTTACAAAGGTAATATATTTATTTTTTTAATAAAGATTGAGTTGGAAAATAATTTTCATCCCGTTCAAATTGTATATCTTATCATGTTACAAGTGAGGCTACCTTGATGTTCGGCCTAAAAATGCATATATTTAGCCATTGTTATCTCACATTTTAGTACTTTTAATTGTCTTTTGAGTATTAATTATTGTGATTTGTGCTTAATATTATATTTTACTATGTAGGAACAAAGCGGTGTAAAAATGACGAGATTTGGAGCAGACTAGAATAAATTGGGAAGTTGCACAAAAATGGGACAGAGCTTACGTTGAATTGAAATTGCAAACTAAAAATGAAGACAAAATAAAGCATTAAGGGGACATCATGCTGGTGCAATGATTGAAGAGTTAAATGAAGCAAAAGAGAATGCAATTGAATTTTGAAGAGGAAGTAGTACCTGGCAGCGAAAAATGGTCCCTGGAATTTCCTCTTGGGGCGCCGCCCGGGGCGGTGCGCCAGGCTTATTTTCGATTGTTTTCCGATCCGTGTTGAATTTGATTTTTTAAAGCCCAGACCTTTTAGTACTCTATAAATACATATTCTACACTGTTTTTACATAACTTTGGATAACTTGAAACCCTTAGTTCAGAACTTTGGACCTAGAGAGAGCTTGGAGCCGCCATGGAGGCCATAATTACAGGGTTTTATCTTCTCTTCTCTGTAATACTTATTTTGACGTTTTTATTCGGATGATTTGTTGTTTTTCCTCCATGTCTATGTGGAGCTAAACTCTTTAGTTCTAGGGTTTTGACACAAACATGAAAGTTGACGTTTGATTATTGTTTCTATCTATTAAATTTCCATATTTTAAGGTTGCTTATTTATTCTTGTGCTTAATTGTTTAGTTACTTGATCACTAATTGAACACTATCTATGGTGCGTGAATTGGACTTGAGAAAGGGAATTCACGTACGTAATAAGAATAAATAGAGTTTGTTCGATTTAATCGTTTCGCTATTGAGGATAGAGATATACCCTTTAGCCCTACTTAGTTGAATACGGAAAAATAAATGTGTTCTTGTTACCTCTGACGACCATAGAGATATAGGCGTTATAGTAACATCTACAAATGTGCTTGTGAGTAGTTCGAGAGAATATCATAAAGTTATAATTAACCCGTCAACTAGTAACACATAGGTAGAACGATTTGAAGACTCAACTGGATTGTTAGTGGTCATAGCCTTAGATCTATCTCTTCTCCGATAAAAATCTGCTCTTTCTTGGTTGAAGTTTGTTATTTGTTTTATTTTATTTTTAGTTAGTTAATAATTATATATTGAGATTTTACTTCTTGTGTAGATAATTAGTATCGTTTAATTTAGTAAATAGTTAATCATAAGTCTCTGTGGGTACGATATATGGACTTAAAAATCCTATATTACTTGTACGACCGCGTATACTTGCGTGTGCGTTTGGGAGCAACAAGTTTTTGGCGCCGTTGTCGGGGACTTAGAAATTAACTGTTTTTCTAGATTAGACTTTTCTTTTTGTCTATTCAAGTTTTTTTAATTATTATTATTATTTTATTTTATTTTTAATTTAATATTTTTGTTAACTTTCTTGACATGGCATCTTGGAGTAAAAATTGGTCGAATATTGGTTGTTCCTATTTTGGTGATCCTTGTCTGATTTGTGGAGGACCCCACTTGTGGCAACACTGTCAAAATATTTTCGGGAATGGGTTGTGTGCACCTTCCCAATCTTTTCAGTGGAATATTTGTAATATATGTGGTGGTCAAGACGGTCATTGGAATGGTTGTCCTAACTCTTACTCCCCATCCCCGAGCCCCTATTATGATTCTCCTGTTATTTGTGATGTTGACAGGAGTAACGAAGTGGAGGATGCGGAAAGTCTTGCTCGGGTTAGCGATATGATGAAACAAATAGGGGAGCAAATGATGGAGCATGATGCATTAATGAGTGAGCAAAACGCACAAATATGAAAAGCCATAGAGAGGATTCGTGCCAAACTCTCAGAGATGCAGGCCGAGGCTGAAACTTGTAATGATCTACAAGTTACAGGCTTAGCCGATACTCAAGACGAACCTCAAACAGAAGAAGAGAGTGAGTTCCCGCAAGTAGATAGCTTTGAAGAAGCAGAGATAGTGAGCCAATCTTGGCTTACGGAACAAGCTCAACAAATGAAATTTCATGAGTTTCTCCGTGATGGTCTTACAAGCATGGCTACACAACTGATAGAGGGAAGAACTGAGCTCAAACAAGAGATAGACCAATTTGGCTCAGATATCTATGACCTGCACGCTCAAGTAAATAAAAAGGTTGAGGCGTTGTTGTGGATACTAGCCAACTTGTGGAGCAAATAGAGGAATTCCAACCATTCGATCAGATCTTTATTGATGGTGTCATTGTTGAGGAGGTGTACAAAAGTGAGGATGTTAGAAATAATGCAGTTCTAGAGTTGGGGCGTGTTGGTCCTCATTCTAAATATTTTTCTACATTATGTTTGGTTGGCGACATGAAAATCGAGCCCTCCATGCCGATGAAGAATTGTAGAGATGAGGAACAAGAGCCTTACATCCTGAAATTCGCTACCCCGAAAAGACAAAACAACATTCCTCGCTTAAGGGCCAAGAAGTGCAAGATGCGACACCTATTGCTTGGTGCCTTTATTTTCACACCACCGCCCCAGGAGCAGAGCAGAAAATTTGATGCAAAATTAGGGGCGTAATTCATATCCTCAAAGTGGAGGGAAAAGTGAAAAAAGTTGATTCACATCGTGCCACAACGTTAACCAAGGCGCTTATTGGGAGGCAACCCAATGTGTAATAGTTTTAGATTTTTATTTATATAGTGTCATGTTTTGTTCCATTTTGTTTTTATTTTGCAGAGTACCCGAAGTTGATAGCTGAGAAGCATGTTTGGAATTAAGTGTGGGGTCGTCCCGACCCTTGATGTTGGGGATTATGCTGCTAGCTAGGCCCTAGAGGGTCTTAGGGAGTATTTCTCACCCTTGTTTTAATATTTCTCTACTATACATGCATCGAGGACAATGCATAATTTTAAGTGTGGGGTGGGTACTTCCGATTTTTGAGGTCAAGGATGATTATGCCATAGGATTTTTTTCTTAGCCTTATATATATACATATATATTTGAAAAAAAAAAAACTAATAAAAAATCAAAAAGATTTTTACTTTGTTCGTTTCTTTCATTTTTCTTTTATAGCTTCTTTTTCTCTTTTAGTGGCATTAATCAACCACCCCTTGGGTTTTCTTATGGCCTCGGTTCTTTACCGAGGGGGGCCTTTGAACTGGGTTATTTTTTTATTTTTTTAAGATTAATTTTTTTAAGAGTAGTAAAAGAGGGAGAATAATGACCTTTTGACTTGTTTGATACTAGCATATTTAGGCCTCAGCTTGAGTAATATTTTCCTGTGAGTGCTTGAGTAACGAAAAGATAACAGACTATCTGACACCTACACTCATGGTTGTGACTCTGTGTATAGCTTATTCTTATTTTATTGTTCGTCATAATTCTGTCTGTCCTAGAGTAGAATTGATCCATCTTGATTGAGACTTGTGCCATGTGTGGTGAGGATTTCTTGCATATATTTGATGTGTTGCATCTTAGTTTAGAACTTTCCCTGCATGTTATTGAAGCGAAATAAAAAGTGTTGCCCTGTTTAAAAGATGATAATAGGCTTTCTTTGATATGTCTTGTGAATTTTAGCCTTTTCAGAAATTATACCACCAGTTAGCCCTTTGAGCCTGTAGCCTTTCTTTTGTTAGCCGTATTTTTGCCTTGATCCTTTTGTTGAATCCCTGGTTTTTGCACCCTGCTTCCTTGAGCACTATAGCATAGACTGTGTTATAATTGTGAAATCTAAAGAAAAGGGATGGCCGAGTGTAAAAGGTGACCAATGATAGCTGCAAAGTGATGAAAAGGCCCTCTTAGAAAGAATGTGAAAAAAAAGAGAAAAATTGCTTGAAAAAATATATATTTGAAGCGTTCTTGATATGATGAGAATTACTAGTGAAAACAATTGGTGAAGAGAGGGCTGAAAAATAAAGTGAAAATATGAAATAATGGGTGATGAAGTCTAAAAGTGCAAAGTGCTTAGGAAAGTGTAAGTCACTATTATATAGTTTTCCTACCCGTCCCCTAGCCAACGTTACAGCCCATTAAAGTCCTATTTGATTCTATTCGAGCACACTTAATTAGTAGAGATGTATCTAATGCGCAAGCCTATGGTTCTTTGTGCATACATGTGAAATTTTTTTGTGAGTGCGAGAGTTGTGCTTTGATGCTAAGTCGTTAATTTACATTCGGTTCTTTGATTTGAGTGTGTGGACTATTTATTCTTGTGAGGGCACTTGTTCATGATAGATAGGTAATGTTATTAGATTTTTTTGATAAAGTAGGTAAGCGAGCTTAAATTTGATGAGTTAGAGTCCATCTCCGAGATTAGGAGGTTAGAAGTTTGTTGACTTGTATATCTTGCATGATGATCAGGAAGTGTATATTTGATGATTTGAGTAGCTATAGGGCCTAATTGTTGGTATCAATCAAAGTGGTGATGTTCCTAGGCTTGAGTTATTGAGAGTGGTTTTAATGCTTACTCGAGGACGAGCAAGAGTTTAAGTGTGGGGTGGTGATGTTCGGCCTAAAAATGCATATATTTAGCAATTGTTACCTCACATTTTAGTACTTTTAATTATCTTTTGAGTATTAATTATTGTGATTTGTGCTTAATATTATATTTTACTATATAGGAATAAAACGGTGTGAAAATGATGAGATTTGGAGCAGACTAGAATAAATCGGGAAGTTGCACAAAAATGGGACAAAGCTTACGTTGGATGAAATTGCAAACTAAAAATGAAGACAAAATAAAGCATTAAGGGGACGTCATGATGGTGCAATGATTGAAGAGTTAAATGAAGCAAAAGAGAATGCAATTGAATTTTGAAGAGGAAGTAGTACCTGGCACTCTGGCAGCGAAAAATGGTCCCTGGAATTTCCTCTTGGGGCGCCGCCCAGGGCGGTGCGCCAGGTTTATTTTCGACTATTTTTCAATCCGTGTTGAATTTGATTTTTTAAAGTCCAGGCCTTTTAGTACTTTATAAATGCATATTCTATACTGTTTTTACACAACTTTGGATAACTTGAAACCCTTAGTTCAGAACTTTGGACCTAGAGAGAGCTTGGAGCCGCCGTGGAGGTCATAATTACTGGGTTTTATCTTCTCTTCTCTGTAATACTTATTTTGACATTTTTTATTCGGATGATTTGTTGTTTTTCCTCCATGTCTATGTGGAGCTAAACTCTTTAGTTCTAGGGTTTTGACACAAACATGAAAGTTGACGTTTGATTATTGTTTCTATCTAGTAAATTTCCATATTTTAGGGTTGCTTATTTATTCTTGTGCTTAATTGTTTAGTTACTTGATCACTAATTGAACACTATATGTGGTGCGTGAATTGGACTTGAGAAAGGGAATTCACGTACGTAATAAGAATAAATAGAGTTTGTTCGATTTAATCGTTTCGCTATTGAGGATAGAGATATACCCTTTAGCCTTACTTAGTTGAATACGGAGAAATAAATGCATTCTTGTTACCTCTGACGACCATAGAGATATAGGCGTTATAGTAACATCTACAGGCTTGTGAGTAGTTCGAGAGAATATCATAAAGTTATAATTAACCCGTCAACTAGTAACCCATAGGTAGAACGATTTGAAGACTCAACTGGATTGTTAGTGGTCATAGCCCTAGATCTATCTCTTCTCCGATAAAAATCTGCTCTTTCTTGGTTGAAGTTCATTATTTATTTTATTTTATTTTATTTTTAGTTAGTTAATAATTATATCTTGAGATTTTACTTCTTGTGTAGATAATTAGTATCGTTTAATTTAGTAAATAGTTAATCATAAGTCTCTGTGGATACGATATTTGGACTTAAAAATCCTATATTACTTGTACAACCGCGACCATCAACGAATAAGATCGAGGTTCAAATAAGGATAAATTGAAAATACAGTGGATCTTCAAAGAGTTGTGGGAGGGGAACATGAAAGAAATGGTAGAAATTAAAACTTGGAAAAAGTAAATAAGTTTTTTTTTTCTCAAGAAGCTTTTGTGATAAAGTTTTCTTATTCATTGCTGGCAAATTGAATGGTATTTAATTACTCCCTCCGTTCCTTTTATTTGTCCACTTTGGACTTTTCATGTTGTTTAAGAAATAATAAACCCATATTAATTGATGCATATTTTTAATGGATTTCAAAAATAATTTGAAGTGAGTAATTAATACTATGGGTAAAACAGGAAAAAATAAATTGTCTTATCTTGATATGTTAAAAGTGACAACTAAAAGTGAAAATCTATTTTTGGAATACTAGACAAGTAAAAGTAAACGGAGGTAGTAAACGACATGAAATTAAGAGTTATTACAAACTTGGGCTGATCGTTTGATTCATAAAACGAGTAAATAAAGGCGGATAGTCCCAAAAACTATCTTCTTCACAAAAGTTTTCTTATTTATTGCTGGCAAAATTAATGTTATTTAATTAAAAGACTTGAAATTAAGAGTTATTGCAAACTGGGGCTGATCATGTTGATTCATAAAACAAGCAAATAAAGGTGGTTAGTCCCAAAAACGGTCTTCTACAGCATGTCATGCGAGCCCTAGATAACTCCATGTGTTGTTAGACTGTGTGCCACTCCATTTAAAAATTATTTCTACTCAAAACAACTTTTTTTATTTAATACGAACAAAAGATAGAATTATCTTAATACGTGTTCTTTACGGACGAACCTCTTAATTATCAACAAAACTTTTCCCAAAATTGACAAAACTTTTGAAAATGTTTGAAAGTCCAATTATAATTAAGAAAGATGTAACCACATCAGAGACTACTTTCTTTTGAAAAGTCATTCAAAGGGAGATATGATTCTTTAAGCATTGATGGCCCAACAGAGATAATGCCCAAATAAATGATTGTGGAGAACTTGTCCCACAAAGGAATGTCTGCGAATTGCCCTCTTTTGGAGTGGTCTTTAATTGTTGCCCTCAAATAATTAAGAAAGATGTAACCCCATCAGAGACTACTTTCTTTTTGAAAAGTCATTCAAAGGGAGATATGATTCTTTAAGCATTGATGGACCAACAGAGATAATGCCCAAATAAATGATTATGAAGAACTTGTCCCACAAAAGGAATCTCTGCAATTGCCCTCTTTTGGAGTGGTCTTTAATTATTGGGAAAAATTTTCTTTCTATAGAAACCACAAGGTACGCGTAGAACCCTCTTGACGTAAAAATAAAAAATAATTTCGCGAGCGCTTGGCGGAAAGTGTATGCGGAGCCCGTATACGCGCTTAAGGCATAACTAAGGTACGACGGAGGGGGCAAACTTTGCCTTAAGGCATATATTTTATTTTATTTTACTTTTTCTGAAATAAAACTTTTAGTTATGCGTAAAAAAAGTTACATATGGGGCATACTTTTAGTTTAAACTAAGAAGTCGCAATGCGCATAACTTTCACTATGCCTTAAGGAAAATTCATGGCGAAACTTTTCATAGAATGCAAATCGTATGCTTATAAGGCAAAGTCTATGCCTTAAGGAAAGATTTCGCTTTATAGAGCATACTTTTAGTTATGGCTTAACTAAAATTTTGTCCCGTAAGTACAACTAAACTATGCAAAAAGTTCTGTCGATCCAAAGATAACTTTAGTCATGTCTTAAGCGCGCGTATGCCGGCTCCGGCATAACTTTTCCAAGTCTTGCCTTGCGAAATTATTTTTTATTTTTATACTTGTACGGGGATTCGAACCCAAAACCTCAAAATTTTTACGCAAAGGGCAAAACTTAAAGACCACAAATATCAGTGGCAAAATCTAAAGGCCACCCCAAAAGAAGGGCAATCCGGCGCAAAAAAATGATGTCAATTTCTATCAGATAATGTGAAGATAAATAACCCCATCTGTCATAAAGGGCAGAGCTATTAGAGCACCTCTTGACTGACCTAGTCTAGTTCAGTTCAGCCTTAACAAGTTATATAATTTAATAGTACTTCAGTTTAACCCTACCTCTTCATTAGTGTTTTAACTAAGGGTGTACAAACTTCCAAAAGGTAACAAAAAAATCGATGAATTAAGTCAAACTACATACTAATAAGTAGATAAATCATAAGAACACTTGTTATTAAATTAACAATTGCATAAATCAAAACTAACATAGAAGACGATAAAGAAATTCTTATAGGAAAAGTACAACAACAACATACCTGGTGGAATGTCAAAAGCGATGTGGGAAGTGCAGGGAGGGAGTAAAAGATATAGCGATGAAATTCTTATAGGAAAAGTAAAATTCAGATATATTATTTCAATTGCACTAGGGAGGTTTCATCTCGTAAAGTATTTTTATCATTGGTTCATGAGAAACATTACTAGACACTTCTTTTTGCATAAGACACTAAGAATTCGCCTCAAATTCATCACTCATTGCAGGACATTTAATACTTTGTTTTTACCATTAAAGGAAAATATTTTCCTATTAAAATTTCAAACGAATTTTGAGATATTCTAATGAGAAGAATAATTATAAAAACATAAAATCATAACCTAAACGGGAAATTGAAAAATGTAGCTAGATCTTTATGTAATTGTCACGAAATAATTACGTACTATGAGGAAAAACGTCTCTATTTTGCACCTAATTTTGTGATGCCTATAAATCGTTATTTTTAATGTAAAGATGATAAATTAATTCTCTTTGTTAGATGGAAATACATTATTTATGTGATTTGAATACCAGTGTTCATACAAAAATAACACAAACAGATTTTAAGAAGAACAATAATATATGTGAGAATCATTTTGTTAAGGAAAATGAAAAACATAAAAGAGTAACAGTTATTTCAAATGATAAAATTTTATTAAATAAGACCAGAAATTATTCCATAAAATTTTGGTCATATGAAGTATGGGCCTCTTAGGATGCGGTCCAAATATCTCGGCACAAGCAGCACCACAAACAGCATCAGGCAGCCCAACAAATAGCATCTGGTTAATGCACCTATTATTATTTATTTTTTTAATTTTTTTGTAAAAAAAAAAAAAAAAAAAAAAAAAAACACGATTGAGGTATGTGAGAGTCAAACCTACACAACTATGGATATATATTAACAACCTTGATCGCTAAGCTATCGATATCAGTTATGTTAAGGGTCGGTTGAAGTATTTATCATACATTAACACCCAGATGTTAGATTGACCAACCTTTCTCCACTGTCGCTCCGTCACTGTCCTCCATATGACAAAATCATGAAAAAGCCAACCCTGCCTAGCTCAAAGCAGGATGCAAGCTAGCTCGCAAACTTGCACTGGAATTCTTTTGTAAAAAAAATCTTAATATGTCAATCGCCATGATAATATCACTTCTATGGCGATAAGTAGTTTCTGGTTTTACTTCTTGGGAATTGAAAGATTCAATACAATCATCCATTTAACATCTAAAGAAACAAGAATAAGAAGACAAAAGTTGATTTTCAAGATGGCATAAAAATATGTTGTGGAAGAACCGAGTTTGACTAGCACACAATAACACAAAAAGAAAATAGAGAAGAAAAATAACACAAGAGTGTTTTCCACTATGAATGAGAAGAATAATATAAACGTCTCTAATTACAATCCGCATATATAGATTCCAAGTATTTTTCAAACCTGCAACGACAATGTCTCCATACTTCTCATAGATTACTATGATGTTTTGGTACTTGTTGTTATGGTTTGAGTTGGGACCTAAGAAACTCGATGAGTTTCTAACAAGAAAAATCACATTTGGACATTGTAGATCTTATTTTTTGCTGGTGTCTCGTGAACACGAGAGATCTCTCACGATCGTGAATCACTAAGAAGAAAAAGTTCGCGATCGCAAACCCCGAGCCACGAATGTGAGGTGTCTCTGGTGAACCCGAATCCCAATAGCAGTACAAAATAGGCAGAATCAGAATTCTTGGTTTATTTCACAATTGTTGAGTTTGGGGAGCTCGGGTGAGGGGATTCAGGAGGGAATTTCCACTTACAAACGCGGGGTAAGTGTTCTAATCACCTATTTCGATGTACATCATTGATTTTCATGGTTTTTACGCCAAAATTACATATTTAATAAAGTGAATTTGAGGGACTTTTGGCCTAGGTTTAAATATGTTATTGGGGATTTGAATATTGTATTATAGTCGGATTAGAAATCTAATCATATATTTAGACTCGTAGGGTTATGGGTAACCTCGAAAAGTAATTTATATCAAAATTTGACCATGGGGCTCGGGGTTGACTTTGTCTTTAACCTAGTCTAAAAAAATTAGAGTTGACATTAATGGACGCCTCTAACATCATGGAGTATTTTTTTAATAGATCTACCTCGAGTGGAGGAGTTGGAGCGTGAGTAAGTTGTTCAAGTATGTTAAAGCTACTTCGGACCAAGGCAGTTAAAGCTTTGACCTCAATAAGAGAGTTTTCCTATATTGATATTGTTTCACATATACTATGTATATAGGGGTACCATATATATGAGGAGACGATCATATATGTTGATGCGGGGGTATAGGGTTGTAACGATCCGTCAGATCATTTTGGTGATTTTATCTACTTTGCCCTAAACAACCCTTTCCTTAGCTTTAGTTTGACATTTTTTATTTGCAGGGATGGGTGGCACGGTTATCGAGGCAATCGGTAGGGAAAAATCCTAATTTTGGGTTCTTAAGTTTGGTTTTGGAGAAAAGATCAATAGTTGACTTTTGGGTAAACGCATTCGGAATTGAATTCTGATAGTTTCATTAGGTCCGGAACATGATTTTTGATTTGGTAGTATAATTGGTTCGGGACTGACGCGTTCGAGTGTGATTTGGGTCATTGGTTGGAAAGTTAGGATTTTGATGTTGGAATTGACCTTGGTCAACCCCAGGTCAATATGACCTTCTTTTTAGAATTCCGAGTGCTCTAGCGAGTTCGTAGCATATTTTATGACTGAAATGCATCGTTGGTTTTCCAGGTGTCAACTGATTTCGGAAAACACCAAAAAATTTGGTTTTTCAGGTGTTGGTTTCCATCGTTGCGTTCACGAAGAAGTGACCACGATCACGAGACGTTGACCTAGGGGTGGGCATAAACAACGCGAAAAACCGGACCGTCCCCGCGTTAATTCGGTTTTCGTTAAACGAAGTTTTTTTTTTTTTTAAGATTTACTACATGAATACAATTTTTTTGGGAAAAAAACATAAGTAGACAATAATATTATAATATTTACATACTCTTAGAACTAAATGTTATTAAACATTACATCGCGATCGTAAATCAAATTGCTATATATAAAAAAACCCTTCGTACGTGAATAACTCAATGCGATGGTTGGCGGCTCATGGCCGGCGTTTTTTTCTTACCCTTTTCTACTCCTCCTTATTCTCAACTTTTTTCATTGTTCCATAAAAATAAAATCTCGATTTAACCTTTAAGATATTGAACACAGAGTGTTGATTTTATTATATATAGTATAATAAAAATGATTTATAATATTCATATAATTTATTTCACCTATTATAATAAATTAGATATAACCACATAATTTGATTATACACTATATATAAATTTATATATATGATTTTATTTACGTTGTATAATACATTCATATAGAAGATATTATCTTGTATGTGTGGATGATCACTATGGTTGGATAAATTTCAAACATTTAGTCTAGTGTATCGAAGGAAAAATGGAAATAAATGGAGAGATGTGTAATTGCTAAAAAAAAAATCGAATTAGAAAACCGAAACCAAACCGAACCGGCAAGATTCTTTCAAAAAACCGAAACCATCTTTGAAAAAACTCCGAACGGACCGGGGTGATAACGCGTCGCGTGTCCCCCATCGCGTTCCCGAAGGGGAAAGGGGGTCTGGGCCTAGTGATTCCATTCTTTATTTCTAAATCTACTCATGATTTAAGGTTGTAGAATAAGGGTTTTTCTATTAAATGGGTTTGAAAGGAAATCAATGAAATTGAAGGGTGATAAATCATGATTCCATTCTTTATTTCTAAATCTACTCATGAATAGAACTCCTATTATTTTTGAAAGGGAATTGAAGGATCATTTGTGAATAGAACTCCATGATTTTTAGGATTGAATAGAACTCCATGATGTTTAGAATTATGATTATTTAGACTATGGGTAAGATGAATTTAAGTTACATTTCCAGTTTTACCCTTGGGGCTCGATTTGGATATTCTGGGCTCATTTTGGGCTCAGGACTAAAACATAGCACTATGGGTGTGGTTAGATTGGTGTGACCTCATAGAATACTAATTTGACCATGTCGAACTCAATTTCGTGATATAATTACCATTTTGACCTTCGGGGTTTGGGGATGGGGTTTTGGGTCGACTTTTCGACCCGAATCTCTTTTATTGCTTTATGGATACCATTGGACTCGTGTGTTAACATAGAATTCGTAATTGCTAGACTTTGCTCGTTTGGAGGCACTTTGGAAAGGGAAAGCTTAGGTTTGAGTGTTCGTAGCACCTGCTCGGCATCGAGGTAGGTTACAATTTACTCCTTTAGACTTCTATTTGAGTGCGTATTTTGTCTATAAATTCTGAAGGGGCATTGGGCGTGATGGGGGTCTCACCTTAGTGATTGGGATGAGCACTTGGGTGGGTACCAGTGTATATTGTTGGGTAGTTAGAATGACGAGGAAAGCATGTAGAGCCTTCGAATGTGGTTGTGGTGATAAATTCACTTAGGTTGGTATGATTGTTGCTTATGTGGCTATGATAGCCGTTATTTGACTTATACTTGCTTGATTGAATTGATTACCTCATCAATCCATATCTCGTGTAATTGTTGATGGGAATTTTGTGGGTTATGAGTTGGCATATGTAACTAATTTGATGATGCATATTCATTCTTGAAATTTATAATGCTGTTGACTTGAGATATTACACATGTTGCACTCATTTCCTATTTATATGTGCATTTGGGTAAGTTTATGATGAAAAAAGGATTCGAGATGGTAAAAGCACAAGAATGTGGTACGGATATTGTTCACACAGTTCGGCGGTACTGTTGACACCTAATTTTTGACCTCCCATAATTTATTTTAATTGCTCAAAGTACTTGAATACTAAATGGGGTAATAAATGTTTTTTTTAGAAAAATCGGGATAATTTTTAAAACTATGCAGATAATATTCTACCTTTATTGTTTGGTAAAATAATTTCTATGATAAATCATTTGGAAATTATTTCACAGCAATTAATGATGCATTTTACTAATTTCAACCAGAAAATAGAGTAAAATAGCTATTTATTTAATTTTGCAATTATCAGAAATTAATCAGCAAACATTTACCCCATCTTAATTCAAGAAAATTGACTTGATTAAAATAAATAATCATTTCTACCCCCCTCCCCCCCCCCCCCAAAGTTTATTTCTGCACACTCCGTTTATATGGGCAAATCTCAAATTAATTTAGATAATTAATTATGGTTATATTTACAAATTGCTTATTATATGTTTAATTATGGCTGCAATTGAAATAATCAATTAGTTAGTCAAATAGGGCCACAATTGAAAATAGCAAATTCATGCTTTAATTCAATTAAGGCCAGGCCTGTAAGTTCAATATTTGTGTGAAAAATATTTTGCTCCTTAGTTTTAATTAATTTGCTTAGTAAATCAGTCCCTTTAAATTTTTACCTACTTATTAATTTGCATTTTTTGTTCCCTATATATATACACATTAATATAGGTTTATTATATATATATATATATATATATATATATATACGCAATTGGGCCGCCCCCTTCTCTTTTTAAATGGGACCGAGTCTAGCCCAACAGGGCAGACCCGGCCCAAGACTTTGTTCTAAAGGGGCAAAGCCCCATCGTCATTTTAGTTTGGCAACAAACGACCCTTAAGGAGTTGGAAGGGTTTCCTTCAAAGGAAACCCTAGCTTCCGCGGGGCCACCTTCTCTTTCCTCTCATCATCTCGCCATTGTTGGCAAAGATTCAGAGCTTGTAAGGCTTTAACAAGCTTGGTGGGTCGATTTAAGGCAACACAATAATTGCCTCCTCCGATTTTTACCTAACTCTACCCAAACGAGGTGTTATCCCGTCCTTATTACCTTGTTTTTTTTTTTTTTTTTTTAATGTTGAACGATGATATTCTGCCATGCTTTAATTATTTTTGGTTGTTTGTGGGTTTTGAGTCTATGAATCTTATTGGTCCATGAAGAACCAATGGATCGACCCTTCAAGGTTGAGATCTGACCCTTCATTTGTTTTTTTTTTTTTTTTAATCTAATCCTAACCCTACAATGCAACATGAGGAGGAAACCCCTAAGGAGGGGAGTTATCCCACATCGGCTAAAGAGAGTTTTTGGGGCTTTGAGATTTTCTATTTAAGAAACCTATTTCCTTTGTTGTAGAACAAGTTTGAGCATATTTTCAAACAGATATATACTCATCCGACTCGAAATACTTAAAGATTTCTTTCAAAAAATTATTTGAAGTCTTTGAAATTTTTTGAGTCAAGTAAAGAATTTTAAGGAAAAAAAAGGGAGGGAATTTATTCTCTTTGTTCTTGTTTGCTGGGTTCTGTGGCTTGAGTTTTGGGTTTTGGAGGAGCAAAATCTCCAAGTTTAAATCTCGATTAGAGGCTGCACTTGCAAAAGGTAAACCCTTCTTTCATTTAGTTTGCTTATTTATGAGTATGGAAGCTGTTAGTATAATTGTCTTTCGATTTGAGTTAGGCTTATACATGTTATGTTTGGTTATGTCTATTTATTTTCTTGTTTGCTTGTTGGTTCAGTCATGTATTTAATATTTGCTTAGTTTCCAGTTAAATATGACTAGTTAAAGTTCATTTGGGCTTAATATGTTGATTTATGTGACATTAGAAACTAGATGAAAATGTTTCTCTTTTTTTTTTTTTTTTGAATTATGTTGGGTATTTTTTTTTCCTGATCCATTAAAGAGATCTGTTTGTTTGTTAAATGGTTATAATAAAAGGATACATGCTTAGTTAATTTATATAGGATAGACTAAGAGGATCATGATTCACCCTTAGCTCATTGAAGTTTCATTTAAAAAAGGCAGTTGGGTTTTTGATTATGTCCCATCTAAACTAAGGTGTCCTTTAAGCTAAACCTTGTCAGCTAATAAAGTAAATGGGGGGATGAACTGAAAGAGGTTTTTGTTTAATAGTTGAAGTTGAGTAAAATCTAACACACCTAGGGTAAAGTTGGATGTCTAATTTAAAGGTTCTTTCATAAGTGTTCAAGTGTAAAAAGTCTAAGCTTTGATTGTTTATTCAGAAAATGTTCCTAGGATGATAATCTGCTAGCTTAGGGGAAGGTTAGATGTATATATATGGTTTGAACCCAATGACCTATCTCTGTATTTGCAAATGTGTTAGCTTTCTAATAAATATCTCTGTGGATGTTACTTATTTTGGCTAAGTCTAAAAAATTTAGTAATAGTTCAATGATCAATAGAGTCTGAGTTAGCAGTTTACTTACTTTTGACATCATGGCTTGTTATGGACTAAGACTGAATAATTAGTCCTATTTGATTAACTTGCAATAGTGGTTAGCTCTCTCTCTCTCTCTCTCTCTCTCTCTCTCTCTCTCTCTCTCTCTCTTTGTGAATTCAGTTCCCCTAGGCTAATTCAACATATTAATATTAGTAGGAATTTACGTTTGGACTACATAGTCGATTCTAGCAGAATCTATGTGAGAGCAGTCCGAGACTTTGCCTATGAAATCTGGGAATGTACTAGATAATTGTGATGAATTATGATTAGATGTGGCCCTGTTTAGTAAAATAATTGTTTGTATGCTGTGCAACCTCTATAGTTACCATGTTTGGCTCTTTGTTCCACATTGAAAAGAGAAAGTTTGTATCATATGGGTTTGTGCTTTGACTCTGGTTGACATGCCTAGATTTCACTTAAGTCATGTTTTCTTTAGAAAAGAGGAAGGGAGAAAATAAGTGTGTTTTGAATAAGTTGCTAGAATCTAGGATGCAAAGGTGCTTCTTAACTAAATATGTTCACATATAGTAACTTGACTTTAACTCTGCTAAGTATATCAGTTGTAGGAAGTTTACTTTAACTTTGTCTTGATCAAATTTGCTCCTGTGTGGGTTCAAACTGTTTGTGCTGTTTTTTCTTTTACAAATAGCCTAGCTCATTTTGCCAAAGTTAGAGGTGCCCTTTTGTGAGGTAATTAAATGAATAAGCTGTTGTGCTAAGCCTACTTTAGGCAAGATTATTTTACGGAAGTCTGTGTATGGATAAGATTAGCTTAGTTTGTTTTACACAATACTTTTCTCAAATTTGTTGGTATTTCTGCACTCTAGTCTTTCTCTCTTTTCAAGTCTGGTAAAAGTGTTATAACTTGCCTACTACAGTCCTATGTGTTGCCCAACTTTCATATCTTTATTAAAACTTGAGTCTTTGAAACATTGTTGGGAAGGTGCATTTTTACCACTTTATTCTCTTGGTTGGTTATGCTTTTGTATGATTTTAGAGACAAGAAAACATAATGCTTTGAAGGTTTTAAATCGGTCCCCTTGAATCACTTAACTATTTGAGTCCATAGAGTTTAGCTTCACCTCTTATGGTTTAAAGTTCTGAACTGTCTATGAGTCTCATGTGGTATGTATATTATTTCTCAGTCACTAAATTTTGTCTGTCTGGAATCTATTAAGATGAACAAATTCTGTATGTGGTTCTTAAGAAATTACTGGATCATGTTTTTCTTGTGGTATGTTGTCATGTTTAGACTAAATGTGAGTCATTCATGTCTTAAAAGATCATTTGTCTAGGTTTAAGATAGAAGGTAATGTATGTCTTGATGTTTTTTTTTTCTTCTGAAAAAATGAGAAGTGCTATATTGAAGAAGCTTTATCTACCTAAAACACTAGCTATAAGTAAAAGGGGTAGGCTTTCCTTTCCTATGAGGGATGTTAGATGAATGTTGTTTAGTCATGTGGAAGCAAGTGACCATCCCTGAAACCTTACCATTTGCTGCTGTGTGTTATCTGTGCTTGTGAATGTGAACTAAGGATATAATCAATGCCCGGAGGTGCAACACTAGGTATGCTCTAATGAACCAGGACCTGTATATTAGGTATAAATAGGGAATATCACTTCTATGAATAAGGTTTTGCCTTCATTTTCAAATTAGTGAACATTTGGTCTTGGTTTCTTTTGTTGTTAATCTCTATGTATGGAGCTTCTACTTGTTTACTTCTGCTGCTCATCTTTCTGACTGAAATTTAGACTTTCATTTCTTCTTCTTCTTCTTCTTCTTCTTCTTCTTCTTCTTCTTCTTCTTCTTCTTCTTCTTCTTCTTCTTCTTCTCCTCCTTCTTCTTCTCCTTCTCCTTCTCCTTCTTCTGCTTCTCCTTCTCCTTCTCCTTCTCCTTCTTCTTCTTCTTCTTCTTCTTCTTTTTTTTTTTTTTTTTTTTTTTTTTTTTTTTACTTCTTCTTAAGATTCAGTTAGGCTATTTGAGTATGAGCCTGACCTTTGGGCCTTATCAGCCAAGTTAACTGTGTGATTACAAACTAGTCTTTGTCTTATATAACTGTGTATACAAGCACTCCTTCTCTTATATACCATTAAGTTTAGCACATAAATGGAGAGGCAAATTAGCACTTGGGGATTAAGCTTAAGCTTTCCCTGATGTCTACCATGCCTGGGGTTCATAGAAACCCCTTGGATCTTGTGTGGCATCAGGACTAAGAAGGTGAAAGTTTTCCCTTTTTTGTGCTATTTTGGCATCTCTATGGGTGTGTATATCTATGGTATACTGGTTGGAAAATATGTATATCTTACTTTATGGACAAATAATTCTGTAATCTATTTCATTCTTTTTGTATATTTGGGATTTGTTTCTGTGTTATTACAATTCATTTGGGCTTTAGTAATATTAAGCCCATAACTTTGCATTCTTGGGCCTGTTTCTTCTTTCTGCCTCAGTCCATAAGAGTTAATGTGTTTCTAGTCGAATTTTCTTTAAGTGTGGTGAATATTTTATTCTTGTGACTTAGTGTGCTATATGTTTCTTTATTTAAGAAATGAGTTTTATTTAGATGCTTTCTAATTCATGCCTCCTTTCTCTTTGCTTGCATGAAATCCCATTATTTGGGACATTCCTATTGCGTAAATTCATTGGGCTTAAGGCCCAATATCCTTCTTGATCGAGTCCGCGGGGAAATAAATAAAGGGAAGCTGATATGTTTTGAAGGCCCAGCCAATGGGTGAAAATGGCACTGATGGGCTTGGGTAGGCCCATCAGTTTTTAAATTTACTTTCCATGTCTTCTCTATTTCATATATATATATCTGGCTTGTATATATATTGTATATGTACTGAATGTGTAATATTGAAACCCCCGTGGATGTAGAACCTAGGAGAAACACGCAATGATGAAGAGTTGCCCAAACCATTTTCAAAACTCGGTTAATAACTATTTTCGCATAAAACGGGAACTTGATCACAAATTTTAAGTTTAAAACTGTTTCAAAACCACGGTTTAGCGCAAAGAACAAAAAATGGGATTTGGCTAGAGTTTGAATTGGATCAAGTCTTAAACAAGGCAAAGTACCAAAAAACGAATTCTGGACTTAGGCTAATCTAGACAAAATTGAGAACTGAATTTGCTTGAAGGAAAATATTGAGGGAAATAAAGTCACTCTGGGCCTGGAAGCCCAGAACATACTTTGGACTGAAAAACAATCTGAGGAGTGACGGATAAGGACTTGGAATATAACTTGACTCTATGGGCTTCAATGATAAAAATTGGACTTGAAAAAGTTGTATTTTCTTACATATATATATGTATAAAATCGGAGGTATACTTCATATTTTCTATATACGTATAATAAAACCCGTAAGTACTAAACCCATTTTGTTAGGACTAGAATAGTAGCAACTCTACTTGGGAAAAATCCCGGGTGTGTCCTAGTCCTGCAACAAAGTGAGTTGAATACTTGCGCGGATTTTTCTAAACCAAAATCCCCTTTTATAAGGGGACTTTTTGCCGAATTTTTTCTCGAAATTCTATGATGTGAATAAGAATGACATTTTTGCGGAAAATTAAACACTTTTGAACAAATATATACATTAATCACACATTGAAGCTCGTAGGTCAACCGTATTCTACGAATCTTTAATATCAGGGTGTGTAAAACCTTTCTTAGGGGATCACCAGAACCCTTACCTCGAACTTTGGTCCAAAAGATTTTTGAAAAAAAAAACAAGAAAAAAATCTGTAAGTCTGGTTTTCCTAATTTCCCTTAATAAATTAGGTGGCGACTCTAAAAACACTAAAGTCCATTTAGAGCACCAACAAGCTCGTAGTAACTTTTATGCTTACCCGCGTAAAAGCGAACCATAACAGGTACAATGAGTCGTCACAATCCGAAGGAAAAGGATCTCGGGCGGTACAATGACAAGTGTATGGACCTCGCGAGTCCCCCATAGGTCATGACTATATGGCATGGCCTATAGCATATGTGTACCAGGTTATTTCCTGGCCAATGCATTGCATTTTATTCTCATCATTCATGTACTTCTTCATTCCTCTATGTGACATGTACTTAACTGACTTATTTGATTTCTCATTGAATTACATGGAAATATGCTTGAGTGGTCATAGTTAAGGTGCTGTAGATTTATCATTAGACTTGATGCTTTCTTTAGTTTTTGTATGCTTTATACGCGACCTATCATTGTCAGCCTATGATACCAACATGGTACTAGTGTTGTACTCATACTGCACTTCTGCACTCTTTTTCTAATATGCAGATATCGCTCCTTATTCCAGCTCAGAACATTGTGGCTGATCCCGAGGCATTGTGTTCGAGACACTTAAGGTGAGCTACATAGTAGACTCGTGGCCCTTGCATATCTCTTCCTTAGTTATTTCCAGTTGATTTCACAAACAGCGTATTTCGTCCCACGTGACTTGTATCCGACAATTTTAGTGCTTTTGTACTACTAGACCAAGTTTTGGGGTTGTATGAGACTAAGATTACTTTTCGCACTTCTTTTATTATATAACAATGTTGGTTTATGTACTAGTGCATTGTTGTTCTTTGGTACGTAGATGGTCGTACCCATCCTTGAGAGGCTATAAGACATTTAGGAAACTTTCATTTTGTCATTTCTTTCGTGCTAATTCGTTCAAAGCTAAATTATTGACTTCATATTCTATTCTCTCACCGATGGTGAGGACACGCGCAGATGTGGCTAGGGAGGAGGCACCAGTACCTGCTGCCAGAGCTATGGTACGTGGAAGGGGTCGGGGTAGAGGTCGTGGTAGGGGCAGACCCCGTGGAGCAACACCGACAACAGGTTGGGTAGCAGTGGCGGTTCAGACCCAAGCTAGATCAGTGTCTCTCGAATCAAAGATTGAGCCTGAGATTGAGCATGTGGACGAACCTATTAAGGAAGGGGAGCTGGGGCCAGCCCAAGCACCACCTGCGATCATTGCTACACCAATTATGGTGCGCATTCTGAGTCTACTTGGGGGTTTAACCCAGGTCGGGGCATTCCAGGCTACACCAGATGGGTCACAGACCAGGGCTGGGGGTCAAACAACCAATCAATTGATTGCGTCAGACACCTGGTTCTATGGTACTCCTGAGGAGGATGTGTGTGAGTTCATCACTAGTGGTCATGAGAGGCTTCACAAGTTGGGTGTGGTGGAGTCACATAAGGTAGACTATGTTTCTTTTCAGTTGACTGGGGACGCAAAGCAGTGGTAAAGGTCTTACATTTAGTGCCGACCAATTGGGTCGCCTCATTTGACTTGGACTCGATTCTATCAGGTATTTCTGGAGAAGTACGTTCCTTGTAGCTTGAGAGACAAGAAGAGGGACGAGTTCGCTGACTTTGAGCAGAAAGGGTTATTTGTTGCAGAGTATGAGTCTCAATTTCATGCTTTGGCCCATTATGTTGTGATGTTGCTTCCCACTGAGGCAGAGAGAGTGAGGCAGTTTGTGAAGGGGTTGACCCTTCCGCTTCGATTAGCGACATTATAGGTGGTAGCCTATGGGGCTTCATTTCAGGAAGTGGTGGATCGAGCCAAGGACGTCGAGTCAGTGAGGTGGGAGGCTCAAGGTAAGGGTGATGACATGAGGATTCGCAGATTTGATAGTTTCAGTGGTTACTCCTCTAGGAGCGGGGAACACTATGGCAAAGATCACCGTTATCATTCCAGTCGCCCATTCAGTCCACACTTTAGAATTCAGTGGGTGGTTCTTATGGGTATAATGATTTCAGTTCTAGCCAGACATATCAAGGTTCATATCCGAGGCATTCAGACCGTGGAGGTTATTCAGGTTCTTCCGTATTTGTTCGACAACCCATGTTTGGTAGGGTTTGTTTCCAATGTGGTAACACAGAGCATTTCAAGAGAGAGTGCCCAAACTTAGACAGGGTGGAGCCCAGCAGGGTTCTTGGGCTCAGGCATCTAGACCAACTGCACCTTCAGCTAGAGGAGGCGAATATTCTGGTAGAGGGGGTTCGTAGCCTACTAAAGGTGGTCGTCGGTCCGTGGGGCGCTTCTCGATCGACGGGGTGGAGTTCAGTCAGACCGTGGTAGTTGTGGAGGTACACAGTCCGAGGGCGGACAAGGTCACTTCTATGCTTTTCCTAGTAGGCTAGAGGCCGAGGCTTCTGATGCAATTATCACAGGTACTATTTCGGTCTGTTGTCGGTCAGCTGTGACATTACTTGATCCAGGCTCTACCTACTCTTATGCGACTACTTACTTTACTTCGAGTCTAGATATGCTTTGTGAGTTGCTTGGCTTTCCTATTATTGTTTCTACTCTTGTTTGGGGATTCTGTAGTGGTGGATCGAGTGTATATGTTACACCTAGTAAAATCCCGCATCGTTGCATCGTAAGGAAACAAAATAAGCCCGGAGAGGCCATGGAACCCCATAAGGTTAAGGAATGTTTTAATCAAGTGTTTAGCATGTCTCTTGAGGTTTCGGGCTTAAACAAGTCGAAAAGAATACACGTCGTCCAAAAATCGAAAGTATGGAGTCGATGTACGGACCGTACATAGAAGTATGAACCGTACTTCTTGGGGTGAGACCATATATCTTAGACAAAATGATGGAAAAATTATTGGTGAGGTATGGCCTAAATGTACGGCCCGTACATGGATGTATGGCCCATACAAGTTGGCCGTACTTCTTGGAGGTGGCCGACTTTGTTATGTTTTAAAAGCGTTTTGAAGGTCATTTTTGCTCATTTCTCATCGAAATCTAGTCCATATACTCCCTAAAACCCTTTTTAGCAAGTTCTTGGAGATTGAAGGGTGAAACTAAGTGTTTTGATTCAAGATTAATCTTAAATATTAGCTTAGGTGAAGATTTTGTCACGACCCAACCCGCCATGACTGGCATCCATACTAACTCCTAGTGGGCGAACCAACACACAAGTCATCTATTCATTCAAGTCCGATTTTATATTAACCAAGTTAGTTAGTTACTACTCATTCAAGCATCAAATAAACAAAATAAGTCATGCCATAAAATACTGAAATAAGTGCGGAAATTCTAACTATTACAAATTCCCCAAAATTCGAAAGTCATCATACCAGGACTCTAATCTAAAACATGTCTAAGAAATAAAATCTGTCTAATAAATATCCATAATGTCCAGAATAGGAAAAGACATCATAAGAGGAAGATCTTCGGGCGGCCTGGCATGGATAGAAGCTCACCCTAAATCTGTCAGCAAACGTCCTCAACGCTAGATGTGAGGGCGGATAGCAGTCTCTGTATCACAATCTGCACTCAAAAGAATGCAGCAAGGTAGTATCAGTACAAACACTATGTACCGGTAGATATCATAGGCCGACTAAGATTAGTATCATGCATATCTCATAAAATCAATAGAATAAACAAGCCAGCCAACAGACACGAATAATCAATAAACCACAACAAGTCAACCAAGGATAAACACAATCAAGTCACCAAGACATCAAGAATCACAATCAACGGAAGCCACAACGGAAATAAGTTTACCATAATAACCATACTCACTGTATACACATGCTAACTGATGTCATTGCTCAGTAGTCATGACCTGCAGGGGACCCATGGTGTCCATGTACCACTCGTTCCGGATCCACTCCTCGGACGCAGGCCATATCAACGTACCTCTCGTTTCCAAAACAAACCTCGAACCACGAGCCCATAATCTAGGTCACATTTGTGCCTTTCCATACCTCTTTACAGGATAGTGTTTCTTACCTTCTCATTATCAATGCCCAAGTCATTATTTCATATCACAATATCACCGGGAGGATTACATTAGCATCTCATCACAACACATCCACTGCAGATTTAACACACAGGAATAGTGGCACGAAGCCTACACAATCACTCAATCACATTCACATAGGAGTTCGACCACACAATATCATGCCTGAAAACTAGACATGTTTTTTACTAAAGATTTCACAAAACATACGATCAACTAACCAAAGTCTAACTCAAGTAGACCGTAACCTACCTTAAATGTAGAGCTGGAACAACGCAAGTCACTCCGCTATAGCTTTTCCTTTCCTTAAAGCCTCAGAACGCTCAAAGTCTAGAAATAGAAGGCTCAATGAGTCACAATTACTCAAGTCACAAGTACCAATTCAAGAATACCCTTCCCTTTACCCCATTCCAATGGGTGGATGATTTTCTAGGTGTAAAGCAACCTATCAAGGGCCTTATTAATCATTAATCATCAAATTATAACAATATTATATCAAGATTCCCACTACAAGCAGTTTTTATGGTCAAGATACCATTTTTATAGAACCCTAGGTCTTAATTCACTTAGTTTATGGCTCTAAGGATTCAATTCATGATTAAGAGGAGTTAACCCAAGCCTTTAGATGATAAATAAGTGATAGTAACTATAGCCCATCAAGTTCAGAAGGTTTATTAATTTCTAGGGTTTCTATTATAATTCCACCATTGAAGACCCACAAAAGTGATGATAATCATGAAGATGATACGGAATGGCTCGAAGGAATAAAGGAAACTTACCTATCAAGAGTTTTCTTGCCCTAGCTTGAAATTTCACCCTAGGTGCTTGTGGGGAACTGTGTTGGGGTATTATGAATAAAGAATGTGAGACTAAGTCTTTAAAACACGGATTTTGTCCCTCGTCGACCGCTGTGGCTGTCAAACCACCGCTGCAGTGGTCTCGTTATAGCGGTCAAGGGACCGCTATAGCGGACCAATGGAACCTCGACCATCGCTATGGCGGCCCATGTTCCACTATAGCGATACCGCCATAGTGGTACATGGCCCGCTATACCGGACACACGGATCATGGCTGACCGCTGGTAGCGGTGAGCCCACTGCCATAGCGGTACTGCCACAGCGGTGCCATTTGGGTAGTGAGCTCGACTTTTGCCCAATTTTTCCCTCTATCACCCCATATTTCATCCGAGGCCTCATAAACACAAACTAAACATGCACGTATATATAAAAACATCATATGAATCCACCCGCGGCCTCAGAATCCCCAACGGAGTCCTAATTTTCTATGTCACCCTCCCTCCCAACAGACTCAATGCAATAAAACAAAAACCCTAAACAAGTCAAGTTTTCAGTTCTTAGACTTATACGATTGAGTTTCTATTAGCTCACACTACTCTTGGGAAGGTTCTATTTGGTGGGGTGACCCTACATTTTTCATAACGACCGGAAGGGTCGGTACAAATTTGCACTTTGTGTGGTGTTGTATTGGAGTTAAGGGTGATTGTAAGCTAAGAGTAGCTTGGATTTCAAGTTGTGGCTACTTTATAAGGTAAGTATATCATTTTCTTGCTTGTGCTTAAGATTATTTTGGTGGTGGTTGATATAAATGGCTGAAATAAGCATGAACTACTGTGTAGAGTTGCCATTTGGGAAGTCTTGAATTCATGGGTTGTTTCCTTGTTATTTTTGTATGTATAAGGTTGGAATTCTTGATGAATGAACTTGTTATCTTGTTAAAGATGTTATTAAGTTAAAGTAAGAAATTCGTAAGGGGTGACATAGGTCATATGGGTTCCAATCCAAGCTTGCCGCTCGTCGTGAAATGTTAATGACTTGTTGTTGATGTATTATGCTTGTTGTTGGTGCATGTCTTTGTTATGTTGCTCTGGTTATTGTTACAGATATATGGAGTTGTAGGAATTCAATGTTATCGGGGAGATGCTGCCCAAATTTACTTAGACGAGCTACTAGCTTAACGCTATGAACTTTGCCCCTACCTACCATTAACCATGAGGTATTGGGTTATTGTAGATTGAATTATATTGTGGGCTACTTGAAAGGTATTGAGAAATCAAGGAGATTGAGGTATGTTAAGGTTAATCTTCCTTCTTTTGGCATGACCTAAGGGGAAACGAAAAGTAAACGAAACGCTATGCCATAACAAATCTACTCTTAGTAGCTAGAAGTATCCATGTTGTTCATGTTTCTATAGTATTGTTTCCAGCAAGTCTATTTACATGATTCTTAAGTTCCATAGAGTCACATAATGATAATGATGTTAGTTCCATAATGTTAATAGGAGGTGTAACAACCTTACGTCACTCCGACAGACTCAGAATGTATTCTTATCATACTTATGCATTTATACATATATGATATCATGATACTGATGCCCATAGAAGCCTAATGGGGTTATATATGTCACAATTACTTTTACGCGAGGCATAAAAGTTGCTTCGAATTTGTGGACTCTATTGGATTTTTTTTTTTTAGAGTCGCCACCTAATTTATTAAGGGAAATTAGGAAAACTGAGTTAAAGGGTTTATTCAAACAACAGAAAAATCCTTTAAAACCAGAGTTCAAGGTAAGGATTCTGGTGATCCCCAAGGGAGGTTTTAAGCACCCTAGTATTAAGGATCCGTAGAATACAGTTGACCTTCGAGCTTCAATGTATTATTATTGTAATTATTTGTTTAAAATGGCTTAATTTCTTGTATAACTTGTCATAGCATATCATAATCATTTTGGCAAAAAGTTCCTTTTTTTGAGTATAAAAAGAGTTGAATTTTCCATTGAAAAATGCATATAAGGCTAAAAGTTATTTCATTTTCGGACCAAAACACACTTAAGACTTCTCTTAAGTAGAGTTCAACTGAGCTTGGTCCAATGTTGTGTCTTTTTGTCCTTATAAATTTTATTGAAAACTTTTGAGTATATCTCCTTTGTAAACAAGCCATGGATTTATACAAGTATAAAAGTATTTGTTTCAAAATGCAACATATTTATCCATTTTTATTCATTTTGAAGGTCAACCACATCCTACTTTAAAACCCTTTCTTCAAACTAAGATTTAAGTGTATTTTCTTTTGTTTATTCAAGTTAAAGTGGGGCTTAGCCCAAAAATAAACTTAAACTGTTTTTGTCTTTTCCAAACAACTCTTTTTTTTTCTTTTCTTTTTTTTTGAAATATATATCCCTTTTCATTCCTCTTTTTGTGCCAAATTTATTAGTCGGAAAATGTTGATTTTATGAAAGAAGAAAAAGACCATCTCTTTGAAAATCGTTTCAACTAAGTTCTAACTATGGGTTTCATTATTTATACAAGCATTCTCTATATATAAATGTACACAAATATGAAAATAAAAGGAGAAAAGTTAGGCTGGTGGGCCTACATACCGAGCCCACCAGTTGCCATTTTCACCCATAATTGGGCCTTCTATTTTTTCGGACTCGATTGAAGGAGAGTATTGGGCTTCTGGCCCAACAGTGGCTTCGACCCAAATGACCCATATCGCGGAGTATCATGCGATGAAGGAGAAGGGAAAAGGGAAACTATGGTTAGAGAGTATCTACACTTAGCAGACTATTTAAACAAAAATTAATTCTTAAATGTAGTCTAAGCAGATACGTATACAACCCTATATATACCTAGGCATAATCTCATATACTTCACTAAACAGAAACAGCACAATGAAAGCCCAAGACATGATTGGCAGGGGATACAGGCCCAACATATTAATATGACGCAGCAAAGGAAAATTCAGAAATGCCCAAATGAAGACATTACATGTGAGTAGGCAAGGCAAGGCCCAAATCAACTATTAGAACAGTGGCATTAAGGAGATGGGCTCAACTTAGTGGATAACAGTTAAAGTTTGCAATAAATATCATGATATACCATGGGCATACATGATATATAACTCAATATATACTAAGGCATATAAGAGGGATGCATGTCTAGTATACCTGGTGTATATCTGTATACCTGGTGTATATCTCTCATCACAGTATATCACACAAAAGGGAAAAAGAGAAGAGAAGACAATCTTGAGCAAACAAAAGCAACATTCATCTCAAATCAATTTTAACACATGTGTATGCATCCATATAAAAAATATGTATCAGTGTACCCAATATATTTTACCCCTCCAAGATTGTCATAACACTTATATGTATAAAAAACATGAACACATGTCAAATGTCATATATTTATCCATTAAAAGAGGGAAAATGGCATAAAACTTCCATAAACTATGTTCATCTAACTGGTGTATAGCGGCAAAGGAAGCAGGGGATATTTATTGACAATCATTCAAAGTTCAGCTTTATGTAAAGCATTCTAACAAAGGGAATACTCATTCTAAGCAGTTCAAACCTTCAAGAAGACTAAACAAAACACTCATTTTGACAGAGGGTATGCATCACCACAAGTATCATCTTTTCTTTCAAGATTAAACCACTATTCCATCCATTCCACAATCCTAGAGAGTAAAAGGGGAAAAAAGGAAAGGGGTCATGCTGATTTATCATTATATTTCATTAATTCCCTTCTTATGCTCATTTATTATTATACTTCATTAATTCTCTTCTTATTATACTTTGGGAAAAGCATAAAAGGATTCAAAACTAGTTGGAAAATATCCTAAGCATAAGAAAACATCCCAGTATGGTCATATTACAAGCTAAAACTCACAACATTAAGAGAATCACAAAGGTAGGATATGACACAAAAGCAACAAGAAGTGAGAAGATACACATATTCAGTATAGAAACCTTTAGCATTTGAGGAAAAGAAGTAAAACTTCATAACTACATTCACTGCCTTGCATTCAAGCTTCATTTTAGCATGCAAATACACATGATTTTCCCCTTTTTATACTCACTAGGACCTTTGAGGATCCCATGATGTTGTCATCCCATAAAAAGGAACCCCAATAGCCTGGGATGGGTAGTACTTGACTGAGTGGTTACTCAATGTCCTTCCTAGACCCTCCCTAGCCTAGGTAAGTCACTTTTCATGTTCTTACAAAACAAGTGACAACCTCATAAGTTCTCTTTATACTTAAAATGATCATGAACAGTGCCATCATTTACCCTTTAAATAAACCACACAATTCAGTCTATCACGACAAGGCAAACACTTGACCTTTAAGCTTTAAACTGTTAGAATAGTAACTTACCGTCAAACAATCAAGTCAACATCAATCATGAACCACTTTTAACCCAAACTCTTGGCATAGAATCAACATTTCTATGTTTTTTATCAAACAAACATCATGGTGTCCAGTCAGACAAAGCAATAATATTCAGTTATCAGAGGTAGCCATTGAAAACAAGGTTTGTGCTTTTGAACTTACTTACTTAATTATAGTTTCATCCCTATCTTGCTACCATCAACAATTTCAGAAAAAGAAGAAGTGAGGCATAACCTATGTATCCTAGGTATTATTTATGCAGCGCAAAAGAAACACTAGACCTTTAGACAAATTATGGCAGGATGACCATATTTTCTTCATGTTTAAACTAGCTTATGGGAGAAACATGTCATCTATTCTACATGGTGGCCTGTATAAAGTCAATTTAGACACTTTAAGCTCATTTATACACACAATATACCACATACATATGGACTCAGCTCTGTTTGACTCAAACATGATGAATACTTTGCAAACATTTAGCTACCTCAGGGGTTAGAATCAATTAATTCATTTAATAGGGATATCAACATCACAGGGATTTCAAGCTTGAGCCACTTAAGCAATGAATCCACATGTTTTGAAATATGTTATTTATAATTTATTCAAAGACAGATAGATCATGTATTTTCTTCACAGTTTAGCCTAAATCTTATATACATGAAGTATATTTTTTGGGTTAAACCTTTCATGGTTGAGAACTATCATCATTGAATGGGAGAGGAGTGTCACGACCCAACCGTAACTAGTGCCCGACCCATAATCAGCGTACCAACAGATTATACATATACAAAAGTCAGACATCAGACCATAGCTGGCATAACCAGATCTTATACATACAGAAAAGTAATACGTCGCCCCAAGATTGTCACAAACGCATACATACATATCGTGGACATATCTTTCAGCAGAGGATACATAGGCGAAAATCGGGCGTCGTCTCAAACCGCCGCATATAAGCATATACATCACACATAAGCCGATAAGGCTATCGAATGGGGGGACGTCCGAACACAAACCACGCGGACACAACCGTACAATAGCCGCCCACAACCCACACATATGTCTACAGACCTCTACGAGTAACAACAAAACCATATGACGGGACAGGGCCCCGCCGTACCCATGAATAGCCATATACATATGCATCGGAAGAGTCCGTACTAATACATAGGCTCCGAACAAGGGAGAGCGCTCCAAATAGCCGAATGGCAATCCTAAGTCGCGATCTCCACAACTAGTATCCGTACCGCTGCGGGCATGAAACGCGACCCGAAGAAATGGGTCGAAGATGAATATGTGCGAGTATGCAAAGCATGAAATATAGTAAACAGGATCATAATCGGAACAAAAAGCACAGAAAATAAGTGCAAAATCCAGAATATCAAAATGCTTACTTTTAAAAACACCAATCATACAAGAGGCTCTTAGAATATGGTCGCCCTCCCGTCAATGGCGCCATAACACAGCATAACACCAGAAGATTTCAAATCTCCGTATTCCCGTCACACATCATAACGCCATAACACAGCATAACACCAAATATAAGCGGAACCCGGCCCTCTAGCGAGGAGCTCGGTGAACCGTAACACAGCATAACACCGGAATATAACATAGTGCGCACGATACATAACCGGCCCGGGACTCGACGAAGGATGTAATAACAGAATGCACGAGCAGAGTCGTGAGTAACCATATGCAATTTAAAACATTTTCCAAAAACTCCATAGAATAGTCAAAACGAACTATCATTTAAAACCAAGAGAATAGTCAATTCAAGTTTCCCCCCCGAATGTCACTCGGGAACATATCAAATAGAACTTTAGAAGTCGTAGATACGTATCAAAACCATATGAAGTAGCTTATGGAAATCAAGGACATAATCGTCATTACAGACTCGATGGTTAAGTAAATAACCGACGCTCGAGGGTTAAGACGATAGTCATGCTAAGTTCTTTCAAAAGTCGTTAGAACTACACAAAGGAGAGTCGCGGGACCCACGGACGAGCGTCAACCCAATCCGAGCCCGCCTATGGAAGATATAGTCATTATACGTTACAAACCTGCTACGAGCATAACGAGGCGATCCGGTTCTGTCTACGAAAGTTACGGCCCTTTTTCGACATAGAACCTTTTAGGAACAAAACTTTTTATACAAACTTTGAAATCCAATCATACCAAAGACATAAGGACCATTATTCTATTACATTACGAATACCAACATTAAGAAGTGAATAAGAATCATAGACATGCTCGGATCGCAAGAATAGAGTTACCCCGAGGCTCGTATCATAACCTACTTACAACTAAGACATGCCAAAAGAAGGAAAGGTTAGGCTTTACATACCTCGTCCGCGTCCTAAGCTAGTCCAAACTTAAGTCTCGGCTTCTCAAAATCTACAATAACATCATTTGGCACCAAACATTAGTCATAAGCACTTAGAAATCCAACCCTAAGCTAGCACTTCATTTACAGAAATTTGGGCAAATTCAACAACCCCGAGAATTCAACTCGGCTAAATCTTCAACAACAATACCAACAACCATACTAACAACATCAACACTCAATTCCAAATGCATTCTAACGTCAATAATTCTTTTCTACATAATTCGACAACATTCCATTTACGTTCAAATCAACCACATACAATCAAGCCAATACCAATGCACATACATTCGAGTACTAATCCGAAACCATTCAAACAAGATTCAAGAATGCTTCAAACAATCCGCACAACATTCCAAACAATCCAACCAACATACCACAAACCCGAAACCTTCCAATTTCAATAGGGACACACAATAACACATTTCTTTCTTCCAAAGTCATGAACTACACCAACAATCTACACATTAACAACATTAACCTCAATAATAAAAGAAACTATAATAAAATCACATTACCTTCTCCAACAACCTACAAACGATTACAACTTCAATTTGAATCATTAAACCATCATTTTCATCATAGAATCCATACAACAACAATCGAAAATACTAAATAAAATTTGTTCATCATGTCCTACCAAAACACTTTCCATTCGGCCATAACACCAACATCTCAATTTCATGAATTTCATTCATTTCTACACACTACAACACATTCAAACCATACATAGCACATACAAAAGAAGATTGAACCTTACCTTTTTCACTTAGTTCTTCACTTGGCTAGGGTTGGTGCTTTGAACTAACACTTGTTCTTGCTACTCCAACAATTACTCCATGTTGTTATGCACCTTCTAAAAGGTTGAAAGGCTAGAAAAAATAATTTTTTGATCAAGATTTCCATGGTCCATGTTGGCCAAATAAGGCCGAACTCTCTCCTCTCTTTTTCTCCATTTTTCTCCAAGCTTCTAAGTTGAAAAAGATGACTAATGTCTTGCTAAGTTATCTAGCATGAACTTATATGATTCATCCAAATGTCCCATGGCCCACACATGGCTTGGATGAATTTAATTTAATTGGGTGGGAACCACCCATATGCCACACGGCCCAATTGGCCATTTCATGAAAATTAATTAACTTTTCATAATTCACTTTTAACCCCAAATTTTTCTTAATATTCCATACCAATTAAATCATAGGCAACTTATGCCTTAAAACAAAATCGAAGGTCAAAAGTCTCAACCTCGTATCCCGGAATAGTCTGTCCTTAACTTATCGTAGTTAGCTCGGAATGTCCCAATGCACAAAATACGGGATATAAACAACTCAAATCATGCTTGCATTCACCTTAATACATACTTTGTTAACCATGAACCACACCCAAGCTATATAATGTACTAATAACTGGACTAATCTAGTAGTTGAATAGTAAGTGAACTAAACTACAAGCATGTAAATAATTAGCCTAGAATTTTCTCAGTTTAAACAGTAACTGAACGGATTAAGCAAGGCATGAGACATGTTAGTTAAGCTTAATTAATGAAATTACAACCAAACAATAATCCACTAACCCGCATTAATCACCTTAATGAACTAGCAGGTATCACATAAGTACAAGATTAGACATCATTTGAACTAAACAGAAACTATAAGCATATTAGCTAAACCAAATTAACTCAGATAACTACTTAATCTAAACTATCTAAGCAATTAATGCTTAACCTAAACTTTTTAAACAAAATGTCATTAAACTATATGAAACTAAGCTAAATTAAGCACATACAGACTACTAAACTAATATATCTAAGCATAAATATGATAATAACTAATTAAAGCATAATAAAACTAACAAGCACACAAACACAAGCATATTAAAACTAAAAATAAAAGAAGGAAGAGTATTTGCCTTTCTTATGTACAACCCTTCTTGAGATTTGGAGTTGGAATGCTATGCTCCTTACCTGATATTCAGTCACAAAAAGAAAGCACAAGTTTTTAGACTAAAAATTCTAATTAGTTAAGGGTTTCAGCTCAAAGCTAAACCCTAACTAAATTGGAACTATTTTTTTGCTCTATTTTAAAATACTTGTGTAAAATTTGAGATTTGTAAGGTGTGTGTAAAACAATGGGAATGTATAGAACCCCAAAAACCCTAATTTTTCTGTTGAAACTCGATGTGGGACTGAGTTTCTTTTTGGGATTCCTCTTGAAATTCCGCCCGAACTCAATGAACCAATGGGAATCAACGAATTCAAATTGCAAATAGGCAAATCCCATTAAGCGGTTTGAACTCGTTTGACCTTAATTTGCAGAAAAAGTAAAAGATGAGAAGAATTATACCTCGTTTGATTGAATTGCGGTGGAAAAAGGGCAATGCATTTATTGATTTGCCCAAAATGGACATGCATGACCTACGTAAAGAAAGAGTACACTGTACTCATGCCATTTCCAGGTTGATACCGATGAGAGAGAGTGAGTATCGCGGTGGCGGCTAGGGTTTCACTGAAAAACCCTGCCTTTCAAATAAATGAGACCTTGGAGATCTGTCTGGTCTTAATGGGTGGCCCTGGCCGTTTAAAAATGAGGAAGGAAAGGGAAAAGCCCAAATGCATATATATATATATATATATATATATATATATATATATATATATATATATATATATATATATATATATATATATATATATACACGTGTATATGTGTATACATGTATATACACGTATATGCGTGTATATATATGGATGTAAAAAGGGGAAAAACGTGCCATTTAGTTAATTTGACAAATAACCAAATTAAAAAGTGTGAAAATTAACTCCCTTTTAATTATGGCCTCATTAAAAGCAAAATCAAATTAATCTTTTCAAATATGACCAATGCGAAAGATAAATTAATTATTTCAATTGTAGCCTTAATTAACACATAGCAAATAATTGGTGATTTCAATTATAGCCGCAATTAGAACATAGTAAGTAATTGATCCATGCAATTAACGGAAAATCAATTGTAATCAATTTTTTTTGGAAATAATTGCAATTATAACCAAATAAATCATAAAATTGATACATAATTGATTGATTATCTATTAATTAATCAATTTTCTTGATTTAACGGCGTAAAATATTTATCAATTGACCATTAATTTTTTAAAAACACTTAATTGACTAATTGTTTCCACTATTTTTGAATCAAAATCTTGATAAGCGTGTTCAAATTCTTAAAAATATACCAAATATGCAAGATGACATACATTAATATATTTGATGATATTTTTCCAAATAAAATGGAAAAATGTCACCAAAACAATATTATAAAATCATTTTGGCTTGTAAAATGTACATTCTTACCCCGTTTGTGATTTATGAACTCCGAATAATTAAATAAAATTATTGGAGGTCAAAAATTAGGTGTCAACAACTGCCCCTTCGGTGTTCGGGGATGGCAAGCCCAACCTTGATCATCGAAATTGGACGAACCTAAATTTTGGGCGACTAATTTCAAAATACTTATCTTTTTTATGCAATTTTCAATTTTGTGGCCGTACCCTGGTCTCTGGGTTTCCTACATATCTCGGGCATTATGAAAATTCAGGCAACGTGTAGTTCGTCTCAATTAAACTTCTAATGCAAGTTTCAAAACAAGTTCCAGAATCTTCCAGTATCAAAACTGAGAAGCTCAGAGTGATCTGTTTGAGTGTGACCAACTCTCTGGTATTGAGTCTGCCAATATATCCCTGGTCTTGGGAATCAAGTCACTTATAGTTCAACTCAATTGGTAGAAAAGGGTATCACTTATGAGAGAATGCCTTTGTGTTTTTCGATGATTGCCCGACTTGTTACGGGTTTTTTTTTAAAAAAAATTAAAGCAAATTTCAAAAATCAAATTTGTACAGCTGAGCATGAGGTGTAGCAATCTTCCAATTCCTGGTCAGAGAGCTTGACTCTCATAGGCACCCTATCTCGATCGACTGCATAAAAAAAAAGTTCCATGTTTGCTCCGCATGTATCTGGTTCTAGTTTGATCAGTCTGCTCCTCTTCTTGGTGGCTGCAAACCTATTTCCATTTGCTCAGTAGTATTGTGGTTGACCTCTTGGAATTTGTTTTGTTTTCACCACCCTTTCATGGCTTTGTGGTCGTACCTTCTTGGTTTGACTTTGCAAGGTGACCTTCTTGACACCACTTGAATGAAACAGCCATCTTGGTCTTTCATAATTGTTTTACCACCCTGGCATGGCTCTTGTCTCTTGTAATTCTCTTGGTTGATGTCTTCAACATAAGTGACCCTATTGGGACCATCTGAATTGTTCAAACCTTTTTTGGTCACTGTATGCAATGACTCTCTCAACAATATTTGATATGAATGGCCTTCTCGACATGTTTGATATGAATGACCCTCTTGTTAGTTTGTATGAATAGTCCTCTTGGCAGTTTATATGAATGGCCCTCTTGGACGTTTGTATGAATGGCCCTCTTGGCAGTTTGTATGCATAGCCCTCTTGGTAGTTTGTATGAATGGCCCTCTTGGCAGTTTGATATGAATGGCCCTCTTGGCAATTTGTATGAATGGCCCTCTAGGAAGTTTGTATGAATGGCCCTCCTAGCAGTATTTGTATGAATGACCCTCTTGGCAATTTTTGTATTAATGGCCCTCTTGGAAAATTTTGTGTAATTAGCCCTCTTGGCAATATTTGTATGAATGGCCCTCTTGGTAGTTTGTATGAATGGCCTCTTGGCAGTTTGTATTAATGACCCTCTTGGTCTTTTGGCAGTATGTGTGAATGGCCCTCTTGGCGTGCGTATGTTTGAATGAATAGCCTTCTTGGCATGGATATGACAGATATGGCCCTTTTGGATGGATTATCTTTCTTTCGTCCTTTACGTCGGTTGTGAACGTCTTGGTCTAATATGACGTTTTATACATTGTGTGACCCTTTTGGCTTGATATTGTTGTCCTTATGACGTTTTGTCCATTGTAGCCCTCTTGGCTAGATTGTTGCCTCAGTGGCATTTCGCTCTTTATAGCCCTCTTGGCTCAAGTGGTACATCCTTACGGCGCTTTAGTTTTTGCAACCTTCTTGGCTCAAGTGGACCACCCTTGTGGCACTTTTGTTTTTTTTAGCCTTCTTGGCGCGAGTGGGCCATTCTTGTGGTGCTTTCTATCTTTCTGCAGCCTCTTTGGCCTGATTGAGCCACCATTATGGTGTTTTTCGTTTCTTCATTCTTGGTGCACTAGATGCGAACCAGGTATCTCTTCTGATGAGCCTCTTCTTACCTGCTTTGTCAATATGAACAAACAAGGTTAGCAATAAATGGTCGTCCTCCTTATGACACTGGGGACCTGCATTCAAAAAGTGTTAGTTTCCTATAAGGTTGACCCATGTCGTTGACTCTTGTTGCACCATTTGTTTGGTTGTACTCATGGGTCCGATCCTCTTGGATTCGGTAGTTCGAGAGATGAATTCATTTTAAAGTAAAAACATTTTCACAAATCGTTGATCATAAATTTCTTTTTTTTCAAACTTTTGATTGTAAAGAATATAATGTATTTTTATTTGGAAAAGTACTTAAATTAATTGTCATGACAGAGAATCTTTAGTGATTTCCCATAGTTTGTGGCGAAATTTTTGATTCCCTTGAGTGGAATTTTTGAAACCCTCTCAAAAATTCTGCCTCAGTATAAAGTCTCGTTGCACCGAACTCTCGTGCTTAATCTTTATGAAGGAATTTTGACGTCCTCTCAAAATTTAGCCCAGTTTAGGGTTTGGCTCGGCTGACTCTCGTACCGGACTGTCGTGAAGGAATTTTTGAGAACCTCTCAAAATCTCTTCCCTAGTTGACTATGTGTGGCAAACCCTCGTGTCAACTCTGAGTTCCTTCGAAGTCCTAGCTCTGTGGCTTTATCGGGGTTTCTTTGGTTTTTTGATTGGTACGACCGAGCTCGAGGAGTGCTGACGTATCTTATCGCAGTAGGAATCAGGTCGAATGTAGTTCGGAATAACATGATTGATTTTTTCTAATAATGCGACCAGGTCCTATATAGACTACCTACATATCCTACCCTGGGAAATCAGGTCATTGTATAGTTCATGTTACTAGGAAATCATTTGGTTTTTCTATCTATTACAAAAGGGAAGACCAAATCAGATATGTATTTTCTACGCATCTGTGCCATAAGAGATAGGTCTTAATATAGTGATTACAAACAAAAAATACATTAATAAACTAAAAAAGCGTGTCTTCATTTCTCATACCACTTGATTGCGTCTGAATTGATTGCTTTGGGCCACTCTTGGCCATCCATTTCTGTCAGTATCAAGGCTCCTCCAGAGAGAACTTTGTGGACCACGTACGGGCCTTGCCATTTGGGTGCGAACTTTTCTTTGTACTCGTCTTGGTATGGAAACACTCGCTTGAGTACTAGTTGTCCTATTTGAAATATTCGAGCTCTGACTCACTTGTTGAAGGCACGAGCCATTCTTCATGGGTACAATTGGCCGCGACATACGGTAATCATCCTCTTCTCGTCGATTAAAGCAAGTTGTTCGTATCAGTTTTGAACCCATTCGGCGTTGTCCAACTCTGCCTCTTGAATGATTCTTAGCGATGGTATTTCTACTTCGGCAGGTATGACCGTTGTGATGCCAATACGAGCAAGTACGGTGTTTCCCCTATTGAAGTCCGAGCCGTTGTTCGGTACCCAAGCAATGCGTAAGGAAACTATTCAAGCTAACACTTGTAGTTATCTATCATTTTCCTTAATATTCCCTTGATATTCTTGTTGGATGCCTCTACGGCTCCATTCATTTATGGTCGATAGGCGGTGGAGTTTCGATGGGTTATCCAGAACTGCTCACAGTTTTCTTTCCTCAGGTGACTGTTCAGATTTGCTCTATTATCCGTTATGACGGAATCCGATACTCCAAATCTGCATATGATGTTGTTTCGTATGAAGTAGGCTATCATTTTCTTCGTTACCAATTTTTGTGATGTGGCTTCCACCCATTTGGTAAAGTAATCTATGGCGACCAGAATGAACCGGTGTTAATTAGATGCGGCCAATTCAATCGGTCCAATGTCGTCGATGCCCCGAGCAACGAATGGCCAAGGTGAGCTCATGACATTCAGTTCCCTTGGTGGGACTTTGATCAGATCTCCATGGATTTGGCATTGATGGCATCTTTGTACGAACTTGCAACAATCACTTTCCATTGTCATCCAATAATAACCCGCTTAGAGGATTTTCTTGGCTAGAACGAAACCATTCATGTGGGGTCCACAAGTTCCAGTGTGCATTTTTTTAAATAGTTTTGTAGCTTCGGCGGCATCCATGCATTGGAGCAATCCAATATTCGGCATTCTTTTTATAGAGTATTTCTTTGTTTAGGAAGAACCCATTGGCCATTCTCCGGATGTCTTTCTTCTGATTACTTGGAGTGTTCTCGGGATACTCCTCTTTTTTCAAGTATGTCTTTATGTCAGCATACCATGGCTTGCCATCGGGCTCCGCCTTCACATGGGAATAGTAAGCATGTTCTTCCCTTAGAGTTATCTCCAGTGGGTTAATGTGATTGCTTTTGGGATGTTGTCAATATGATTGCTTTTGGGATGTTGTATCATGGATGATGTGGTAGTAAGAGCATCAGTGAACTCGTTTTGAGCCCTGGGTGTATGCTTGAGATCTATCTTCTTGAAATTTTTAAACAACCTCTATGCGAGCTTTACATGGCAAGATCTTGGCATTCTTCATGGCCATTCGCCTTGTACTTGGTGAATTAGTAAATCTGAATCTCCTATCACCAACAATTCATGGATGTCCATATCCAAAGCCATTCGGAGACCTAAAATGCATGCTTCGTATTCCGCCATGTTGTTGGTGCATCGAAACTTGAGTTTTGTGGCCATCGGATAATGTTGTCCAGTTTCTGATATCAAGACTGCCCCGATTCCTAAACATCTGTTATTAACTGCACTGTCGAAAAATAATCTCCATCCCGCGTAGGGCTCGGCTATGTATTCCTCCACTATCAATACTTCTTCGTCTGGGAAGTATGTTCGGAGCGATTCAAAATCCTCATGGACTGGGCTTTCTGCCAATAGGTCGGCCAACGCTTGCCTTTTGATAGCCTTTTGTGCTATGTATGTGATCTCAAACTCACTCAGTAGCATTTTCCATTTAGCCAATTTTCCTATAGGCATGGGTTGGCGGAAGATATACTTTAGTGGATCCATCTTGGATTTGAGATGAGTGGTGTATGACGATAAATAGTTCCTCGACTTCTGAGCTACTCATGTCAGAGCAAAACATGTCTTTTCCACCAAAGTGTGCCTCGCCTTGCAGGCGGTTAACTTTTTACTCAAGTAGTAGATGGCGTGCTATTTTTTGCCAGTTTCATCGTGTTGTCCTAACACGCATCTGAAGGCATTATCTACTAATAAACATAACGGTAAAGGACTCCCAGGTCTAGGAGGTACCAGGACTGGTAGATTGGAAAGATACTTCTTGATCGTGTCAAATGCTTTCTAACATTCTTTTGGTCCATTTTGTTGGTGCGTCTTTCTTTAGCAGTTTGAGTATGGGTTCTACAATCACGGTGGACTGGGCTATGAACCGACTGATGTAATTCAACCTTCCTAGGAAACTCATGACCTCCTTTTTAGTTTTTGGAGGCGGCAACTCTTGGATAGCTTTAATCTTGGACAGATCTAGTTCTATGCCTCTTCGGCTGAATATGAACCCAAGAAACTTTCCGTTAGGTACTCCAAATGCTCACTTGGCTAGGTTTAGCTTCAGGCTGAACTTTCAGAGTCTGTTGAAGAACTTCCTTAAATGCATGGTATGCTCTGAGCTTTCTCTCGATTTGATAATGACATCGTTCACGTATACTTCTATTTCCTTGTGGATCATACCATGAAAAATGGTGGTCATAGCCCTCATGTAAGTAGTACCGGCGTTCTTGAGGCCGAACGACATCACTCGGTAATGATACACTCCCCACGGAGTGATGAAGGCTATTTTTTCCGCGTCCTCTCATCAAGATTTGATGGTATCCTGTGAAGCAATCCACGAATGATTGTAGCTCATGCTTCGCACAATTGTCGATGAGTATGTACATGTTTGGTAGTGGCAAGTTGTCCTTGGGACTAGCTTTGTTAAGGTCACGATAGTCCACACAGATTCGTATCAGTCCGTCTTTCTTTGGCACCGACACTATGTTGGCCAACCATGTTGGGTACGAAGTTACTTCCACCACTCCAGACTTAATCTGTTTTTCTACCTCATCCTTGATTCGGATACTCAAATCTGGCTTAAACTGCCTGGTTTTTTGTTTAACTGGTGCGAAGCCTTCGTTAATGGGCAATCTGTGGGCCACTATGTCGGTGCTCAACCCAGGCATATCAGTATATGTCCAAGCGAAAATATCCACATATTCTCTTAGCAGATTTATCAATTCTTCCTTTTGGGATGCCTCCAAGTGTGCGCTTATTCTTGTTTCTTTGATTGTTTCATCATCTCTTCGATTGATTACCTCTGTCTTATCTAGGTTGGGTTTCTATTCATTCTCGAATTGTTCTACCTCTTAAAAGAGACACTCGGGTAACATCGTTTCCTTATTGTACTCTTCGTATTCTTCTTCATTTAGATCACTTAACTCACTCATTTTGCGACATGTCACGCCATTTAAGGTTGTTTTATTATTATTACTTAAAAAGCAATCAAAGCATGGGTTAGAATAAACATATGCATAAGTAAAGAAAAGAGTTATTTTTTTTCTCCTAAGTCGAGGCTTGATTAATTTTAACAAAAGGAAGTACAAACTGTGGTCTTTACTCGGATCAACATCGAGTCATTTCCATTTTTTAAAACGTCACGAGGTAATTTAAAAAGTGAAAATGGTGAGTAATCGAGCCTCGACCGATTCTCGCTGATTTCATAAAGCATTTAAATTCATCATTTCTCTATCGAAGAGCCAAGAGCGAGGTAGAGGTCCAATTGGATAGTTGCTCACCCGGATTAGCATCGTGGATGGTGGGCACTTTAGTGCATTCTTCCAATATCACCAGGCAATTTTCTTCCTTGAATAGCATCCCTAACCCTTCCTCTGAGTCTCCATCGTCAGGCATGGGCATTCGGATTGGGAATGACCGGTACAGGCTCAGTATTGGTTTGCGTAGCTTTGCATGACTCTTTTTCTTTTTGTTGGCTTCAAAGTTCCCATCATCATTGGGAACATAACCCAAACCAAAACGAAAATTCTTTAAGGGAATTGGGACTGGCTCTATGATGCTACTTAGATCCCTTCCAACCCATTCTAGAGCACGGTGGAGGCAATCATCTTGTGGACCATAGGGATGGGTACTTGCATGGAATCCTCTTTATGGGAAGCCCCTACTAGTTCCACCACGTGTGGAAATCTGTTCCTTTTGGATTTTCTTCAATGACCATTACAGAGTTGTTCGGGTAGTTCTGGATGCTACCCTCCGCATGAATCACAACCTTATGGCCTTCCCATATAAACTTCACAGCCTTATGGAGCAATGATGGCCCAACCTCAGCCATATGAATCTATGGTCTTCCTAACAACATATTGTAGTTAGCAGTAATTTCCATTACTTGGAACTCCGTGGTGAACTCAATGGGTCCTATTTGGACACTGAGGTCTACTTCTCCGATGCGATCACGTTGGGCTCCATTAAACTTCCTTACATTCGTGTGACTCAAGTGGATTTTTTCAAGATCATACCCCAATTGGCTGAAGGTAGAATCAGGACAAATATTGAGGCCCGCCCTATTGTCGATCAACACTCGGGTCACAACCTTGTCACGGCACATTACTATGATATACAATGCTTTGTTTTATGTCATTCCCTCTTTGGGAAACTTTCCCTTGGTGAAGGAGATTTGATGTTCCCCTATGACATGGACACCATGTTAACTAGATTGTCGCTATTTGCGCTTGCGGGGTCACGAGCCTCGTCTAACACTCTCATCAAAGTTTGACGGTGTTGAGGGGAACTTAGTAGCAAGGCCAACACCGATATTTGGGCTGGCATCTTCTTTAGATGATCCACAATGGAGTACTCTTTTGGCTGCATGAGTCGCCAGAAGTCTTCGGCCTCTCCTTGCATTTCATGATTGGTGCGAGGGATTAGTACATCTCCCCGATCGAGTCATTATGGGCGCTTCGGACAACAAATTATGAGTACCGAGATTGCCAATTGTGGGCGCTAATTGCGCTCAAGTGTTTTGATAGGGACTTAAGCTAATGGTTTGCATACAGCTCAATCTTCATCTCTTTCGATCATGTGAATAGTATTATTGCCAAGGTTAGGCAACGAATTGGTAGTTACATTTAGTGGAGCGGTTTGGAGAGTGATCTCTCTTTTGTCAATCGAGTCTTGTATTTTATGCTTTAAGTTAATACAGTCCTCAGTTCTGTGTCCATTTCCACTGGAATGATAAGCACACGTTTGATCAGGTCGGAAGAATCGAATCCCGAGGTTGACGACCTTTGGCGAGATCATCTGGATTAGACCAGCAACACTTAACCTTTCAAATAGCTTGGTTCGTGTTTCCATCAGTGAAGTGAACACTTGAGGAGGCTTCTTCTCAAAGTTAGCATGCGGAAAATTATATGTATTTGGGGGAGGTTAGTTTTGGTAGTTCATTGACTGGTTGTTTTGTGGGGCTCTGTAAGTGGGTACGTGTTACACCTCGTAAATTTTCGCATCGTCATAAGCAAACTAATGTGAGTCCAGAGAGGCTATGATACCTCTATAAGGTTAAGGAAGACTTTTAATAAGTGTTAGACAAGTATTTAAAGGTTTCGGGATCAAGTGAATCGAAAAATTAGGTTTGTTGAAAATTTGGAAAAACTTGCCAGAATTTTGGACAGGATTTTTGGTCCAACTTCAAAGAGGCATATTTCCTAGAATATGAGGAGTTATGGAATCCATAACTATGTAAATTGAAGTTCGGAGAGTCTTCTTTCCAACACAATTGACAGATCGCAATTCTATGAAGTACGGGATGAAGTACGGCCCGTACAAACATGTACATCCTGTACATTTTGGACGTACTTTACTTGAAATTTCCAGAAAGTTAAAAATTTTGAAAAAAAAAATTCCTCCAATGTACGGGATGAACAGTAACCTATACTTTGAAGTACGGGATGAACAGTAACCCTTACTTTGCCCAAAATTTCCAGAATTGGAAGTCGGTGGATTTTTTTTCTAAGCCTATAAATAGAGGTTCCACGACCTAGGCTTCATTTTTTCACCCAAATTAAATCCCTAAAGTCTCTCTAAGCTCCCTCTAACATCCGCAAACACCCTAAATCAAATCAAGAAAGGATCAAACTCCTAAATCCTCAACTAGTTCATAAAAAGGTGCTTGTTCTTGTTTCTACATGGAGTTGTGGTGAACTTGGCCTTGAGACAAGTTGTGTGAGTTGAAGTTCTTCGAATACAAGATACGTTCTTCATCTTATGGCTTATTTTGAGTTGAATTGGAAGCTTAGTAAGTCTTAAAGTCAAGAGAATGGTGATAGAGAAGTCATGAGGTATTAAGTTGAAGTTGATGACTATGGGTTGATTTTTAAAGAAAATTGTGGATTAATTTAAGTTTAATTTGAATATAATAGTTTGGATATGGTATTGTTGTTGTTGTTGTTGTGTTTGGGCATTGTTTTGAGATTCGAAGCAAGTAAGTGATATAAGGGAAATGCTGCTCGAATGTCGTTAGCTCATTTATTAGTCTAGTTTGACCTTATAAGTGTTTCAAAGGTTTAACCCTAGTGTGAATCATCTTGAATGTAGATTTAAGAGCTCGGGAGGATAGGCGTTGAGTAGTTAAGGAGACAACGAGGTATGTTAAAGCTAATCCTTTCTTTCTAAAGGCATGATTCCCTTATTATGAACCCATACATGATATCCATAATATTCGTATTCCTAAAAAAAATGTTACGAACTCATGATTCTCAAGGTTCTTATGATATTATTGATAAGTGTTCTCCATGATGATGATGATTCTATTTCTAGAGATACCAAAGCTTATAGTTTTTGATGTCATGATGATATTATTGAGCTTGTTTCATGATTATTGATTTTATTCATTGTTATTAATCTCACCTTATGTTAATTGTTCTTTCAAGGTGAGATATAGCGATAATGATATTTCCATAATGATAATCGGAGGTTTACCGGTCTTACGTCACTCTGATAGAGTAGTAACGTTTTATTTGGGCCCTCATGCATGCTTTATATATATGTATGTATTTTCGCACATCGCGCCGCGCCATAGTCGGCCTGGCAGGCACGTAGATGTGCACACCACTGCAGTGGGTAGATTATGATGTTACCCTGAACGAGGTAGATTCAGACCCCGCTAAATTCTAAATGGTAGCTCCCACATTGCCTGAGTCCACTACCCAAACTCCTAAAGAGCTAATTCTGGAGCTCACGAGCTAACTTTCTTTTCTCTGGCTGAACATCACATAAACTTCCCATAGATCTACGGCTAAAGCATCACCCAACGTTCGCTTTCGCGGGATGGTACTAGATGTTAACATCATAGTCTTTCAATAACTCCAACCATCGCCGTTGTCGTAAATTCAATTCTTTTTGCTTAAAAATATACTGAAGGCTCTTATGATCCGTGTAAATATCCACATGGACACCATACAAATAATGTCTCAACATCTTCAATGCATGGATCACCGCAGCTAACTCAAGATCGGGGTTGGATAATTTTCTCATGTTTTCCTAATCGCCTTGAAAGATACGCAATCAACTTACCATGTTGCATCAACACACACCCTAATCCAACGCCACAATAGACAACATAGCCTTCTGATCCCTCTGGAAGTGTCAGGACTGGGGCAGAAGTTAATCTATTCTCTAACTCTTGAAAACTACGTTCACAAGCATCCGTCCATTGAAATTTAGCTAATTTCTAAGTTAGCTTTGTCAATGATACGAGAAATAGAAGAAAGGCCTT
>NC_081346.1:63684890-63732633 GCF_029784015.1 Lycium ferocissimum | reverse complement strand
AGTACCCAATTTTCCCTTTTACTGGGTTTTTAAATTTAATTGAGGGTGTTTTGTGTTTGGGGTTTGGATTGACATACAAATAATGGATTATTATGGTTTGTTTATTCTTCATTCTTCATTCATAATTAATGGTTTCAAAACATTGATTAAAGCCACAAACCTTGATTTATTTGAGAAAATAATTAGGCTGGTAAGAATAAAACAACAAGAACTCAAAGCATTAAACTTTGTTTAATAAATTCACCAGAATAAGAAGAATTTACTTGGCATGATTAATCATTCTTCATAACCACTTTATATTTGGGAAAAATCATAGAAAGACATAATCTTTATTTATATTGGGAAATAGTAGAGATTCACATAGAGATTAAGTATTCATATAATGATCCATTAGAAGTATATCAAGATCAATACCCATGATCATACACCCTATCTAACGGGGACACAACCTTAGTTTGTTTTACCATAAACTTCCACCAAATCAATAGATTAGCAATTAGTTATAAAAAACCAACCTTTGCCAAAACTCATCGGATTAAGATATTAGACCCAAAATTTAGCACCTACGATTTTAGTAAACTTTTCACACCATATTCCCTTGACCCCAACCTTTGTTGGGTTACTATATTTGACAACGTCCGCGTTATACCATTAATAGCGTAATTTGAGCGTATCAAATTTTGGCGCCGTCGTCGGGGAATACGGTTTTAAAATTACTAAATAGTGTTTGCTTTATTGAAGTCTTTGTTTATTCCATCACACCTTGTTTTCTACTCGTGTAAACGTGAATATGAACTCTAATCAAGAAAATCAACGTGCCGGTAAACTGTGGGAATCGGTTGATCAATCCGGCAACGAGTCGATGAAGAGAATGTGTTCGCTGAGCTTGTTCCAGAGGAGGATTATGCATCTGCTATTGTTCAGCCTCGAGTTGGAGCAGCGTCTGTGAAGCCAACCAATCCATTCCCATAATAACATCAAAGTCCACCATTTTCAACTCATGTAAATCAATAATAGTACGATGATCACAAATCACAACTACACAATTTTTATATACTCGGCTAGCTATTACCGCTTCACTAACGAGTGTCGATACCTCGAAAGGTTTTATTGACTCCGGTTTGACCCCAAATCGACCCGCAATATATGGAGTAACATATGACAATGTGGAGCCCGAATCAATCAATGCATATAAATCAAGAGAAAATACCCATAATATACCTGTAACAACATCAGGGGAGGACTCAAGATCCTGCCGTCTAGCCAAAGCATAAATATACTGCTGGGGACCACTAGAATATGGAGCTCCTCCTCTACCTCTACAGCGACTAACTGGTGTCTGAAAGCCTTGCCCCCGAGAGCGTATAGATGATGAATACCCGACTGCCGACCCTCGAGGCTGGATCCTATCCCTACCACCAACCGAAGGGTAGTCACGCATGATATGGCCTGGCCGACCGCATGTATAGCAAACATGTAAGCCTAATCGACAGTGGCCCCAATGTAACTTCCCGCACTGAGAACATCCTGGCATGGGTGTCCTTGCCTAACCCGAGTCGCCTCTGTAATGAGAACCGGAAGCTCTAAAACTCTAACTCGGCTCGGAGTGAGTAGATCTATCAAATCTCTGGCTTGTAAACCGTGGAGGTGCACTAGTCATGGAATGGCCTGAATGCCTAGAAAATTGTTATCTTTGCCCTCCTCTAAACTCACCAATCGGACCCGAATATCTAGCCCTCTTGTGATAACTTCTGTCAAGCTCACGCTCACCTCTTTGCGGTTGTTGGCTTTCCTCCAAATTCGGGGCATGGGCTCGAATGCGAGAAATATCCATATTGTCCCGAAGGGACGCAACAAACACTTATCCATCAAATGTGGCCCTAAGTCCACTCATAAATCGCGTTGCACTCGATCACCCATATCCTCTACCATGGTCGAAGCATACCTAGCCAAATAATCACAGTAGACTATACTCTAAGGCACTCATACTTCCTTGCCTAAGATTCAGAACTTGTCGGCTCTAGCCCGCCGAACCTCTGGGGGCAAGTAATGTCGAAGTAAAGCATCAACAAATTCTTGCCATACTGGGGGAGGTGCATTAACTCCCCTAGAAGACAACCAAACTATATACCAATGAACCGCTATATCCCGCAATCTATATGATGCTAAATCCATCGATTCAACGTCGTAATCATGCATTAACTGAAGTGTCCTTAACATTCCATCAATAAAGTTTTGAGGGTCCTCATCCAGCTTTGACCCGAAGAACTCCGGAGGGTTCAAGCTAATAAAATCACGGGCTCCTGCACTAACCGCCCTATCACCATGACCCATACCATGCCGGGGTTTCGAAAAAGAACCAATTGAGTCAACAATTGAATGGCCTCTTTCATCTCTTAGCCCGAAACTCGGGGTGGAGGAGCGAGGGTGCCGGAGTCCGGGGCTGAGGCTCCCTCAGGCTCCTCAAAAATGGGCAACGAATGAGACGACTGAGATTGAACTGCATTCTGGGACTCACCTTCCTCTATAACTGTTGACGGTACTCTTTCAGCCCGCTTTTCTGCCACTGCCTTGCCCTTTTGGGCTGCCGTAGCTTTCCTCTTTACAGGCATTTTTGAAATACATAACATAACACACGGTTAAAGGAAAAGAAATCCTTATATCATGGCTCTATCGCACAATCTTATGATGAAAGAAGGTCATTCATTCCTAAAATGCCCGCAGCCTCCTGTTTATAAGTATGGCGCGCAACACACCCTTAAACAAGACTCTACTGGACACGGCTCGTAGACACACCCTAAGATGAAACTGCTCTGATATCACTTTTGTCACGACCCAACCGGAGGGTCATAAGGGGCACCCGGAGCTAACCCACCGGGCACCTCTCATCGAACATTCACATTCATCTCTAGGTGAGCCACATGGCCTACTAACAATTCTATGCCTCAATAATGCCATTTTCAACGGCTAAAACACCTTTATATATATATATATATATATATATATATATATATATATATATATATATATATATATATCAACGTCAACAACTATGCCCTTACACATATACACAAACTAACAAGTGCTAACTAAATAATATACCAAAACGCGAGTCGACAAGGCAAAAGACATCTACTATACATGACTGCCTACGAGCCTCTAAGAAGAGTATAAATGTCATCATAAGGATGGGGACAGTGGCCCCGCCATGCCCATACATATACACAAAAGAATAGTACAACGGCCGCCGCCCAATCAAAACGGAGCTCCTCTACGTACAACAAGCAAGCCTATGGGTCAAGTCTATCTCCCTCGTCCCACCGCGGGCATGACGCATGGGTCCATAAATAAAAAAAGACGCTCAATACGAATAATGTACTAAGTATGTAAAGCATAATCAACAACATAATGAAAGCATGAGAAATAACATAAGGTAGAAATGTCATGGGATGAAAGAGCCATCTATACCTCTAGCGACGCTCATCATATTTACTTACCCTCTTGCTGATGGGAAACTTCCCTTTCATACATTTATACATATAGTAGTATCATACCCAACCATAAAGGTTCGGTGTCTTACGTACCCGACCATGATAAGGTTTGGTGTTATACATACCTGGCTCTAATAAGACTCAGTGTCATCCGTATCCAACTGCAGTAGTGTGCGCTCCATAGATATCATACCCGGCCATATAAGCCCGGTGTTCTTAGTAGTCATACTTTAATATCTAATTATTTATATACATAGGAGTACATACATGTCCTCAACATCATCATTTTCATTATATCCTTCCTTAGAGGATCAACTATCATAGGATGGGGCCAATGGTATCGTGAGAATATCAAGATCGTGAGCTTTAGTGATTCTAGGAATGAAATCGTCATGGAAGATACTATGGATTTCACATGAAGGTATACATCAATGGGATCATGCCTTAAGAGAGAAGGGTTAGCCTTATATACCTCTTTGTTTTCTTAACTACTTAACGTTCACCGTCGAAGCTTGGAAAATCTACATTTAGAAGGATTCATACCATGGTTAAGCCTTAAAGATACTCGTAATTTAAAACTAGAATAATTCATGAGTTAACGAAAATTGGGTAGCATTTTTCCTATTTTATCGACTTCCACCATATTACAAAACAACTCCCAATCAACAATACCACAATCAAGAGATTTCATTCAAGTTAAGCATCATCCAATCCCAAAACTCCTTTTCATGCTCATCCATCACAATGGCTACAACACAACACCATATATGCTTACATACAATATTTCCTCAACATCATCTATAACATCCACAACAAGATTATACTCCTAACATGCCAAGAATATCAATTCAAGTTAACATATAGCTCAAAATATCCTCAAATTCCTACTTGAACTCCATTTTCATTTTTCTTCCTTCACCCACATGGTATAACAATCAAACAACCTCAACTATATGTAGAAGATGTAAAAACTTACCTTAATCTCACAAGAACAAGTCTTGAATCAACTTACTCCACCAAAGTGAAAAACCCTAACATCAAAACCCAAGGAAAACTTGAGTTCCACAAGCCCTAGCAAGCTTCGTAGCACTTGATCTCTTAATTCTCTTAGACTTGGCTTAGATTAGTTTATGGAGTTGAAGAGAGAGTTTTTGGAGAGCTCTTGGATCTGATTTGGGAAAATAAAATGTCCAAATGAAGTGGAACGAAATATATAAAGTGTGACTTAAAAACCCGACGGGCAATTCTGCACCCACTTTGACGGACCGTCAAAATTTATATGGTTCGTCAAAGTGAACCGTCAAATTGCGCAGCTTTGCATAGCTCACTGTAACCGTTATACGGTGGTGATCCACCATTTGACGGGCCGTCAAGTTTCCTACGGTCCGTCAAATGGTCCGTCAAAGTGACCTTATCCGATAAGTCGCTCGTTTCTATTCGTTTGACCTCCAATCCTTATAGAACCTTCTTGGCACTTGTGTAACACTTCATTAACCACCTAAGGGGACCTATAGCTCCTCCTTAATTATTATTAAATAAAGTATAACTCAATCGTTGTGAAATCGTCCCAAACACGACTTACATTCTACTTCCTTCGACAAACCTAATCTCACCGATTTATATGACTTCAAAATCTTAAAGTGCTCACTTAAAGTTTTCAAATACTCTCCTTAATCTCATAAGGACCTCATGTCCGCTTTAGGCTTGTGTTAGTCTACTCATGATTCAGACAGATCGAAATTTTTGTGATGTAACAACAAGTTATCTCTCTTACCTTATGTTTCTACATATTTTTATTATGTTGTTATTCATGCCTTACATACTTAGTACATTATTCGTACCGACATCCTTTTTGGGGACGTCGCGTACATACCCGTGTAGGCAAGAGACGAATCAGATCCATAGGTGCTTCATCAGCGATTTCTCAGGTGCGCTCCATTTGGTTCAGAGCTGCAGCCTAGTGGTATTATTCTTTTGTGTACATATTTGGGCACAGTGGGGTCCTATCCCGTCTTTACGATTTCATGCACTCTATGTAAAGGCTCGTAGATAGATGACTATAGTTACATGTTCTATAACTCAATACCATATTTTTGTGTATAATTTTGATGCCTTTGGCCGGCTTGTGCATATGGGCTTAGTTGAGGATGATTATATAGTCGTGCATTTATCTTTTACTCATGCTCCTTGGCTGATTATGATAGTTATGAGCTATCTTTGTGGTCTACCTAGATATGATTATGAGATGTATGAGAAGGGGTGCTCGGGAGGTTAGCTCGGTGTTCGGAGGTTAGTCGGTCCCCGCTGGCCCTCCTCGGTCACGCGACAAGTGGTATCGTAGCAAACTTGTCCTAGAGTGTGTCTACGAGCCGTGTCTAGTAGAGTCCTGTTTATGGGTGTGAAGCACGCCACATTTATAAACAGGAGGCTGCAGGGCGTTTAGGAACTATTGTTCTTTCTTTCTCATCTTAGATCGTGCGATAGAGTCAAGTTAAGAATGCAACTATCTAATTTTTCTCTGTTTAATTTTCAGTGATGCCTCCGAGAAAGAAGAAAGTCAGCGCAATACTGGGCGCTGCTGGAGAAGGTACTAGCCGAGAACCCCCGGCTGAGTTAGGACATAGCGAGGCTCAGAGTGCCACTCCCTCGCATGCTACCTCTATTCCTCCAGTGGCAGAAGAGCATGGAAGGGCTCCAGTCCCTCCGGCCCCTCAACCTCCAGCCCCTCTCCCTATTACTGCATCGAATCCTGCGAGACGCAGCTCGCTTATTGACCCAAGCTTGCGCCGGCCAGCCGCGGGCAACATACGAGCCATGGAGATAGAGTCACAAGTACGTTGTAGTCCGTGATTTCATTATTTTGGACCCTCCAGAATTCTTTGGGTAAAAACCAGACAAGGACCCGCAGAACTTCATAGATGAGATGCTGAGGACATTGCGGGTAATGCATGCTTCGGATGTTGAGTCAGTAGAGTTGTCCTCTTATAGATTGCGAGATGGGGCTGTTCATTAGTACATCACCTGGATATCTTTTAGAGGGGTAAATGCACCTTCACGGGTATGGCAAGAGTTTGTAGATGCTTTTCTCTGACACTATTTATCGCCAGAGGTTCGATGGGCCAGAGCTGATAGGTTCCTAAATATTAGACAGGGAAACATGAGTGTTATGGAATATAGCCTTTGTTTTAATTCCTTGGCTCAAAGATGCTCCAGCTATGGTTGCTGATATGGGAGATAGAGTTCATTGGTTTGTGAATAGATGGGACCCCATTTGTTTGATGATTGCTTGATGGCCTCGCTTTAAGAGGGTATGGACATTTCTTGTATCCGGTGCCTATGCCTGCACTGGAAGAATGACAAAGAATAAAGGAGTGAGCGTGATTTCGATAGGGGTTACAGAAGAGCGCCGCATCCTCAGTGCTATTAGTGACTTCAGTAGGGGTCGAGGCACAAAGGTGTTCTAGGCACTCGGCCGCTCAATGCCGGCTAGTGCACCTTCTCAATTTGTAGGCAAGACACTCGATCGCCCTATTTATTTCGGATCAGGCCAGAGTTCCAAAGCTTCAGGTTCTCAGTATAGAGGTAATTCTGGCCATGTAAGACCACCTTTACCACGATGTACTCAGTGTGGTAAGCTACATTCAGGGCAGCGCCATTTGGGATCAGATGCTTGCTATGCTTGCGGCCAGACAGGTCATATGATACGCGACTGCCCATCGAGAGGTGGTAGAGGTATGATTCAGCCCACGGGATCAGCAGCTGGTTCTTCATCATCGGTGCGCCCTCTGGGGCAAGGTTCACAGACACCGACAGGCCGTGGAAGAGGCAGATGGGGAGCATCTAGTTCGAGCGGTCCTCAGAACCGCATCTATGCATTAGCTGGGTGACAGGATCTCGAGTCTTTACCTGATATGGTTACAAGTATATTATCAGTATCCTCTCGCGATGTATATGCATTGATTGATCCAGGTTCTATATTGTCATATGTTACTCCTTCTGTTGCCGGTCGATTTGGGGTGAAACCTGAGTCGATTAAACCTTTTGAGGTATCTACACCCGTTAGTGACCCAGTGATAGCTAGACGGATATATAGAAATTGTGTGGTTGTAGTCTGTGACCGTCATACTATGGTTGATTTGATTGAACTAAATATGGTAGATTTTGATGTTATTGCTGGTATGGATTGGTTGCTTCTTGTTATGGCAATGTTAATTGTAGGACAAAAATAGTTCGTTTCCAGTTTCCAGGAGAGCTAGTTCTAGAGTGGAAGGGTAATACAGCATCACCGAGAGCAAGAGGTTTATTTCCAATCTCAAGGTAAAGAAGATGATTATCAAGGGTTGTATATATCATTTAGTCCTAGTCTAGGACACGGAAGCAAAGCCCCCGACTCTTCAATCTGTTCCAGTAGTGAATGAGTTTCCAGATGTATTTCCGAACGAGCTTCCAGGCCTTTCACCAGAACGGGAAATTGATTTTGCCATTGATGTGTTACCAGAAACCAAGCCAATATATATTCCTCTTTATAGAAGGGCACCTATAGAATTAAGAGAGTTGAAGGAACAATTAAAGGATTTTCTTGAAAAAGGCTTTATCAGGCCTAGTTCATCGCATTGGGGAGCACCTGTGTTGTTTGTAAGAAAGAAAGATGGATCCTTACGGATGTGCATTAATTATAGGCAGCTGAATAAGGTGACAATAAAGAACAAATATCCACATTCAAGAATTGATGATTTATTTGATCAGTTATAGGGTACCAAATGGGTCTCAAAGATAGACTTAAGATCCGGGTATCACCAGGTGAGATTCAGAGAAAAAGACATTCCAAAGACGGCCTTCAGAACTAGATATGGTCATTTTGAGTTTCGAGTAATGTCGTTCAGATTGACTAATGCACCGGCAGTATTCATTGACTTAATGAACAGTATATTCAGGCCTTTCCAAGATTCGTTCGTGATTGTGTTTATCGATGATATTCTGGTATACTCACGATCGTAAAGAAAGCATGCGTACCATTTACGTGTTGTCCTTAGAGTTCTTCGTGATCGGTTATATGCAAAGTTCTCAAAATGTGAGTTCTACTTGAATTATGTGACATTTTTGGGGCACATTATTTCAGCTGATGGTATTCGGGTGGATACCCAGAAGATTGAAGCGGTGAAGACTTGACCAAGGCCTACAATACCTACTGAAATTCGTACCTTTCTGGGTTTGGCAGGTTATTACAGAAGATTTGTAGAAGGGTTTTCTTCTATTTCTACACCACTGACGAAGTTGACTCAAACATCAGCTAAATATCAATGGATGGATTCTTGTGAGCGCAGTTTTCAGGAGCTAAAGAATAGATTGACTTCGGCCCCGGTTCTGACACTTCCAGAAGGATCGGGGGCTATGTTGTTTATTGTGATGCCTCAGGCGTTGGACTAGGTTGTGTCTTGATGCAGCACGGTAAAGTCATTGCCTATGCTTCAAGACAGTTGCGGAAATATGAGAAAAACTACCCAAACCATGATCTAGAATTAGCTGCAGTGATTCATGCATTGAAGATGTGGAGGAATTATTTGTATGGCGTTCATGTTGATATCTATACAGACCATAAGAGCCTCCAAAAGATATTTTCAAGTAGAAAGAGTTGAATTTGCGGCAAAGGCGATGGTTTGAGCTATTGAAAGATTATGATGTTAGTATTCTATATCATCCGGGAAAGGCGAATGTAGTAACTGTTGCTCTTAGCCGCAAATTCATGGGTAGTTTATGTGATGTTCAGCCAGAGAAAAGGGAGTTAGCTCGTGAACTTCAGCAATTAGCTAGCCTAGGAGTTCGATTATTGGACTCGGGCGATACAGGAGTCACTATCCAGGATACAGCTATCTCGTCTTTAGTAGTTGAGGTGAAAGAGTGCCAGTATGAGGATCCCATGTTAGTTCATTATAGAGATACATCTCTTCAAAAAAGAAAGTCAACAATTGATATCTCTACAGATGGATTTCTCAGATATCGAGGCAGACATGTGTGTTCCCGATGTTGCGGTTTTCGTCGCCGCATTCGTGGGATAAGCCCATTGTTCCCGTTATTTTGTTCATCTAGGAGCGACAAAAATGTATCATGATATTAAGTCCATTTATTGGTAGGACGGAATGAAGAAAGACATAGCAGAGTTCGTAGTTCATTGTCCCAACTGTCAGCAGGTAAAGATCGAGCATCAGAAGCCCGGGGGATTGTTGCAAGCTATTGAGATTCTGACTTGAAAATGGGAATTAATTAATATGAATTTCATTACAGGCTTGCCTCGTTCTCAGCGTAAGTATGATTCCATATGGGTAATTATGGATAGACTCACGAAGTTAGCTCATTTCCTGCCTGTCAGAACTACATACTCAGCTGAAGAATATGCAAAGCTTTATATCAAAGAAATAGTACGAATCCATGGTGTTCCAGTGTCCATTATCTCCGACAGAGGTGCGCAGTTTATAACTAACTTCTGGAAGTCCTTCCAAGAGGGTTTGGGGACTCAAGTGAGCCTTCGCACAGCATTTCACGCCCAGATTGATGGACAAGCTGAGCGTACTATTCAGACTATCGAGGATATGCTACGGGCATGTGTGTTGGATTTTGGAGGTAGTTGGGATGATCACTTACCGCTTATTGAGTTCGCTTATAACAACAGTTATCATTCCAGTATCCAGATGGCCCCGTATGAGGCTTTATATGCGTGCAAGTGTAGATCACCAATTGGATGGTTTAAAGTGGGAGAGACTAAATTAATAGGGCCAGATTTAATCGAGCAAGCAGTGGAAAAGGTCAAGCTTATTCAGGATCGATTATTGACAGCCCAAAGTCGACAGAAGTCTTATGCGGACAATCGCCGACGAGACTTGGAGTCCCAAGTTAATGACTGGTATTCTTGAAGGTGTCGTCAATGAAGGGCGTCATGATATTTGATAAAAAAGGTAAGCTTAGTCCTCGGTATATTGGGCCTTACAGGATTGTGCGTAAAGTGGGTCAGGTAGCATATGAACTGGACCTACCTTTAGACTTAGAGTCAGTCCATCCTGTCTTTCATGTGTCAATGCTTGGCAATTGCATTGGAGATCCTTCTAGAATTGTACCTGTGGATGATGTCCAGGTCACTGAGAAATTATCGTACGAAGAGGTTCCCATTGCAATCCTAGATGGACAAGTTCGGAGACTAAGAACTAAAGATGTAGCTTCAGTTAAAGTTCTATGGAAAATAATAATAGGGAAGAAATGACTTGGGAAGCTGAGGAAGATATGAAGTCCAGGTATCCACATTTGTTCCCACTCCCAGAGAAGGTTCAGATAGAGACATCACTGTCTTCAGGTGCGTAATGCTTTCTGTTTATGATTTCTTGGTTGTATGGGGCCATAACTGTTGTTGTTGTTGTAACCCTGCGAGGCATTATATATTTTGGATTGTTGTGACAGGATGGTAGCGATATAGTTATAGGGGAAACTCTGGCAAAATTTTTGTAGAATCCCTATGAGTTTAACATTCGAGGACGAATGTTTTTAAGCGGGGAAGGATGTTACACCTCGTAAATTTTCATGTCATCGTAAGCAAATAAACGTGAGTCCAGAGAGGCCATGATACCTCTATAAGGTTAAGAAAGACTTTTAATAAGTGTTAGACAAGTATTTAAAGGTTTCGGGATCAAGCGAATCTAAGAAATTAGGTTTGTTGAAAATTTGGAAAAACTTGGCAGAATTCTGGACAGGATTTTTAGTCCAACTTCAAAAAGTCATATCTCCTAGAATATGACGAGTTACGGAATTCATAACCTATGTAAATTGAAGTTCGGCAAGTCTTCTTTCCAATGCAACTGACAGATCGCATTTCTGTGAAGTACGAGATGAAGTACGGCCTATCCAAAATTTACGTCCCGTACATTTTGAACGTACTTTACCTAAAATTTCTAGAAAGTTGAAAAATTTGTAAAAAAAAAAAAAAATTACCTTCAATGTACGGGATGAACAGAAACCCGTACTTCGCTCGAAATTTCCAGAATTGGAAGTCAGAGGAATTTTTTTCTAAGCCTATAAATAGAGGTTCCACGACCTAAGCTTCATTTTTTTCACCCAAATTAAATCCCTAAAGTCTCTGTAAGCTCCCTCTAACATCCACAAACACCCCAAATCAAATCAAGAAAGGATCAAACTCCTAAATCCTCAACTAGTTCATAAAAAGGTGCTTGTTCTTGTTTCTACATGGAGTTGTGGTGAACTTGGCCTTGAGACAAGTTGTGTGAGTTGAAGTTCTTCGAATACAAGGAATGTCTTCATCTTATTGCTTATGTTGAGTTGAATTGTAGGCTTAGTAAGTCTTAAAGTCAAGAGAATGGTGATATAGAAGACATGAGGCATTAAGTAATGACTATGGGTTGATTTTTAAAGAGAATTGTTCATTGATTTACGTTTAATTCGAATATAATCTCTTGGATATGGTATTGTTGATGTTGTTGTTGTGTTTGGGCATTGTTTTGAGATTTGGAGCGAGTAAGTGGTATAGGGGAAATGCTGCCCGAATTTCGTTAGCTCATTTATTAGTCTAGTTTGACCTTATAAATGTTTCAAAGGCTTAACCCTAGTGCGAATCATCTTGAATATAGATTTAAGAGCTCTGGAGGATAGGCGTTGAGTAATTAAGGAGACGACGAGGTATGTTAAGGCTAATCCTTTCTTTCTAAAGACATGATTCCCTTATTATGAACCCATACATGATATCCATAATATTCTTATTCGTAAAAAATGAATGTTGGAAACTCATGATTCTCAAGGTTCTTATGATATTATTGATAAGTGTTCTCCATGATGATGATGATTTTATTCCTAGAGATACCAAAGCTTATAGTTTTTGATGTCATTATGATATTATTGAGCTTGTTTCATGATTATTGATTTTATTCATTGTTGTTGATCTCACCTTATGGTAATTGTTCTTTCAAGGTGAGATATAGCGATGATGATGATTCCATAATGATAATCGGAGGTTTACCGACCTTACGTCACTCCGATAGAGTAGTAAAGTTTCATTTGGGCTCTCATGCAAGCTTTATATATATGTATGTATTTTCTCACACCGCGGCGTACTATAGTCGGTCGGGCGGTGCACGTAGATGTGCACGCCACCCAGTGGGGCGGTGATGATGTTACCCCGACGCGGATGATATGATATATGGATCGGTCCGGCATATTCCACAAAAGAATATATATATATATATATATATATATATGTATGTATGAAAAATATTTTTTTTAAAAAAGCTAAGCATGCATGACATCCGCCTCAAGAGGCAATCCGATGTACAAGTTATCTCTCTTACCTTATGTTTCTACATATTTTTATTATGTTGTTATTCATGCCTTACATACTCAGTACATTATTTGTACTGACGTCTTTTTGTTTGGGACGCTGCGTTCATGCCCGCAGTAGGCGGGAGATTGATCGATCCATAGTGCTTTTATCGACATTTCTCGCAGCGCTTCATTTGCTTCGAGGCTGTGACTTAGTGGTATTATTCTTTTGTGTACATATTTGAGCACGGCGGGGTCCTGTCCCGTGTTTATGATTTCATGCACTCTATGTAGAAGCTCGTAGACAGATGTATATAGTTAGATGTTCTATAACCTCATCGGTTCATATTTTTGTGTATCATTTTTGGCAGCCTTGTCGGTTTGTGCATATGGGCTTAGTTGAGGTGATTATATAGTTGTGCATTTATCTTTTAGACTAATGCCCTTACAGATTATGAAAGTTACGAGTTATCTTTGTGGCCCACCTAGATATGATTATGAGATGTATGAGAAGGGGTGCTCGGGATGTTAGCTTCTCGTGCCCTTTATGGCCCACTGGTTGGGTCGTGACAGTACGGGAGTTAGGTAATTTGGCTGTGGAGCTTGGTAATTCGGGGTAGCCATTTGGTAATTTGTTTGTGGAGTTTTGTAATTTGGTGGTGGTGTTTAGAAATTGGGTTGTGCATAATAGATAATTACAGGGTTGTATGGCACAGGTAAGTTGGCGCTTGGTGGTGGTGATTGATAAACTTGGAGGTTGAGATTGTGGCTCCTCTCGCTTTTTGGGCTTTGGGCTAGGGGTATGGGAGACATTTTCCACGTCCTCCTTTTTCATCTTAGCGAGCCCCATAGTGCTTTGACTGGTGGCTTTGCTAGCCACACTGATGATTCTTCCAGTCTTGAGACTATCCTCTATAGCCTCCATCGCCATGGATAGCATCCGGTCGTAGAAATTTTTCTCCTGCGACCGGATAAAGACGGAAACTGGTTCCTCTTTCCTCATTAGCGGTTGCACTCGTGTGGCTTCAACCCTCCACCTTCTTACATATTCCTGATAATTCTTGGTGGGCTTTTGCTTGACCTTTTATAGGTAATACCGATCAGGTATGGTCTCAACGTTGAATCAAAATCTCTCTATGAAGGATTTTGTCATGTCTTCCTAAGTGGCCCATCGACCCATGTCTTGTGCAGCGAACCATTCAGCAGCTTCTCCAGTCAAGCTTTGGCTGAATAGCCTCATGATGAGTGCTTGATTCTTCTTCAAACTGACCAGTTGGTCATAGTAAGATCGCAAGTGGGCCTTGAAATTTCCCGTTCCATTGAACATTTTGAATTTGGATACCTTGAAGCCCTCGAGGAAATCCAAATCCGAATGCATACAGAGATCATCACATCTTAGACCAATCGCCTTATGAGTCGCTCTTATGGATCGTTCAAGGATTTCTGCCACTTTGCGTTACATTCCTTTGCCATCTCCTCATAGTGGTCGTGCTCATGGTGTTCAGGGGAAAAGGCAATTGGGGTGACAGGAGTATGGAAGGATGTTGTTGGATGTGCGGTGTGGCTTTTGGGCATGTGGGTAGTTCGTGAAGTTGGTAGAGTAGCGGCGCCTGGGTGGATAGCAGGGTTAGTGTGAGTGAGTTATGGTGCCTAGTACGATGGCATAGAATGGGTAGTTCCGGGGATTTTTTCACGCCCCAAACCATAGCCTAGGTGTAACACGACACACGGTGCCTTACTGTATATGACCGAGTGAACCACATGACTTACTGAATCAACATGGGGCATAAACATGAGCGGAATATAACTTAAACATGATAAGGATGAATAAACATGAGATATCATAATAGTAAATAAAAATACGGGATTAAAAGTTAATACGAATTGTCATAAATATTAAGCCAAAGATGGTTATACGACTCTGAATATCTGACATAACATGACTGACCAGTCTATGAAACCTCTGACATGGGTCTGACTGCTAAACTGTTTGCCGGGACAAGGCTCCCGACATACCTTTACTGCATAACTGAAATAACATAGATAAGATAAAACCCCAAATGAGATGGGTCTCACCAATAGTTGATACGTTTAGAGTCCTAACGAGCTAATCCGAAGTCCTGTAAATCTGTATCGTGAAATGCAAGGCCCCGGTCAAATAAAGGGAACGTCGGTACACTTTAATTGTACTGGTATATAAAGCAACTAAATGAAGTAAAACATGGCACATAAAATAATAGAACTAAAACTGAAACTGTAAAGTGAACATGAACATGAATATCATCTTACATGAATATGTATGTATAACATGAGTAAAATATTCTAAGTCTGTAAAGATAGCTGAGGCAGAACATTAGTATAACGACATGTGACCACCACGTAAGAACGTGGCGTCTGATCTCTGCCCGACCAGCTAAGCCATCCTGTACCTTGCCGGGGTACAAGACATGAACATGAACATGAATGGATCCAATAACCACAATGGGTAAACATGAAGGTATCATCCTAACTGGGCGGAGCGATCCTTATCCTACGCTGGTATACGTAGCTTCAAGCTATCTAAGCTTTCTCGGTAATCTGTGCAACTCGCAAAACATAAACATGGATATAGTTGGCTTAGTAGCCCATGAATTATATAACTTGCTTGTAAACATGATTCTTGCTTGTATTAAAACATAAAGCTAATATATAATATAACTTGTATGAAAACATGGGAAACAAGTTCATAAAAATCAACATAAAAGTTCATATCTTGCATTTACGAACCCATGGAATGCAAAGAATGGGTTTTCATGGATTACGAACAGATTCTCAATAACCAAAAGGGAATATTAAGAGCACAATAACGAACTATTAAAGCAAACATGGTATATCATGGTACATGTACCTAGGGTTATCGTAAACATGTCTAAAACCCTAATTTTGGTAAAACCTTGTATAATCATGGAAGAACGTGGTGTGGGGAAGAACAATGAGGTTCCCACACGTAGATGGAAACTCTACATACCTGGTAATACTTCAAACTCATAGTAAAGGTCCGAACTTTGAAGAAGAATCCCAAAGCCTTAAATCATGAATTCCTTAAAAAGGTTTTTTGGGAACCCCAGGTTAACATTGATGAATTCATGTTTAGGAATCATGGGTACACATTAGAATTACTTGGAATGCATAGAATAGGCTTACCTTGATGTATTTCAATGGAAGGAGGAGGGTCATGCGAGTTCCGTTTGAGGTCCGGTTGGAGTCGTAATCGTCTTTGGTTTTGGTTTCCATTGCATATGGTTGGATGCTTAAGTCACTGTTTTGATTCTCACAATGTGATTCTTGCCATTTTATAAAGTAATACTACGTGAAGCATTTCAAAATTTACGGAAAAATAAGTAGTCTCTCGTGTCCACTATCTTCAGTTTTCGTTTTTATATCGACATGAGAGTTAAATGTTTAGTGTTAAGGAAACTTCTCAACGTGATGAGATTCTTAAGTCACTAAAATGTTATCATGATGAGCCAGCCATTTGTATTGTCTCTTGGTATGGGCTCTACGGATGAATGAAGTCTTACTGATTAGATTTATTTTTATATAGATAATTATCAGATTTTGTCATTATTTATTTCATGGTTTTGTTGTATCTGAACGTTGGTAGCAAGCAGCCTAGACATGTTTGTCAACAAATGGGATGACCAGTACTGGGCTACGCTGTTGACCAGAGCTCATTCTAAAAGTATCCCTCTCTAACCGAGTAGGTACTTATAAAGCCTCAGATTGTTCAGATCCCAAGTCACCAAAACAGGCAACGGACACAGCTCAGACCTCACTGTAAATCTCCCCCTCTCATCCTTTTGTTTTTTGATGCTCAATAGAATTGATATGCTCCCTAGAACAGCAACATTTGTCTGTATTTTTTATTTGTGTTTGATAATCGTGATTCCAAACTGATGGGTGCGCCTATTTTCTTATAAACCCTACTATTAAATATTGAATTACTTAATGATATGAACAATTGTTGTTGTAGGAAGCAGAGAAAAAGAGAATGTGTTTGTTAGATGGGACGTTGTTTCGCGAATTGCTCGATGATTTTAACAGTTATCCATCCACAGTAATCTTCTTTCAAGAATGTCCTGAATATGTCCATGTGTTTGCTATGGATCCTGATGATACTTCTTGCAATGTGTACCGTGTTTTGTCCCTCAATCGGCACAAGCGTCTTCATAGGAAATTGGGATATACCCCTGGTGACGGTAAATTATTCTTTGTTGGTGACACCATAGAGGAGAATGAAGGTGATGAATGGCTAGTTTACTCTCTGGAAATCAAAGTTTATGATATTGCCCTTAGGAAATGGTGGATGCAAGACGACAGCCCAAAGTTGAAAGCTCCCATGCCTGCCCTATTTCTCTACTTTTTTTATCACCGGCTTTATATGTTTTCTAAAAGTCTACCTTGGCTTAAACAATCACACTTTGAGATGCTAGATATTAATGATCTTGCCAAAGGATGGGTTTCGCTACCTCATCCTTCTTTTATCCAAAGAAATGTATCCCAACATCAGCTTGATCAGGCTTATGACTACACCAACAAGGCCCTGTTCGTAAGGTTTTATCCGTGTTTTTACACTTTCAGCTTCAAGGATCAGATTTGGCGGGAGTCTCAATATTACACTCCAAATTTGCCATCTCGCACTCGTAAACTTCTTGAGGCCAGATTTTCCTTTTGTTCTGTAATCATAGAAAACCGCTTGTACAGATTCCACATCGACATCAACAAGCTCCCTAGTAGACGAGCAATGCTAATCATCTCTGATTTGGACAACAATGCAATAGGGAATAAAGGAGAAAATGTGCTTGGTCTCACACACATTGTTCGCCCAGATGTGTTTACCTATGATTATAGTGCTCACATTCTTGTTTATCTTGGAAAGAGTAATTCATATCTAAGGTTCTTTGTGGCTATCAAGCTCTCTCCTGGGAATTCTTTGTCTGTTCGTGTGTCTACATGCACCTTTGAAGTTTCAACTAATACCTTTGATGTCAGGCAATGTTTCCCCCCGCCCACTCCTCTAAATCTGGAACTGACTGGCCCGATTAAATAGGAGGCGTTATGTAAGTTTCTCAACACTTGCACAAATCTATCTAATTATGTTTTGACTAGAATTACATAAATCAACAGATTTTACAGTCTCTTTCCTGAACAACATACTTTTGAACTCCTCCAGAGGGGTCATTTGTTCTCTGTAGGACTACACTTTCACTGTTAGAGTTCTTCCTCAGTTATCAATGGCCTTGGTGCTTACCTAGTTTTCAGTTAGCATTGGATTGTTTTGCTCTAATGGTTTAGGTAGGACCTCTATGTTAGGATGATGTAAAAGACAACTCCTCTAGTGTATCATATCCAATCCATCTCTATCTATACTATATTAAAAGCAGGAAATCCCTTATTATAGTATTTATTTAGATATCCTTAAAACAAAAACCTAGCTCTTGTAAAGAGAAGCTAACGCTTCAGCATTCATACCCCTGTTTCTAACTTGCTCCTGAGAATTGTGTTGCAGAAAAAAATTTGTTACCTGACTAACCTGTTTGATTTCAACCCGTTAGCCTATGAACTTTATGCTTACCGATATGTTTGTTTCTGTAGACTATGTATTTGTGTTCCACTGATGCCTTTAGCTTATTTATGTGCGTTGCGATAGTTTTTGTACGCTACAACTGTTTTTTTTTTTTTTTTTTCTTCTTACGTTTGGAGTTTTCCTCTCTTTTGTGCAACCAAAGTTTTGCAAAAAAATGAATTTTGACATAAAGAGTTGTTTTCAGAAAGGCCAAATTCTTCCTAAGGATTCTATTGTTTTATGGTCTATATATCTATTAAATGAAATCATAAACATATTCAGTCATTCTATTGTTTTATGGTCTATATATCTACTAAATGACATCATAAACATATTCAGTCTACTGAATTTGATCCAAAAGAGTTTGGTGGATAAATTGAAAATTTAAGCAAAGATAGTGGGTAAAGGTTTACGTGTATTGCTCTTAAAATTTTGAACCCATATGCCAATCGGGCATATATAGTGTTATTTTGTCACCTTAGAAAACCTTTATACTTTAATTATCTATCTTGTCTTGATGATATATTTATTGTAGCTTATCTTATAGTATGTGCTACGTGATTTGGCTACACCTACTTGAAAGTTCAATTTTAGATGATGAGTAACGAGAGTTAAAATCTGTTTGATGTTGTTTCTCTAGAAAGTATGCTTTATGTTCCAGTGACTAAATAATCTTGTTTATCTTTTAATAGCAGTAAAAGACTTGCTTAGGAATTCATCTCAGATTGCATGTGGTTAAGTGCATAGACTACTTTTGTTTGATTCTGTTTCTTTTATTCAACAATATTCTAAGCTTATAAATGAAGGAAGCTGCGCTTTTGAAAAAAAGTATGATAAAAACATGATAGGTTTATTTGGCTCTGGCTTTAATAATTTATGACGAACGGGTACGTTTTCATAACATAATCTTACTTTGTCCATCTTAAATGGCTTACTGATGCTACTGAGCTCACTAATCATTTAGTTTATGAAAAAAGAATCAGTATAGCTCAGGCATATTTAAAATCTTATGAAGTCTTCACTAAAATATGGTTTGGGATGGTCCAATTTTTATTCAGTTGTATCCTTCTTCTTTTTTCTCCTCTTATTTTGCATCTATCCTACTCTTTTATTTGAGTCATAACTATACCTTTAGCTAAGTTAACCTATCTTAATCATAAGTGTGACTGTAAATATAGATACACGTTGCTTCAATGTCGAGCTTAAGTGCTTAACATGGAGGAACCATAGAATTAAATTCAAATAATTTCAATACTTAACTAAAGATCACTTGTTTGAAGTCCGCGCTTAGTTAGTCAGCCTATTTTAAGGTGTATCTCGTTCCTTCAATATACTTAAAAGAATTGTTAGGTGTTGATTCCTGAATTAACCACGGAATCATTAATATATTGCGCTTCTACTTAATCTGATTAAAATGGAGTGCAACAATAATAAGTTTTACCTCATTTTTTGATAGAACATACTTCTGTACCATAAAATGTTCGCTTAACATAAGAGTTAGTAATGAGGTTTTTATTTAAATAGGTATCGACACTTACCTAAGAGTTGGAGTGCTTGGTCCAATGGAGGATTCAGAATTTTAACTAAGGAGGTTCGAAAAATAAAAATGTATTTGAACTTGGAATTTTAAGGTGAATTTTGAACCCCCTAAACCACTAAGCCAACCTCTAGTCTTGTGTTTAGGGTATTCAAAATCTATCTATGTACATAAGAAATAATAAAATTAACTTACATATACAATGTAATTTTTTGCCGAGAGGGTTCAGGTGAACACCCTGTTCCCCTCCTAGATCCGCCCCTAGCTTGGTCCTATATGTTATATGATGATGTACAGCTTTTTAGTCAACATCTGTGGGGAAGATTTGCTTTGTAATGGAGTTATTGTTTGTTAGGCTTAAGTTAATCGTATGTTTGCAAAGTTTGGTACTCCCACTGTCCCAATTTATGTGATACGCTTTTCTTTTTAGTCCGTCCCAAAAAGAATGATACATTTCCTTATTTGGCAACAATTTAACTTTAAACGGTATATTTTACGCTTAACGAGATAACTTATAGCCACACAACTATTTTTAGCTTATTTTAAATCAAAAGATTCAAAAGTCTTCCTTTATTTCTCCAACCTTCTTTTTTTTTCTTTTTCTTTTTTTAATGTTTACCATAAACTTAATTTTACATCTACTTACATATTGTTGTGTATCAAAATAACATTATATTATGTCATGTTCCTGAAACTTGAAATGTACATTTGATGTTATGCTAGAGAGGGCGAATGGGGATGCCAGAGATCAAGCACACCTTTAGGGAAACTAACGCAGTTGCAGCCAATTTGGCTATGGAAGGAATAAAGCGAGCATCTTTTGGAGCACATTTATCCTCCTTCATTTTGCTTTGTTTTGCTAGAGGGATAGTTCTAAGACTATATTTGTTAGAAAAACTACTACCAGTAGTAATATTTTGGCTCACTTTGGGAACTTATTTGCTCTAATGAGCTCTACTATCTGTAATGACGTTCCTTAGTTATTAACATTAATTTACTACTTCAACCGGAAGAATGAAGTGCATTTGATGTGATTTTCTGTCTGTCTGATTGTGGTTGATGTAGAAATGCTTATATCTAGCAGATTTGTGAATCATGCAGCTGATATTGGTTGTTGATGAGTTAATTCTACTAGTTGATGACTGATGAGTTAATCCTACGTACTAGTAATAACCTCAAGAAAACTGAATCAGATTGGTCTTTGGGACTAAAAGTTGTTTCGCAAACTAATTTTGTCTTTCCGATTGTGGTTACAAATGATGTAAATGCTATTCTAATACTTGACATTTGATCAGATTGTAAAGCTGATTCATGAGGAATGTCAGGGATATTCTTTTACTTTTTGGCTTCTTTTGGCGCGTGCTATTGATTTGAAAACTCATTGCGGCCATAGATTAAGCAAAGATAGAAGGCTTCAATTTGTCTCAAAAACTATTTTATCTTAGTCCTTACATCTTATGGTCTTCAACTGGGAGTCCGCAACTTAAATGACCCCAAAAGTAAAATTTTGATTCAAAATAACCCATTAAAAAAAAAGTTACAAAAGTATCTTTTGCGCACAAATAGCAGTTAACTGTCACGGCTACAGTTAAGTCCTATTGCGCATTAATTTTGTGTGCACTATGGGTCTGTTTTATTTTCCCCACACTTTGTATAATTTCAAAGTTTTGAAATTCACGTATATTCCATACTTTGACCAAAGATTAGTCATGTCTCAAAACTCCGGAATATCAATATTTTATATAGAACCTGATATCTTTTTCTGCGAACAATAATGTAGGCTCAATACATCAAGTATACCTAACGTTTGGATCATCGTTTTAGGGGTTGTAAAGTGCCCCGAAATAAGTTTTGTTTGGAAACTTGTTATCATTAGGTTTGAGTGTTATTTTATAAGTTTTGATTTAAGCGTTTTATTATTTAGTCAAGGCATTACTTTATTTCGAATATTTTGAGATTTTTTTCATAACACTTAGACGTCGCTCAGTTATTAATAAACGATAATAAAGATTAAAATAACTAATTATCATTAAGAAATAATACCGTATAATATTAACATAAAATGTACAATTTATTTACACACAATCTTTAATGGGTCCTGCACATGTGAGCCTTTGCAGAACCCAGTCCCACGTGTGAGCCCTAGCCTAAGGCGATCCCCACCACCTCACCATCATCTCCATCCTCCTTCTCTCTCAATAACAGATGCCCCATGTCAGCGCATCATCCTTCTTTCCTTCCTCCCCGCGCCCCGAGCATAGTACGTTCTTCACGCATCGTGAGACGGCCCGCAGGCGATGATGAACCCCCGAAAATAACATATAAACAATTAGTATTAATTTTAACTTAGATTTAATTAATACATTATCTTTTGGTAAAATCAAACCTTCGTGTGTCCACGGCTCCCGAGAGGGCTCCTCGAGCTGCTCCCGCCGGCCTCCCGAGCGAACTCCCCGAGCGGGCCCCGAGCAGATGTCAGCCGTAGCCGGAGCCGGAGTCGGATCCTAAGAAATGGAAATTATATAATAGTTAGCATAAGTATTTTAATTTGTTAAAATAATTATTTTAAACACTTACATTCGGCTCTCGAAACATGTCGAAGTCCACGACCGCCACAGTAGTCGATTCTACTTCTTACCACCCCGTAGATCACGAATCGACCGTTCACCTTTTTGATGACAAATTGGCAAATTTCAAGGGCACATCACGCCTCTACCGATCCCCTCAGCCTGGCACCCAAATATGGCTCGCCGGGCAGCACATATGAGAGGTGGCGACTTGCCTAAGAAGAAGCCCATTGTGCGCTCTCAAGTCAACGGGGCGTTGGGGTGCCGACGAACGCCGTACGGACCCAGCCGGGGAACGCGTAGCAGCTCGTCGTGCTCATCTACCAGACAGAGGCCCAATCGCCACCACCTCGCTACCATCCCCATCGCCCACCGTGCCTCATCTAGCCCCACCCTATGTCACCATCCCCTCCCCCGCCTACTCCCCGCCACCAGCCCCCCTGCCCCCACCCCCGCCACCACCACCCCCATCACCACCCCACGAGCACCCACCATGACCACGACCATCCGCCACCTCGATACGAGACCCCCGGAACACGCCGCGGATACGTCCGAGTTTTGCGGATTGCCGCACACCACTATCGGCCAGGCTCAACGATCCCAAGTTGCAAATCTCGTCGCCTGGGAATCCATATACCCACGCCCACCCGCATATGGTCCGTACGTCCGTAGGCCGTATTTGCTCGCAAACACAACGATCGAATAAATTTGTAACACAATATATACACGCACACCAAGCTTGGCAGAACTTACCAACGCCCATACCGTCCCGCGAGTGTTACACATTCTCGACCATCCGGAGGACGCGTGCCTCGTTGCCAATCAAGTCGTGAACTGCCTACATTCGAACTACGACTACAGGATCGTAGTAAGACGTACGATCACCGCGCATCCCCATCCCATAATCCCAACTTCCGGATCCGGCTTCCGCATAAAGTCCGGTATGCAGAGTGACTCGGCCGCACGCTCGTCCCGAAGAGATATCCAACATCTCGAACGGAAGAAGCCTAGGCGCGTATCCACACTTTGGACACGCTCCCCGTCCATCTCCGCGCGTATGCGCATTCCCTCGCAACGAAATCGTCCGAGGTTGCGCAACATGGGTCGAAAAGGCCTCATCCTAGATCACACCCATAACTGAAAGTGTCATTAAAAAAAAAGTTTTATTAGTCGTCATTTCAATAATCTATATTTAGAATAAAATTACATACACTTAAATATATTACTTGGAGAAGCACGTGAAATACACAAACATCCCTATGGATGCCCATAGACGCTCGACATAATGCTCGATACAGGTAGGCAAGAACAGCAGCGCCCCAGCTATAACATCCCAACTCGCCTAGATCCTCCAGAAATAGCAAATACTTTAAGCTCACATGGGAACCCGATGTGTTCGGGAACAAGATGCCCCCGAATATGATGAGTAAGTACAGACGGCACGACAATCGACATCTACCTAAGGTGTGCCGTCTGTAATAGGATGCTCGATGTCTAAGAGGCACAAGTGAGTACAAAGGGAAACCATCGACATCCGAGTTTGTCCCCATATCTCACCCTCTCCAGGCACGTAATCAATGAGCCTAGTCAACTCCTCCCCGCACACACGCGCCGAGGCTCCTCATAAGGCGTCCATCTACCAGAGTCCATACACGACCCACATCCCGAAGCGCGATAGCTGCCCTCACCAGCTGCGCAGGATGAAACGTACGTGGTCTCCTGTCACATCACTCAACCACACACACAAGAGCCCCATCATAACAGACCGACCAAAGAGCGACGCAATGGTGTATACCGCCGAGCAAAGCACTCCAAGACGCGAGGAAGCCGGCCAAGTGCCCAAAAGATATTCCACGCACGTTCCACCCTACGAGACGGAATAATGTACCGAAATCTATCACCCTTATCCCATAATACCGAGACCTACGAGTAGCTCAGAGATAAAGCATTGACGGATCGAAGGGCCCGGTCGGGCGTCGGGATCCACAAGGTATTGGCATCTCTATTAATAATTTTTAGTTAATCATTAACATGTAATATTAATTATGTAATCCTTTATCTAAAAAATATACTAAATAACTAATCTCAATCTGAAATTTATATTAACTATTTAAATTTGCAAATTAATAATTGTTAATTAATTATTATTAATTGTTAATTAATTATTATACTAACTAAATTAACTAACTAATATTATATTAATGATACTTTAATCCTAAACTAAGGATGTTCAAGGATGTTCAATCCTAAACTATGATTAACTATTTCTAATTAATAATTGTTAATTAATTATACTAACTACAATTAACTAACAAATATAATATTAATGATATTTTTAATCCTAAACTAATGATGTTTAATCCTAAACTAAGGATGTTCAATTTCTACTCAATAATTGTTAATTAATTGTTATACTAACTACAATTAACTAACAAATATAATATTAAAGATTAACTATTTCTAATTAACAATTTATAATTGATAATTAATTAGATAACTAATTAGCACATTAACACATAAAATTAGATAACTAATTAAAGCAGATAAGATTAGATAACTAATTATCAAATAAATAGATTAACACAGACAATTAGATAACTAATTAGCACATTAATAATTAACATGGATCAAACAATTAACAAATCATTAACAAATAATTCAAAATTAACAAACAATTAACAAATAAATAAAAAATCAAAAAAGGGGCTAAACGGACAGCCCTATTATAATGCGTAAAAAATCCCAAACTGCCACTATTAAACATTACTCATGCTTAGGATAATAATATATTTAACAACGTAATTGCAAAATTCATAGTAAAAAAGACCTAGATTAAAGGTTGTATTTGAGTTTTAAATCGAAGTTTTACGATTTTTAATTCAACCAAGCCTTCAAACTTCGTTTTGATCAATACATACCGAATATTGACTTTCGTGTTCAAAATAACACGAAACGACACTTTGGAACGGACTTTAAATTGTTTGTTAATGGCTAAAAATGTGGTGGGGGACCGATCAGTGGGGAAGACTGGCTTGGACATTTTATTGGGGTCCCCTGCGCACAAAATTTGTGCGCAAACGCACTTTTGTAACCTTTTTTTTTTTTTTCAGGGTTTATTTTGATCAAAATCCCACTTTGGGATCATTTAAGCGTACCTTCAATCGGTGGTACAAAAAAGCAAGAAATTTTAAGATTTCAAAGGTTTTCAACTAGGGGTAGTGTTTTCGCTTAGAAAATCGATCCAAATTGAATTGAATAAACCGATACTTTTGGGTTTTGTTTTGGTTTTTAAATTTTCAAAAAACCGACAATATTTGGTTTGGGATTTTTTAAAGACAACGACAAACCAAAGAAAAAAATTGAAAACAAACTGCTAACTCTAAAAAATCGAAAAATCAAAAGTTTCGGATTGTATTCTTTGTTTATGAAGATATACAAGTATATTATTATGGACATAGACCAACAGATGACATTAAAGATATTCTCATGTGGAGTTGGGAAGTTTATGTTAGCTACACTGGTGTATGTAAAATGTGATGTCATTGAGAGATTGGAACTGTGGGATAACTTGTAATGTTTAGTTAATGATATGGAGTTGCCTATTTGGTGTATGTGGTAAATTTTTAATGCGATAATTATCTGAAGAAGAAGAAGAAATTAGAGGTTTGGCATAGTCAAGAGATATGATGAATTTGCCTTTGTATAAATTCTTTGATCTTACAAACACTACAAAAAAAAAAAAGGTAATTGGCAGAGGTTGAAAGTTGTAATTTGCGGGGTTTAGCCTCCTTGGTGCAATTAGTGAGGCTAAACTCCTCACACCGCAACTTTCAACCTCCGCAAATTACTTTTTTTTTTATAGTGAAACTTGGGTTATAAATGGAGTCTATTTATATGGTGCAATGGTAGAACAGATGGACAATGCATATTCAATTAAGAGGTTGGACAAGATTTTTGCTAATCAATTATTCCTAAATCTCCCCCCTCAATTAGAAGTTGAACACATCCAGGATAGAGTCTGATTATCCACCAGTACTTTCTTTGTGGAGAAAAAGTGGTTTAATTTAGGATGCCATTTAGATTCTTAAATTTTGGATAAATACGAGTCTTCCTAGAGTGCTTAAGCAATTTTGAAGATCAGACTTTGAAGGTGATCAATTTTTATTTCAAGAGTTAATTGAAGAATGTTAAAGGGGCTCTAGTTAATCAGCTCAAATACACATTTAGGGACATTTTTAAACAACTGGTCATAGGTCACAGGTTCGAGCCATGGAAGCATCCACCGATGTCAGACAGTAGTATCTGCCCACATTTCCACTCATCGGGGAAGCGAATTCCCTGCATTTGACCCCGCTTTCGTGATGCAATCATGGCCGGGGCTCTTTTTGTTTTTCAAATGAATCGGCTATCCCGGAAGATATTGTCAAGGTTAAAGAAATCCAAATTTCTCTTTGAGAGAGACCCTATTGCTAGAAGTAGAATGGTATTACAAAAAGCCTGGCCGAGATGAAAAAATATCTTCAATCGGAGAAGAGTTTTGAAAATAAAAAGTTAGCGATAACTTGATTCTCGAGGAAGACAAAATCACTCGCATTTTTAATAGCCATGTGACAAGTTAAAGAAATGCTAAGAATGAAAATAAATCAAGCCTCAAACCTAGTTCATGAATGTTGTGCGGTAGAGAGGAAAAGAGATACCATCGTCGTATTAAATTAAGCCAAAAGCGTTCGTACAAATACCTTGTAGTATATATAATACGTACAACAACAATAACACAAGGGAGCCGGTTCCAAATGTGCCACTGGTCCAACACCGTGCTACCGAATGACTCCCAAGGAGGCTTCGCCCATCTCTATTTCCCAATGATCCCCCTGCCGGACCCAAGTCCCGGGCAATGGACACCAGTCTCAGGCCGCACACCACGCCGCGTTTGGTTAAAACATCCTGCCAATCGGTGATGGCAAAGGGGAACATATCAAGGCTGATATCGACCTCACAGCTTTTCCCGACAAATGGCGCTGACAATGTTTGTACGCCGCGGAACACGGATTCTTGGCAATGTGCACCATTCGATTATCACAAACACTTTAACAGGAGACAAGTCACTAAACCAAATTCAGCAAGTAAGCTGGACCAACCAAGAAATTTCTGCCACTATTTTTCTGAGTGCCTATACCTTTACCAGCTTCAGGAGAGAGTAATTGTAGGTTGCTTGCACTTCCACGAAATGAGAACCGCTCAACAACAACAAACCCACAGATAGATCGACAGACCGAGGACAACCCGCCCACCGAATCACAAAACCGTACAAAGAAAATCACAATTGCCTGAGAATATAACAATGTGTGAACCCTGCTAAGTAACGGGCGATTATAAACCAAATTTCTTCGAAATGAGGTAGTCGAGGAGAACGCAAAAATTGATCGAGATACTGACAAAGAAACGAAATATCCATTAAAGATAAGAAGAAAATTAAGCCCCCACAAAGTTTACAAATCGGGATCAACACAACTTTCCAGAATTCCACTTGATAATCTGGTATTTAATTCCAAAGGATCGACAACTGGGAGTGACATTCGAAAGGGCCGACCTGGGAGAGCGTATCGACGTGAACTTTCGTCGAGTGACAAGAAGCTTTGCATCGTTTAATGATTCCCGCACGAAGAAAGTAACGAGCGTCACCCAAATCCTTGATTTTGAAAGCATCATCAAGGAACTGTTTGAGAGAAGACATTTCTGAAGCATTATCACCAACTAATAAGATATCATCAACATACACACTTAAGCAATGGTGACGGACGGTTCAGAAACTTTTCTCCAAGAGCGAGTAATCATTTAAATCGGATTGAACCTCTAGAAATCAAAGGTTTCGTATACCTTGTCACCACCGTTCCGGGAGGTCTGTTGAGACCATGGGAGGGATTTTCTCAATTTGCACACAAGCCGTCGAATCGACGATAACAAACTGCACTTCGGGGAATTTTCATGCACTTCTCCAGAGATCACCACGGAGCAAGGACATGGGACATCAAGTCAAAAACTTTCCAATTCTTCTTAACAAATAAATGCTCAACAAACACTTAATTGTAGTCATCTTAACAACAGAGAAAAGGCTCATTATAATCTACCCCCTCCCCCCCGTCGTCCCTACGAATTACCAACCTAGCTTTATACTCTTCTATGGAACCATCACCTCTTTGTTTAATCTTTATGGCCACCCATTTGGGAATACGGAATGGCTCTTTTTCCGTAAGGCACAATGTCCCAAGGCACTGACTCAAGGGCTTGAATTCTTTTAACATAGCAACCTGCTGCAAGCAAAAGGGCAAGAAATTGCTGGTACGAGGTTCTAGCAGGCCACTTCAGAGTGGTAGAACCACCCTTAGAGAGAGAGGCTGTGAGGAACATATACACCGCCGGAGGCAGGAGAGGAGCAACAGCTCTAGAAGATCTTCAGGAGGAGGGAGAAGAGGGACTGATAGGTGGGGATCGAAGAAGAATCGGCGTAGGGCCGGTGAGTAGAGAGAAAAAAGGAATAGTCGGGAGGAGGAGGGCATAGGGGAAGCGTATTCATTAAAAACAACATCCCTTGAAAAGAGATTTTATGATCCGATAAGAGAGGAGTTTTGTATCCTTTCTTCCCAAGACAATAGCCAATGAAAAACACAAGGCAAGGAACGAGATTGAAATTTGTCCCTTGTGGGATTGAACAGTAAGTAAAACATAGACACCAAAAGCTCTTAAGGTGGCTATAAGGTGAAATAACCATACAATAGTTCAAAGCAGTGGTGCAGCCATGGGCATGTGGGAGGGGAACCGATTAATAAGATAAGTGAGGTAAACAGGACACATTCACCCCAATATTTAACTGGTAGTTTAGATCAGAAAAGTTAAGAGCTCTTGAAGTTTCAAGTAGGTGTTTGTCCTTTCCACCACACCATTTTGTCGAGAGTACAAGTGAAGTCCGATGAAAAATGCCATGAGTGGAGAAAAACTCGAATGGCCCCCATCGACCCTAATTCAAAGGCATTATCGATCTTTACGTGTACTTTAATAGACACATGAAACCGAGTTTGAACAAAGAAAAGCATATTCGAATAAGATGAAAGTATTGGATTTAGCGGATGATAAGGGGTCCAAGTACATCTAGTGTAGTCATCTACAATGGTTAGAAAATATTTAAACCCATTATATGTTCGGGGTGCATAGTGTCCCCAAAGGTCAATATGGGATAAGTTGGAAAGGGTTGCAGAGTGGATAGCACTATCGTAAAAAGGTAGCCTCTCGTTGCCTAGCCAAAGGACAAACATTGCAAAGGGAAAGATCGTTTGTAGCGGAGGACAACATTTAAGTGCCGGTATGGATTTCCTCTATTTTTGCAAATGGCATATGGCCAAGTCTCTCGATGCCAAGCTAACCGCACTAATTGCCCATCGTAAGTAATGAAAGGAGACAAGAGGAGCATCACAGACATACATACGCAAACAATCAAAGTCCGAAATGATTTTGCTTAGCAACAAAGAAGGCTAGGGAACAATAGCAGAACATTGGAAGAAGATGACGAAATATTGGCTATATTACAAGTGGACAAGAAACATCAACTAAAGGAGATGCTACATTACAAGGAGCAGAATTGTGAAATGTGGATCGTTAATCATTTGCAACAAAAGCAGGAGAATTAGTAGAACTAGAGATGATAGTAGCATTGCATGAGGAAGAACCATTCAACTGAAGGACATAGAGTCCATTGGAAAGTTTACCAACTTCCATGGCCTCTTCGTAGAATGGCCCCGCAAAACACAAGAAGTGGCACCGATGTAAGCAGCAATCAAATCGAGAAGTAATTTGTGTAAGGATATGAGATTATATTGGAAACTAGGAACTAAAAGAACATGATGAAGTACCATATCTGAATACAAAGGTAATGAACTCCGTACATGTAACCTTTACTTTATATCCATTAGGTAAGGAAATGAGATAAGGATAGTAAGGGGTTTGATGTTGATAAGAAGATTTTTGTGAGGAGTCATATGATTGGTTGCTCCGGAGTCTAAAATCCAAGGGTTATCATACATTTGAGAAAGATGACATGCAAAGAAGCAACAAATATTGTAAGCAGCAGGAGTAGTTACAGGAGTCACACCTGCAAAGTTGGCAAGAGGACAAAGCACTGCTGGTCCCGCAACTTATGCCGATGCAAAAGAGTGATAAGGTGTCGTGTTTGCTCCTTGTCGAACCCATGGAAAAGATCCTCTCGACTTTGGAGTAGGCATATTTTGACGTAATTAGAGGAATTAATAGAGAGGAGGATTCTATGCCTTGAACGTTGCCAAAGTTAGACCCTTCTTGCCTTTGGAAAATTGATAATCGGGTGGATAACCATTAAGTTTGAAACATTTTCCAATAAGGTGTTCCGATTTCGCAATATTTACGAAACAAGCGGGGTATTGTTGGACATGTTGTTTGTGGGAAAGTTTGGTCGTTTATCAAAGTTAACCTTTTGGTTGTATCTTTGGGCCCCAACAGAGAAAGAAACGCACTCGGATGCAAAGGAAGGTGAGGCACAAGTTCGATCGTTGTTCATCATGGATGAGCATGGAGTACACACTATCTAAATCAGGAAGTGGCTTTATCATCAAAATATTTCTCCTAATACCACCGTAAGACTCATTCAACCCAAAGAAGGAACCGATGAACTCTTGTGCTTCTTCTAGCTTAACCCATTCTTCCTTGCGATCCACAAAGGTGGATATATGATAGAGATATTCAACTCATCCCACGCTTTAATTCGTTAAAGTAAGAGGCTATGCTAGATGATCCTTGAGAGATTGAAGATATATCTTTACGTAATTGAAACACCTTAGTTCCACTTAGCCCGAATTCATACCTCTTTTCAATTTCTAGCCATATACCTCACGGTCTCGGTGTGTATCACGAGCCAAAGAATTTCTTTATCTAGACTATTAAGAATCCACGCGATTACCATGTCATTACACATCACCCAATTATCATAAGTAGGGTCGGTCCTCAGTGTTTGACTACTTTACCATTTATAAAACCTAACTTTCGTTTAGCGATATGAAATCAACATTCCCCCTCCAACTCCCATAACCGGCCCCATTGAATGGAGTAGTTACAAGTCATCCCCGGTAGTCGAGGGGATGGAGGTATAGCGGATGAGTGTTGGTAATTTGAGTTTGGGCGTTTGAACCCATGATTTCGAAGTAATGAATCAACTAAATGTAAATCCTAAATTTTAAAATACGAGAGAGTTTACCGTCCTTCTTCAAAAACTCGAAGAAGCAGTCTTTTTATCTAGAAAACAAGCCGAATCGAGGAAGCGAAGTTCACCAACTTGAACGAATCGAACAAGCGAAGTTCACCAAAACTCAACCAAAACCGATGCAAAATGTCAACGAATAGTTCAAACTCCAACAATACCCACTATTCGAACAACAATTCGAACAAATCAAAAACCAAAACAAATTCCCAAATTTCAACAAATCGAAAGGAAATCAAACTTCAACGAAATAGCTCGGAGTTAACACCGCTCAACTGGAAATAACGAGATCTTTCAATATCTGTGCTTGAATCGTCAAAAAAAACGATAGAAACCGAGTAAAAAAAATTATATTTCCAAAAGAACAGATCGAGGGTAACACCGCTCGATAGAGAATGAAGAGAATACTCAGAATCTATGCTTTGATACCATGACAAGTTAAAGAAATGCGGAAGAATTTGAAATAAATCAAGCCTGAAACCCTAGTTCATGAGAATGTTGTAGAGAGAGAAAAGAGATACCATTGCTGTATTAAAATTGGCCAAAAGCGTTTTCTGTACAAATACCTAGAGTATATATAATATGTACAACAACAATAAACACAAGTGGGCCGGGTTCCAGCTGGTGCCAGCTGGTCCAAATAATCAAAGCAGCCCGAATGACTTAAGGAGGCTTCGGCCCATCTCTATTTCTAACACCATGTCGAAAGGAGAACTAGGAAGCTGCAGTCTGACAATTTTCAGAATTCAAATGGTGATTGAAGTGAATTTTTTGATTAAATTGCCACAGGAACTGTAACTTTTTTCCAGCAACAATTTTCACAGGAGATGGAACCTACAAAGTTTGAGATACTACATAATGTCCCTAGGATGATTTCTTCAGATCAAAAAATTGCTTTTTGTACCAATGCTACTTTAGTTGAGGTTAAAAGGGATGTGTTTGCTCTAAATAACTCTAGTTCTAGTGGGGTGTGATATGATGAACCTGTTTTGTTATTAGGTAGCATACAATTCCACTGGAAATGAACAAAGCATTTGATTGATCTGTAGACTGTAATGTAGCTTTTAGCTATTCAAGATTCTTTGTCAAGACCTACTACTTGTTTCAACTCTTCGAAGGGAATATGTCACGGCCAGAATGGAACTTAATAGACTGGCAGGTGTGAGCATTGTTTCGGAGCAAGATCTGCTATGCTGGATTCTCGATCATGTAATTCCAGTTCAATGGACGGGACCATTAGAGGCTGTGATGCGAAAACGTGATTGACCATCTTAGGTTTAAGTTTCTGTAGAACTGCCAATTGTTTCACAAGAAAGGAATAGTATAATAACCTGAATGGCAGCACTTAAATTACCTTGAACAGAAAGAAAAAAAAATGAAAAAAAACCTATTGCAAATGAGGAAGGCCAACAAAGAAAGATTTCATCAGATCAAAAAGTTTTCCTTTTTTTTTTTTTTTTTTTTTTTTTTTTTGGGTTCTTCTCTTTAGTAGTATTGGGATGAATTGGACCCGAATTTCATAGAATGGTCTATACAGCTTATTCCATCTTCCTAATTATAACTTCGGTTAGCTGTCAACTTCACGGGTGTATTTATTTTTATTTTTTTTTTGGGTTGTTAACTTATACATTTATCCGAAAAATATTTTTATTTCGTGCCTTACATAATTATTTATTAGTCTTAATGCATATGTGACCCCTAAACTTGTCTCTTTTTTCTATTTTGGTATCTCAACTAAGTGTTGTTCCAACTGAACTCCTGAATTTGATCTCAAATGTGTCTATCAAACACAATCCGACTTACATAACATATATGATGACTTTCAATTTATTTTTTTTAGCCTTACGCGTGAATGTCAATCACATCCTATGGGGAAAATTCAACCAATTAAAACACTCCAACCATTTTACTTATACACATCAGATGTTAAGTTTTGATTTTGGTTTCTTAATTTTTAGTTTGGTTTCCAGTTTTGGTATCTTATTTTTCAGTTTTTGATTTTCCAGTTTTAGTTTCCAGTTTTGGGTTTTTATTATCCAGTTTTGGTTTTCTATTTTGAATTCTTATTTTCGCTTAGTTTTCGAGCCATTTTCGGTTTTAGTTTCAAATTTTGATTTCTTATTTTCCTAGCTTTGCTATTTGATTGGTTTAAGTGATGGTTCTTCACTTGTATAACACAATAGGACACTTTTTCCTATCTGATGTGTATAATTAAAATGGTGAAGTGTTTTAATTGGTTTCCACGTAGGGTGCGATTGACATTCACACGGAAGGCTAAAAAAATGAAACTCACCATATATGCTATGTAAGTCGGATTGTGTTTGATAGAAACACTTAAGGCAGCTCAAGAGTTCAATAGAAACAATACTCAGTTGAAGTATCAAAATAGAAAAAAAGGTCAAGTTTAGGGGGTTGCATATGCATTAAGCCTATTTATTATGTATGTCATATGCATTTTTTTCTATGACAAATTTCATACTCTATACTTACATAATATCATCTTCTTTTTTTTTTTTTTTTTTTTTTTTTTGTTGCTTGCGCGGATTCTCCTTCATTTGGGTGGTCTTTAATTTTTGCCTTCAAATTAGTGATCTTTAATTTTCGCCCTTCACTCAATCCCAAAGTTGTGGGTTCGAACCCCGCTCGCTTAAAAAAAAACGCAAGACAGAATTTTGCAAAACTGTCCATGCAAATTCACCCTTGGGCCTTAAGGAAAACTTTGTTAAGGCCCAAATTCTACCTCTGCCTTAAGTGAAATTCTGCCTTAAAGGTAAAAGTTATACACCACCATTTTGAGGGGAAAAAATTAAAGACCACCCCAGCTAAGGCCATCTCCAACCTTGCACCATTTTTTTCACCAAATGCTATTTTGGTGCAAAAAATGGTGTTTTGGAGCTCCAACCTTACACTATTTTTTGCACCATTTTGGTGCATGAATAGTGTTGCACCAAATTTGGTGCAACGCTATTCATCTACACCATCACTATTTATTAATATTTTTTTATTATTATTATATAACACTTTTAATTTACCATATTATAAATTTTAATTTTTACATTTAGATTCCTAATTATTTTTATGTAATATCTTATAATATTAATTTTACATCTTAATTTTGGAGTGTAAGTTTTATAAATTAATTTTTTATAAATTAATTTTCGTATATATTATTTTTATATAAAATTGTGAGTTAATTTTATTATAAGTTATAATTGTATAAAAAAAAATATAACTATATTTTATCAATAATTTCACTTTTATTTGAAGTATCCATTAATATGTATAACGTATAATATTTGCTTACAATTTATATTATTTAAAAATTTATGGTATAAAATAATTTTATATTAAATGATTATATAACAAAGAATTATGAATTACATGGGATGGATATATAAAAAAAGAAAAAAAGAAAGGATTTGTTTTATGAAATTAAAAAATAAAATTTAAGTAAAAGAAAATAATATAATATAGAAGAGAGAGAAGAATATAAAAAGAATATTCTTTTTTGGTGTAAAAAATAGTGTAATGGATTATAGTTAATTTGCACCATTTTGGTGCAAAAAATAGTGCAATGGGTTAGAGATGCGGCAACCCTGCAAATTGCCCTAATATCATCCATAGTCCCATCAGTGTGAACAAACCCATGTGATCCCAAAGACAAAAGGCACATCTTTCTGTTCTCCCCGTGCATTTTCTAGAGTCCGCAACCAAAATGCCCCCAAAAAAATCATTTTGAATCAAAATACCCCAACAATAAAAAAAATGTTACAAAAGTACCTTTAGCGCAGTAAAATACTGCGCTAAAGCACTTAACCGTAACGGCCCCGTTAAGTGCTTTAGCGCAGTATTTTACTGCGCTATAGAAATCTTTCTCTCACCTATAGCGCAGTAAGGACTCCACATTAAACCCATCGGGATCCACACCCAAAAATGACATTTTCTATTAAATTTCGTCCGGAAAGTTTAGATTCTCGGTATATTCAAGTCAAGGAGCAAGATTCTAAGTTCAAATTTTGGAAAAAAGCGGCGAACAACTCGATTAAAATAACTCTACAAAAAATCTTCGATTAAGGTTTTCTACTATGAACTTTTGTTATTATTTTGTTATATACATTATATTCTAAGCATGCTTAACATTTAATCCTTGCTATTTTCCAAAAAAAAAAAATCAATTTTTTTTTTTTGTTCTTGTTCGGACTGGGCAGTGGCTTTTGCCACTGTTCCGATTTTTTTTTTTTGTTTAATTCATTATTTGTTAAATGTTTATGAATTGTTAATTTGTTAAATATTTATGAATTGTTAATTTGTTATATGTTTATGAGTTGTTAATTTGTTAATTATTTATGAATTGTTAATGAATTATTATTTTGTTAATTGATTATTTGTTAAATATTGATTATGAATTTATTAGTTGTTAAATATTGTTTATGAATTGAAAGAAGTTGATTGGTAATGAATTATTATGTTGTTAACACTTTGTTTGGATGATTGTTATGTATTGTTTTGACATTTATCGTATTGTGTTGTATTGTATAGGACCAAATCGCTGGTTACATAAAATAGGACCTTTCGTCGTTACATAAAAATAAAAGTAAAGTAACAATCAAAGCAAACATTGTATTTAAACTAACAACATAATATAATACAATAGGTAACAACCATCCAAACAAGTTGTAAATGATTATGAATTGTTAATCTATATAATTTTAAAAGCGTGAATATATATGTTAAATAAAAAAGATTATCTTAAAAAGAATAGTTAAAGTTCTTCTTTTCATAAATACATAAGCTAACAAAAAAAATGTAAAGTTTGTAGGAAAATATGTGGTCGACGAATATACTCTTTTAGTTTAATTTTATCGTAGTTGTGTTGGCTATTTGGTCAACTAAAAATATATCACATATTTAAAATAGAGTTCTAAACAAATATTACTGCTGAATTTCGATTCCGAAACTAATTAACTTAACAAGTCTTTGCCATCACATAATTCAAAACTAATTAACTTAAAAGTCTTTGCCATCACATATGTGTCCTTACTATCACATATTAAATTTACTCTATATCTCATGTTAATTATTCACAAGATATAATACTACATAATTCACATATTCCCTACAAATTATTAATTAGTTAATATAATTTATCTTTCATTTCAAGAATAATGACTAATTTAGTTTGTACAGACCGGACTCTTTCATGGATCCGAATGTTCCCCCTGGGCCCGATGTTCCCCCGGGGCCCGATGCTCACCCGGGGCCCGATGATCACCCGGGGCCCGCTGTTCACCCGGGACCCGCTGATAGATCAGTATTGTCTTTGCAAGACAATCATAGGTCAGATTTATTATGGGCCGGTACTATAGGGATATCTACTAGGCTCCCACCCCGTAGGCTGCAGAGAGCGTAGACTCTTTTACGCGAGCACCCCCCACACCCTCGCGTCTTGGAGATATTGTTTCAGGCGCATCTACCGTTGCGTGTCCGTTGGTCGGGTACGCATGATTGGGCGCTCATCACGGCCATGGTTGAGCGGTGAAGGCCGTAGACACATACCTTCCATCTTCGCACCGGCGAGGCCACCACGATTACACTTCGTGGACGTGAGATCCTCTTTGGATTGCGGGTAGATAGAGAGCCACTATACACTCGGTACGAGCCTCCTCCTGGTCAGACGTGGGTGACGAGTTGACTAGACTCACCCACTTCGTGCACGATGCCGAGGGCCGCATTTCGACGTGGGTCGGTTCGGATTAGTGCACTCGCACTTATTTGAAGTGTCCGGATCCGGTTGAGGACGGCACCCGCAGACGATGTTGATCGTCATGCCCGTTTATCCGCTTATTATATTCGGGGGCATCTTGTTCTCGAACTCACGGGTGCCTTTGTCGCCTTACGTTATTTGGTTTTCTTGGAGCATCCGGACCACCGGGAGACTACGTTCGGGCGGTCGTTTTGGCGTATCTTTATAGATGCTCGTGCGAGCATCTATTGTGTTGTCGAGATGTGTGTGGATTTTTTGCTCTTCTCCGGGTAATATTTTAAGTGTGCCTTCCTTTAATGTAGACAAATCTTTTGAAATGACGACTTAAAAATCGTATTTTCTAATATCGCATACAGTTATGAGCATGGGAGAGGATGCTGCCTTTTCAGCTCGTACCTAGGCATCACCTCGAGATTGACATGCCTTATGCGAGGAGGTGGACAGCGAGTTTTGACCGGGATGTGGATACGCACCACAATATTCTTCTATTCCGGGACCAGCTTGATCACATGACGGACGATGCGGTAAAACTATTTAAATTTACATTAATAATTTAATTAAACGTCTTTTCTACTTGGTGATCACTGATTTGTATTTATATGTTATGCAGCTATTTGTATGGACGCCATACGCTGCTATATTAGATGGTTTGCCGACCTTCTATAAGGCAGGTCAGGGGGCTTGGAGTTCATGGTGTCCATTGATACACCTGGACATCGTAGAGGATCACATGCCCAAGCGTGTCTTACGACAATTTGGGCATACACAGAGTATACCCCATGACGTCCGTCATGACCTCCGACACTACCACGGACGATCGGCGCCGTTGATGATGATTTTCTGGCTTTCATGGATGTCCAGCCCACCGTTGGGAGAACAGGTTGGGCACTTTAGAGGTGGTCGGCCATTTGACTCCCATTGAGCATTACATGCGCTGGTATCATCAGATCACACGTCGATTGATCGGCAACCCGACTTTGCGTCCCCAAAGGGATATAGGATACTTAGCACTCGCGGGGCAGTACGAGGCATTGGTAAGTTTATCGTATTTAGATTTATTTAATTGCATTAATTGTTACGTTTTAAAAAAATAACTTTTTTTTTTTTTTCGTTGAACACAAATGCGGTGTGGCCGTACGCGTTTACGCATCTTGGGGTTAGAGCATATGCCTTACCCTCGGGGCTCGCGGGGCTTGCGGCGGAGATGGTACGGATATCGGAGGATGGTATCGGCGGTATCCGCAGGCGAGATTAGGCGCCCGGAGGAGCCTTTTCCGGAGGCTGAGTATCAGGCAGCGCCAGAAGGAGGACCGGGTGCTCCCAGAGGAGGAGGCCGTGTCGCGCAGGACGCCGTGTCGGGCAGAGGACGCCGTGCGCAGAGGCCGCGGTGCCGGCCGCTAGAAGACCTGGTGGTGGAGGACACCATCTCGGTAGATAAGGTGGATGAGGCCGATCCCATTCCGCAGGGCATTCACGCGTCAAGTCCATCCGCAATGCCTGTGCCTATGTAGTAAAACCACTCCGGGGACTCACCTACGTTTACGCCGACGCTCTTACTTGCCGAGATACCCGGTCATCATCACGCCCGAGCCGTAACGCATACATAGAGGAGCGTGATAACGCCGATTGGGCGGCGTTACGCGCTTCATTAGCTGATAAGCGGCCTGTGAGGAATTTAGAGGGACCCAAGATTCTTGACTTCAATGAGTTTTTAATCCCGGTTAGTATTTAAAATACTTATTTGTTCATTTAAATTACTTATTTTAAATACATATGTTACTCATTATTTAGTAATATTTTATATTTTAGGATTCGGCGCCGGGGTCCACCAGAGCCACCCACTCGTGCGTTTTCTCATGGGTCTGCCGAGCCAGCGGTGTCTTCCCATATGACTACCGAGCCACAGGTAAGCTTTTTATTAAAATTTATTTTATTCAATATAAGGTCAATATTTAATAGATATATTTGATTATTTAAAGTACTTATTTTAAATATGTATGTTACTTATTATTTCGTTTTTTTGATATTTTAGGATTTGGCGCCAGTGGGTCCACAAGAGCGACCCATTCAGGAGCATTCTCATCAGCCTGCCTAGGCAGAAGTGTCTTCTCATGAGACTACCGAGGCGCATGTAAGTTTTTTACTTAAAACTAATTTTATTCAATATAAGGTAAATATTTATTTAATTTTTATAACCTTTACTTGGACTTCGAACAGCATCTCGTCCAGGAGACTACCTCATAGTCACCACCACACCCATCTCAGGAGCCTACAGACCCATCTCAGGAGCCTACTCAGGCGCCCGTTGACACACAGGTTTGATTAAATAAATAACGTTAATGTATTCAATATAAATAAGAAATGGTATTAATTATTATATATTTTTCAGGTTCATCCTTCGGCGCCTGAGGTGGCGACTCCCGACGAGGAAGAGGTCGAGTTTCCAGACCTAGCTCAGCCTGAGGTTCTGAGCGTGCCAGCGGGACTAGATCCCAAGAAGAAACACGTTCTAGTTAAGGGTGCAAAGGCTAGGAGAAGAGGAGATGATCATGACTTGGAGCGCCCGGTTATTAAGAGAAAAAAGGGCAATGGAGACGATGGCGAGGGCGGTGGGGATAGTATGAGCCTTAGGCCTAGGGATAGTCTACGGCATACTACATGTGGGATCCATCCTCGATAGTGTATATACATTAGTGTTGTACAATTTATCGTAAATATTATATATTTTTGCATATTTATACATATTATCTTAGTCTTTATTATTGTTTATAGTTTCACATCTTAAATTGATAATAAAAAAAAAACGTGACACATTCGAAATAAGACGAAACCCTAAAAGATAAATAACGTAAAGCTAATGACTACAAGTCTTCAAACAAAAAAGGACTTCGAGCACTTTTCAACCACTAAAACGACAATCCAAAGTATTGCGTATTCTTGATGTATTGAGCCTATTTTATTAATTGTATAAATATAAGTAGGGTTCTATATAAAAATATAGAAGTTCCGGAGTCTCAAAGCATGATTAATATACGACTAAACTACGTAAAAAGGAGTGAAAATGTACTAAGAGGCTGGTTTTGGAAAATGGCGGACTGCTATAGCGCAGTAAAATAATGCGCTATAGATGAGAGAGAAATGTCTATAGCGCAGTATTTACTGCGCTAAAGCACTCAACGGGCCCGTTACAGTTAAGTATTTTACTGCGCTAAAGCACTTAACGGGGCCATTACGGTTAAGTGTTTTTTACTGCGCTCAAGGTACTCTTGTAACATTTTTTTTTGTTAGGGTATTTTGGTTCAAAATGATTTTTTTTGGGGCATTTTGGTTCCGGACTCCATTTTCTACTACTCACCCCATCTCTTAGTTTGACTTAGCAACACGAAATTTAAAAAATAAAGAAAAAATTTTAAAATGTGTTATTCAAAATAAATTTTAGATATTTATATGACTGTAAATCATTTTATAAAGTTAAATTATTTTTAAATATATATAAATATGTCAATCTTATTTTTAAATATATATAAATATGTCAATCTCTTTGGGACAAACTAATAAGGAAAGTAAAACTGTTTTTTGGGACAGAAGAAGTATGAGAGCACCCGGCTGAACTCAAAAGATTCTTCAACATTTTGAAATCCAAAGTTGAAGTCCGCCAAGACACCTATAAATAGCAGCATTTGTGAAGAAGCGAAATCATCACCAACAAGAGCAACAACCACCTCTCTCTAGAAAATTTTCATATTCCCCTTCCCTTTCATCAAATGCTCCAATCCCTTACCCAACCAAAAATCTGTGTAATCTAAACTCCTATTGTAAAATATTATTAAGCCTTTTAATAACTACCCCTAGTGTGAAGTAGTTTTTGGGGTTCCCCGAAAGGAAAACCTCCTCCTTCTTCAAACCATGTAAGTTTATTTACTATGTTTTTACGTACTAATCTCCCTACTATGTAAATTATTTTGTGATTATCATGTTTAAGTAATTATTTCCTTATCCTCATGAATTTGTTATTCTTAGTATATGGTTATTCTCTTAACTTCTTAATAACCTCGATGGATTAACCTGTAAATTCCTAGGTTTAAAAGAGGCCGTTCTAATGTCTAAATAAAGGACGATGTTGGCCGTGGTTACCGGGGTGTGGTTAAAGAAGACTGCTATTAAGAACAAAGGTTAAGAGAAAGAGATGAACGGTATAACAAAGTTCGTGACATAAAAAAATAAAAAAAAATAAAAAAAATAATTAAATTTTGGGAGATAGACAGAAAATTAGTTATAACTACATAATAAGAAGAGCTTTGGGAGAGAGGAAGTACCGAGTAGGATTGTTAAAAAATTTATTTAAAAACAACTTTAATTTCCTGTTTGTCCTTTGAACTTTTCTTATTGAACGAACTTTTCTTGTTCAAAGGAAACTTCATCTTCTTGTCCGTTAGCAGATCTGTCCATTTACTGTAGTTGCTTTATTAAAGTTACTTTTTTGCAGATGTCTTCTAGCCGAATCTTTCAGTCTTTTGTCTCATCATGACTATTTTCTTCAGATTATTTTGCTTTTGACACATACACACACAAATATATATATATATATATATATATATATATATATATATATATGTAATTTTTTTTTTTTTTAAGTGTCTAAATTATGTAGTGCAATCGAATCAAAACTCATTCCCGAATCGTAGTCGTTTGGGTCTTGTGAATCTTGAAATGCAATAAGACCATATCTCTTCTTAACAACTATGGACCATCCTTGGGCTTGGAGATAATTATAGGGTTCTTGATTACATGCTTGTCTTGTTCTGCTTTTGTTTGGAAAAATCTTTCCAAAGTCTCTTTAACTACACTTTCTATATTGTCATTTTTTTTTTTTTTTTGCAAGTATGCTTTTCTTGGTAGAAGTAGCTCCTTGCGTCAGTGTCTTTGGTAGTCTTCGTCTTGTCTGGAGAGATGAACATCCTCATCTTCACTTTTTGGCAAAGTGACAGCCATTAACGGATTTGATGAGTCTTTTCTGCTACCGTTTGAATCGACTAGTCATGTCTTTATCCGATACGGTGGATCTATTTACATTCATTGGGGAATGCACACCCATCTCATCCATTTTTGTCTGAGATGGAGAACTCTAAGATTGTGCTAACTCGAACTTAACTGCTTGTAGTCTTTGTTCTAACATCCTTACTTGTTCTAAGAGTTTCATTTTTTCTTGGATGAGTGTCTATTTTTGCTGGTTAAGTCTTCTGACGGTCTCAGTCATAGTAGAGCGATGATCGCAAAAAAAATCACCTTGTACGTGTCTTTTTGTATATTGTACCGAGGGGTTTTATCCGGATTTTGTCAAAGCTGGAGAAATATAATAGTTTGGTCCCAATACTCCTCTAGCATAGTCTAATGCCTCGTTGAAATCATTAAAGCCTTTAAAAAGAGGTCTTCTTATATCTTTGATAGAATCTACCACTTCTATCCAGGTTTGAAAAATACCATTAGTTCTACCATGGACTACAACATAAAATTTAAATTTCTTATCTAGATTTTTGTCGTAAAATATTGACAAAGTGCGTTTAGAGTGGCTACAAAATGACCGGCGTCTTTTCTCGTTATGCGATATCCATAAATTGTCTACTAAACATATCATTTGTTTGTCTATTACATATTAATAATACCTTAAAAGTTAAATTAGATGGCTGGAAGAACACTAAATTATTGGTTCCAAAATGTATTCTCTCTTGGGCGTTTACATTTTAATGCGGATATGTAGGTCTAAAATGAAGATTACCTAGTACCGTTGTCCGTAAGTGTCTTGGGTTGAGGCTATGCCTTTTCCTTTCTCATTGTCTGAGAACTTGATGGTCTCATGCTGTTCAAATAGGAAATCAGTTAGACGTGATCTTTAATCTACTTAATTGGTCTGCTAGATTATTATCTTTTCCTTTTATATGTTCGAATGTTAAATTATAAATTGAAATAGTATCCATAAAGTTTAACCATCTTCGTCACTTGCTACTTTTATCATTAATTTTTTGATAAAATTTGACTATAGCTTCACAAATCCGTTCTTATCAATATTTCTGGTTTATTTAGTATATACGGTCTAAAACTATTTAAGCCATATATTACGGCTAAAATTTCGCGTCTATACTACTCATATTTCCTTTTTCTCGGTACTTGCCGCTTTGATAAGCACATATCTTTTCTTCATTTTTATTGCTATATTTATTTGGTTTTGCCTTTAATACGGCTCCCCATCCTTCGAAGCTTCCATCTGTTTCTATAATTAAATAGTCTGTTTCTAGGGGCATATTTAAGTCTGGAATATTCTTTATTTTCTCTTTAATTTTCTGTACTAATCTAATATCTTCGGTATTAAAGTGTTTTTGACCATTTGATCCAGTTTTTGAATACAATGGCCCTGCTATTTTTCCTAAATCTTTTATAAAACTTCTAGCATAATTTACTATTCCTAAGAATTTTTGTAATTCTTTAACATTATCTAATTTGTCTGGCATTTCTAAGGCCTTTTTGGCTATATGCGGTTGCAATTTTATTTTGCCATCTCCTAGTACTACTCCTAAAAAGTTTATATGGTTTTTACATAATTTCATCTTTTTCTTGCTAATTATTATTCCATTTTCTACAAATAATCTAAATACCGTAAAGGTGTCCTAAATGTTCTTTCATGTCTTTACTAAATACTAATATATCATCTACATATACTAGGACAAATCTTTTATAGTCTCCAAATATGCTATCCATTTTTCTTTGAAAATTGGTGGAGTCAGTTTTAATCCAAATGGCATTACTAACCATTCGAAATGTCCTTCGGGACGGAGTAAATGCAGTCCATTCTATACTTTCTTCATGCATTCGTACCGCCAATATCCCGATTTACAATCAAATTTACTAAAGATCTTTTTACTTTGTATTCTATTTATTAGCTCGTTTTGTCCGGTAACTTATATCCATCCTCGTTCGGTGTTATCATTAAGTCTTTTGTAATTTATTACCATTCTAGATTTTCCCCTTACTATCTCACTATGATTTCTTACCATAAATGCGGCAGATCTATGTTTAGAAGTAGATCTTCTTATTACTCCTAACTCTAACAATTCTTTTATTTGTACTTTAAAGTCTTCTACGTCTTGGTTAGTTGCTTCTATTGAGGCTGTTTTAATTATATATTCTCGATTTATTATGTCTAATTTACATACAATTTTGTTATTTTTCCAATGTTTTAAAGGTTTTTCACCTATAATTTCTATCTCATCTAGTATTCTTATTATATTATCTAAATCTTTTTGGTTTTTTATTACTCCTATCTTTTCTATCCCTGTTTTAAAATTATATAATTCTCGTTTCTATATCTATTAAAGTATAATTTTTTTCTATTAGATTATCGTCGTCTAGTATTTCTTCTTCTTCTAGAATTAAATTCTTTATTTCTCTTTTACTTTTACAGCATGTATTGTTGTCTTGACAATCCTTACAACAACTTTCTTCTTTCTTTTGTAGGTTTATTTGGTCTGGAGTAGAGATCTTCTTATGTCCGATTCTAGTTTCGGTTTTATGAGCTTGTATCTGTGTATGAGTAATATTTTTTAGAAAAAAATTACTCCATCTCTTGTAATCATGCAACTTCCATTGTTATGTAACATAAAGTCTAACCCGATGACGAAGTCTATATTTATATTCAAGTCTCTTACCCATATTTTATCCATTTTATAACTCGGGTTTGTAAAATTAAACAAGTGTTGATAAAGCTAATGTATGCCTTATGAACATAATGTTTATATATATTATGAGTTCCATCCATTTGCATGGCCGCAAATCGGTTTGTCTAGAACTTTTATTAAATTTGGTGGAACTATTCGTTTATTTATTATACATTTAGTACATCCTGAATCTACTAATGCTAATGTTTCTATTTCATAGTCATTTATCTTAATTCTTGCAAGTATTTTTATAGTTCCTAATTTTTTATCTTCATTACATACTAGGGCTCCATGGTCTTCTATACTCATTAGTTCCACTGTTGAATCTTCTGGTATTGTTCTTAGCGGTTGTATATTAGATAGATGTATTTCTTCATCTTCGCTATTTGCTTCTTTTTCTTTTCCTTTTTCTAATTTACATAACCTGGTTTCTAATTCGTTTATTCTAGTCTCTAATGTCATTATTCTTATACTCATAGTAGGGTCTTCTATTTTTTTATGTCTTTCTTCTTTATAAATTTTTGTCTTAAATTCTTTTTCTATACACATGATACATCCTTCTATAAAGCAATTTCTACATTTTGCTCTTTTATCTCTACTAGGAAACCATTTACAAGAGAAACATGCATTACTATCTAATCCTTTATTTCTTTCGAAGTCATGATTACGGCTCTTTCGATATATTTGCTAAATTATCTATTTGAATTGGTTCTAAGTCTAGTTTTTCTAATCCTATCTCATTAATTAATTCTTCTCGCTTTCCGAGTCCGATGAATCGTTTTAATTTTTTCTTCGTATCTACACTTACTATGGAGTATATACTTTCTGTGTCTGACATATATTCGTCTACATTTATTAAGGTTTCTTGAAAATCTTCAATCAGCTGTGAATTTCGTGTCTTATTATTTATTCTTTTTGGACATGTATTTGCTAAGTGTTCCACACTTCCACAAGTAAAACATTCCAGTTTATTTTTATAATTTCTATCTGTTCTTGTCACGACCCAATTCACGAGTCGTGGTGGCACCTACACTATCCCTTCGAGTAGGCGAACCACATTACTAATAACAAGTTAAATAAGCGGAAAATTTATTTAAGAATAAGTTATCAAGTTTTAAATACTTATTATAACAAGAAATGTCACGACAATCCCAAAAATCTGGTCAAAGGGTACAAGAGCGCTAACATAGGACGAAAATAGAAGTCTGAAAATACCCTAAGGCTACATATTTTTCCGTCGAATACAAAAAAAAAACGAGAATAGATAGAGGAGGTTCTTCAGGGGCCACGGATGACAGTGTAGCTCACCCCGAATAACTAAAGATGTCACCCTCACGTATCGCCCACGGGTTTAGAATCTGAGCCGGATCGTACTCGCACTCAACAAAAGTGCAAACAAGAGTAGTATCAAGACAACACTTGTACCGGAGGGCATCATAGTCCGACAATGATTAGATAACGCATGAAGAAGTCAAAACCAACAAGTAGCACATAGAGCAAACAGTATGGTCACATATCAATACAAGTAAGGTGTAAAGGAATCATGAAATCAACCAAGACGTATATAATTCACCAAATGATTAGTCAAATATATATAAGTGGATGAATGAAATGCAATAATGTATGTAGGGATGAATGCAATGCATATGCGCTTTGTACAACATGTCCCTGGACGGAGCTTAACTCCACGTCTCGGCGATCATGACCCATGGGGACCCGCGAAGTCCATGTACCACTCGCTCCGAATATAACCTCGGATCACGAGCACACTCTCACGATCCCGGCAAAGACCTCGGGCATCGGACACTCCATTGTTCCCGCAAGAAACCTCGGGCAACAAACACTCACAATCTCCGGGGCAGAAAACCTCGTGAGTCTCTCTCGTCACTCTCAATCTCCGGCAGAAACCTCGGAAACGCTCTCGATCACTCACCTCACCAATCATCATAACAATAATAATAAAGACATGTCATGCATGATATCAGTCAACAATATCATCAATATATAGTCAACCAATACAAGTCATATTATTGTTACCATTTTTTACACACGGTGAGTGAGCTAGTATGTGACAAGGGTACGAATGATATCATAGAAAATAACACATATGGCGACAAGCCCACATAGCAACTAACAAGCCAATCTAACCGGAAATCACCTCTACTTCATGCCCGAAGGCCTATATGTCGTCCCCGTCACTTTCGACAACTACATACGATTCTCTAATCGCAGTCTAACTAAAGTAGACCGTAACCTACCTCAATGCCGGGATGCCACGAACAATCAAGCTAATGTCTTCCCTTTGCGTAGAGCCTCTGAACGATCAAAATCTATAAAATATGCGATCTACGTTAGAATACAACTCTAAGGACACCCATACTGCTATATTTATATTCTAAACAGCCCACATTCATGACATGCAATCATGATTCACATACGGTACGACATTCTCAAGTTACTTCTAATAGTTTGTAGCTT